>NC_041403.2:60637940-60969606 GCF_900747795.2 Erpetoichthys calabaricus
CCTCTTACCTCTTACCTCTTACCTCTTACCTCTTACCTCTTACCTCTTACCTCTTACCTCTTACCTCTTACCTCTTACCTCTTACCTCTTACCTCTTACCTCTTACCTCTTACCTCTTACCTCTTACCTCTTACCTCTTACCTCTTACCTCTTACCTCTTACCTCTTACCTCTTACCTCTTACCTCTTACCTCTTACCTCTTACCTCTTACCTCTTACCTCTTACCTCTTACCTCTTACCTCTTACCTCTTACCTCTTACCTCTTACCTCTTACCTCTTACCTCTTACCTCTTACCTCTTACCTCTTACCTCTTACCTCTTACCTCTTACCTCTTACCTCTTACCTCTTACCTCTTACCTCTTACCTCTTACCTCTTACCTCTTACCTCTTACCTCTTACCTCTTACCTCTTACCTCTTACCTCTTACCTCTTACCTCTTACCTCTTACCTCTTACCTCTTACCTCTTACCTCTTACCTCTTACCTCTTACCTCTTACCTCTTACCTCTTACCTCTTACCTCTTACCTCTTACCTCTTACCTCTTACCTCTTACCTCTTACCTCTTACCTCTTACCTCTTACCTCTTACCTCTTACCTCTTACCTCTTACCTCTTACCTCTTACCTCTTACCTCTTACCTCTTACCTCTTACCTCTTACCTCTTACCTCTTACCTCTTACCTCTTACCTCTTACCTCTTACCTCTTACCTCTTACCTCTTACCTCTTACCTCTTACCTCTTACCTCTTACCTCTTACCTCTTACCTCTTACCTCTTACCTCTTACCTCTTACCTCTTACCTCTTACCTCTTACCTCTTACCTCTTACCTCTTACCTCTTACCTCTTACCTCTTACCTCTTACCTCTTACCTCTTACCTCTTACCTCTTACCTCTTACCTCTTACCTCTTACCTCTTACCTCTTACCTCTTACCTCTTACCTCTTACCTCTTACCTCTTACCTCTTACCTCTTACCTCTTACCTCTTACCTCTTACCTCTTACCTCTTACCTCTTACCTCTTACCTCTTACCTCTTACCTCTTACCTCTTACCTCTTACCTCTTACCTCTTACCTCTTACCTCTTACCTCTTACCTCTTACCTCTTACCTCTTACCTCTTACCTCTTACCTCTTACCTCTTACCTCTTACCTCTTCCCTCTTACCTCTTACCTCTTACCTCTTACCTCTTACCTCTTACCTCTTACCTCTTACCTCTTACCTCTTACCTCTTACCTCTTACCTCTTACCTCTTACCTCTTACCTCTTACCTCTTACCTCTTACCTCTTACCTCTTACCTCTTACCTCTTACCTCTTACCTCTTACCTCTTACCTCTTACCTCTTACCTCTTACCTCTTACCTCTTACCTCTTACGTCTTACCTCTTACCTCTTACCTCTTACCTCTTACCTCTTACCTCTTACCTCTTACCTCTTACCTCTTACCTCTTACCTCTTACCTCTTACCTCTTACCTCTTACCTCTTACCTCTTACCTCTTACCTCTTACCTCTTACCTCTTACCTCTTACCTCTTACCTCTTACCTCTTACCTCTTACCTCTTACCTCTTACCTCTTACCTCTTACCTCCACTCACCTCCACTCACCTCCACTCACCTCCACTCACCTCCACTCACCTCCACTCACCTCCACTCACCTCCACTCACCTCCACTCACCTCCACTCACCTCCACTCACCTCCACTCACCTCCACTCACCTCCACTCACCTCCACTCACCTCCACTCACCTCCACTCACCTCCACTCACCTCCACTCACCTCCACTCACCTCCACTCACCTCCAACTGCTTCCACTGGAACATCCTCCTCCTGGATTTGAACCTGTACAATGAGATTACATGATTAATTGACAGTTGCACTTACCTCTACACCATCTGAGTTGCTGTTGTAAAGCAAAATGATTTTTCAGTTTTTGTAAATCTCAGTACAAGTACACTGTACATCAATGGACACATTCCATTTCACACATTTCCACACTGAACCCACTACTTCTCCTTTCAGGAAAGATATGCTAACTACTACACCACCACTTCTTGTTATTTTTTTGGAAAAAATATCACACGTTTCTATTTTTTCAAAGTTACACAATGGGCAAAATAAAATTATACCATAGTTTATAAAGTTATTCCACATATGAGGTCCACTTCCACATTTATCTTCCACCTCAATCTCTTGATGTTGTTCAAATCATACAGTATGATGTACAGTATCAACTGAGAAAGACCTCCTGACCAGGTTTGGTAGTAGCATAGTGGATAGCATACATGCCCCTCAACCAGGAAGCCTGGGTTCAATTCCAATTTATGACCTTAAATGTTTGCTCTAAGAAAAATTTCACAAAATAAAATTATATATTTATCAATATTGTACGCTGCTGCTTGTCAGGTTTTCAATGATGCACACTTCGCTGCATATGCTATATTTCACTTAAGACTTACATATTCGACATTTATATCTAAACTCTTGCTATTCAAAGTGAGAGGCTAAAAAAACACAGTCTCAATAACATCTCTCACACTTCAGAAAGAACATGGGTGCAAAACAGATTGTTTTTCTACTGCCAACTTATGCTTTCTTTTCCAGTACAATTGGTGCAAACAATACAGATAAAGAAGATTACTTCAAATGTATTAAAAAAACATACTGGTTTTGGCATGAATTGAACCCTTTGCTTTTCATTTAATGGCCAGATTTCCTAACCACTACACCACAGTTTCTGATGTTATTCCACATGAGATTCACTTCTACTCTTGATCTTCCACCTCAATCTCTTGATCTCTGTTCCAATCATACAGTATAATGTACAGTATCAACTGAGAAAGTCCTACTGACCAGGTTTGGAGGTAGCACAGTGGTTAGCATACATGTCCATGAACCAAGAGGCCCGAGTTCAATTCCCATTTATGACCTTAAATATTTTCTCTAAGAAAAATAAACCAAAAAATTTTATATAGTTGTCAATATTATACGCTACTGCTTGTCAGGTTTTCAATGATACACACTTTGCTGCATAAGCTTTACTTTAGTCAACTACAAAGTTATTCTAATTATTTCACTAAAGACTTAAATATTCAACATTTATATCTAAACTCTTGCTATTCAAACTGAGAGGCTAAAATAACACATTCCCTATAACTTCTCTCACTGAGATTTCTATAAAATAGAAACCTCTTGAGCTGATAGAAGATGGAAGATAGTAGTCACCAAACTGGGTCTATTCAATTCATGTCATTACGTTTTCTCAATATTTTAAAAGCTCAGCCTTGCACTTGAATAAATACAGTTTCCAGGATGAAATACATGCGTGCGATAATACATATAGTACAGTGGCTCTACAGTTTGCATTATTCTGCAGTGTGGCTCCATTCATATTTGTTTACAGTTCATTCTCACTTTTTACATATATTTACTCAAACTACATCTCATCTTTTACAAACTCTATACACAACAGCTACAAACACTCACACAACCCAAAACATGTTACACATCTGACAGCAAAGGACACACTGCATTCAAAGCCTTTCTCTTCTAAAAAAAAAGGTCATTTTTGCTTCAGAACTCTACACGCAAACCATCACATGAACAGCTTCTCCTAAACATCAACTACAAACTGATAGGATAAATGATAAACACTGCAATAATAATAATAAAAATTCATTACATTAATATAGCGCTTTTCTCAGTACTCAAAGCACTATCCACACAGGGAGGAACAAGGAAGCGAACCAACAATCTTCCAGTCTCCTTACCGCAAAGCAGCAGCACTACCACTGCGCCACCGGTGATGACCATCCATTTTGCTGTTTCAGTGTGCAGAGGCATTGTTGGCCAGTACCATACTTACTATTGCAATCTGTTGCTCAAGAACAAAGACAGGCTGCCTCTCCCTCTTTCAGGGTCTTTTTCCAATTCTGAAAATACACACAATTACTCATCTTATTGTATTTCTTGTGAAATGTGCCATATCTCGATCTACATTTACCTTACGATTTGCTCTACTGTTACTGTACCCATTTTAATTTTCAAAACATTACATTATACCAGCCACTGTGAAATGTGACACATGGGGCCACACACACGTTGACCTGCTCCTCTCATGTTCAGGTCATGGTTGATGACATGGTCAACTAGTGTTGCCTGTATCTCATTTTACACTCTTTATCTCCTTCAAAGAGCCCTTCCTCTTGCTCTATATATGAACCCCACCACACTTGCCTCCATGGTGCTACATAGGGTAGCAGGTAGTCACTGAAGCCTCTTCAGTTTCATTTATAAGGGTGAGCTGACTACTCACATCGAGTAACAATGTGGAAACTCATTGGTTGAACCCTATCTGACAAGCCTGTCCAATTCATCCATTGCATGCCTTTTCCCCTTATACCATACATGTACACTTCAAAATTACAATCTGTTGTTATAGTGCTGTTGTAGCAGCAGCAGCCATAGCCTAGTGGTCAAAATACTGTCAAAATACTTGTCAATGTATGGTTTTTCACTATTTCTCCATGAAATATATTTAATGTCATTTCTATATAAGCACACCACACATGAGAGCACACATTCCATTTTACAGTTTGCAGTTTGGGAACAGTCCAGGATCACAGCCAATCCATTTAAAACCCAAGTGATAAAAATCTACCAGTTACTTGGTGTCCAAAGGATTACAAAGATACTTTCACACTGACACCTCATACCTGGTCTTGCTAATAGATTAGGCCCCATCCAATGATAATATAGACAAAAACAAATATAAACAGAAACAAGTTTTACATGGCTGGGAACTGAACCCATTACCACTGCTTTAAGGGTAGGTACCCTACTCACTACACCAACTTTACTACTTTTAAAATTTTGTCAATCATAAAATGGCCTCCATCTACACCCAAATAGACAAAAAGTGAACTAAAAGAACTCAACACAAATATGAGGTAAACTTAAACAATTAGCTGCCACTTCAATCTCTTGTTCTTTATTCAAGTACGATACTCTGATGTACTGTATCAACTCAGACAGAAACCCAGGCCAGTTATGGTAGTGTAGTGGTTAGCATAAATGGTTATCAACCAGGAAGTGTGAGTTCAATTCCAATGTAAGACAGACAAATTTCTCTTTAATAACAAATGTCCACAAATGTACCTTCCATACCAAGTCTGGTACTTTTTCCCATGATACACACTTAGCTTTGTAAATATCACTTGATTAATCTTCATTCTACACTCGCGGCTCAATGACTTCCACAATCGCAATGTGATTCTTGTTAGCTCAAAGCAAAAGTGGACCATCCACATTTATCAGCACAATCATAATATTCACAGTGAACAGCCACCAGAACCAATCATCAAGAATATCTCTTATAGTTCAAAAAGCAGAGTAGACCACAATACGTGCAGATGGAATACTTGAGATGTTAAGTATGAAGCTGATGGGAACATTGATGTACTTCAGTAGAAATTGAAAGGGTTTACAGTTTATTTTAATTGTCATAAATTAGGAATCCTTCTTCTAACCCTACTTATCCAGAAACAGGGATTCAGGAAAGATGGTGTGTATCCACACAAGTAATAGAAACAAGGAACAATCACTGAACAAGGCACCAGCCATCCCCAATGACGACACACACATCAAAGAACAATTTAACATCAACAGTTCAATGAACCTGCATGTCTATGGACTGTGAGAAGAAACCAGAGAATCTGGAGAAAACCGACACAGGGAAAACATGCAAACTCCACAAAGGGCACAACCAGTATTTGAATCTCACCACTGAATGGATTTCAAAATCCCGCTGTTACCAAAATAGCCTTTCCTTTTCCTCTCTGCCTCTCTCCTCTGCACTTCCTCTCCAACACTGTCGGTTGCCTCAATGGTACTCCATTGTGTAGCAGTCAACTAAATATAATGAAGCCTCTTCAGTTTCCTTTATATTCAGTTGACTCCTCAAATGGAGTAACAATGTGGAAACTTATTGGTTGAACCCTATCTGACAAGCATGTCTAATTCATCCATTATGTGCCATTTCCCCTTATACTGTATACAGTATGTACACTCCAAAGGTACAATCTGTTGCGATAGTGGGCTTGTAGCAGCAGTCACTGTAGCCTAGTGGTCAAGTTACTGTAAATAGTTGGCCAAGTACATTATGACCCTGGAAGTCATGGGTTCAATCCCATCTTCTGACTCTTGATGGTCAATTCTTCTTTATGAGAGATGATCATGAAATTTGTGCTTAATAAAAATGAACACTACATGATGTGTTGAGCAGGAAGTGTTTAAGGGATTAGTGTAGAGAGCAAACTGCAGGATGTGCATTAAGGGTTTTGTGCCACTAGCTAAGGAAACGGACCACTGAGCTCAAACTATTGACAATTGTGTGCAGTACCAGTGCCAATATGCAGTACCAGTGAGTGTGCAAATAAGAACAACTGCAACATCCAAGCAAAAAGATCAGGAAACAGCTACAGCCATGCAGAGACATCCAGCAAATTAAGAAAAAATACATGTACAGTTTACATGAAAAGGAAACACATTTTAAGTTAAAAGTTATGCAGCGTTTAGCGCCTGTTTGGCCACAGAATTAGTCCCATGAAAACTTACATTAACAATGTAATGTTTACTTCATCCATTATGTGGCTTTGCTCCATATACTGTATATATATATATATATATATATATATATATATATATATATATATATATATATATGTATACTCTGATGGTACAACCTATTAAAATAAACTTTCACTGTCAAACACAACTGTGGAGTGAGTCTCTTGTCTCTGCTTACCCTCCTGTTCTCTTCCAGGCCTCAAGGAGTGACTCCTCCTGGACTTGAACCTGTGGGATGAGATTGCATGAATCACTGAGAATCAACAACCACTTCCCTCTAACACCACCTGACCTGGACACCACGTTTTTCACTATTTCTCCATATCTATTAAGTATATTTAATGTCATTTGAAGAGAAGCACACCACACATCAAAGCACACAGTTACATGTCACAGTTTTCACGTCACATTTTGATAATAGTCCAGGATCACAGAGATTCTATTGAAAATCCAAGTGATGCAAATTTAGTCTTTAGTTACCTAGCATCCAAAAGATTGCAATGATATGATGAATCATCATACCTGCTCCACAAATAACAATATGCAATTCCTGATAGAACATGGCCTCACTCACTTATAATATAGACAATCATGAAAAATTCTTAAACAAAAACAAGTTTTAACATTATGGCTGGGAATTGATCTCATTACCACTACTTTAAGGGCAGGTATTCTACCCACTACACTATATCTAAATGCTGGTTTGGTTTGGGATATTTCACACATTTCTATTTTTTTGTCAAACACAGAAAAGCCTCCGTCTGCCCTCAAACAGACTGAAAGAGAGATGAGTAAGAACTTAACACAAATATGAGGTAAAATTCAACAATTAGAGTCCACCTCAATCTCTTCTTGTTCTTTGTTCAAATACCACAGTATCAACTGAGACAGGATCACAGGCCAGATAAGGTAGTGTAGTGGGTAGGATACACGTCTCTCAACCAGGAAGTGTAAGTTCAATTCCCATTTACGACTGATAAAATTTTTCATAAATAGAAAATTACCTTACATATATCCCGTCATTACTCCATGCTACTTCTGAGATTTTCCATGACTGTAACAATATTTCTTAAGGACAGTTTAAGGTTCCTCAAGGATTTTCAAGAAATGGGCAGACCATGCACAATCCTACAGGGCTCTCAACATCAATGTGACTTGCTATGCATTTTATGTAACCAGAGCCATCTGTATGAAAGTCATCTCTGCCAGTACCAGACCACACTTCCCTATTTTGGAATGAGACATTCAGTATTACAGGCAAATCCTCAATTACAAAATAGATCATATTTAGTGACAAAACAAAGCTATATGTACTATTATAAAAATAATAATGAGCTTGAATGCATTTCATTATTGAGGTGTGCAATTGTCCCTCTTTACTACTAGAACCACCACACAATTCTCCAGTACAATAAGGCCGGGTTTATACTTCACGCGACATGACACATGCTCCAGCGGACACTCCTGCTACGCAAGCGTTATTCTGTTTATACTTGCACACGTACTTTAAGTAAATCTGGAGGAATCCACCAGGTGGCAGTGCGAGATATTATCACGGTGAGAACAGGTTTGGCTTCACTGTGTTGTGAATTGCATGGAACACCCATTAAATTCTGATGACACCTTATCTCTGAAAAGAATGTTTAATGATTAAATCAATCCAGGGATGTGTCCATTCCAGCAAGCATTGGGCATGAGGCAGAAACAATCCTTAGACGGGACATCACAACTGCCATCAACTACACCAAGAACACTTAGAAAAAAATGTTTGCCTAAACCGGCCACACGATGCATTTCCAGGAATATATTCAATGAACAAAGTCTCTGGAAAATGCTGCATATTCATGTGAAAAATGCTTTGCTAAATTTCACCAATGAACACTAAGGGTGAACATGCAGATTCCACCTCTTAAACTCAAATGTCATTTTTATTTTAATATTTATTATTACGGTGTTAATGTTCATGCTTTGTGCAGCGCTCAGAATGGGCCTATCCATGCAAATGAAGGGATATATAGGCCACATAAATAGCACCACTAACCAATTGTGGACATCTATCCCTCGATTTATCCATCCATTCTTCTTCCAAACCTAAGCTTCCTAAGTTTTTCCAAAGTTTATCATTTATTACCATTGTTTTTCACATTTTTCTGTCTGTCTGGTGATCTCCCATTATCTTCCAGGCTCCAATGACCATGACTGGACATGCCATCCAGATAGAGTGGGTATGAAAGTGATATCACTGTGCCCATTGTTCCTCAAAAGGAGTCCCAAGAAAATGATTAGCTCCTGAAAATCTCCTCAGAATGGCAGATTCACTCAGACTAACATTTCTTTACTAAGCAGTTCTTGGAGCCAAATCCTTCTTATATACATCTCATATTTCATTTTTAGTACAATATGTTTGCACTTATTATGTCTGTTTGGCATCAGCAATGTGTTGTTTGTGCTCACTAGTGATGAGCGAATCTGGATGAATAGTTTTTTTCTTAAGTTTCGTAAAATTGGGGAAATTTTCGGGAACTTTGCAGAATTCAGTCAAATGCATTGAAGTGATTGGTCAAGAAGAAATTGAACTTGAGTGGATTATGAAGGTGCAAAAATCTTATTATAAGAGTTTCTGAAGTGTACAGAATGTTTGCAAATTATTTCGGACCAAAAGTTGTGTCCAAAAATGTAACCTGAGTTTGGAGGCTGCAGTGCCAACTACTGCGCCACCAGGCAACCCTAGAGATAAAACTGATAGAATTTAATTTCAGAAGAGGAAAAGTTCATGAGAGCAGATAGAATGAATTCACTAAGTTATACCCTCGACAGATTTGTTAGCAGGTACTCACCTCTCAAACTCAAATATTCATCCCTTATAGACTTTCTCACTCACTGCTGCTGTTACCAAACAGGCACAATGCTAAAGCATGTGGACTCTTCACTCCTTCCTGGTTGATCAACTGCACAGCACCCTGGGTAATACTATTAAAGGGCTAGGCATACATATTCAACACAGCTCACATAATAATAATAATAATAATAATACATTTTATTCATATAGCACCTTTCCCATGCTCAAGGCACTTACAGAATATAATAAAGAACGGCAGGGTATACAGTATATAGCATTGTACAAACCAGATAAATAAAAAAGATTATGACAGTGAATTCAGAGAAGAAAAAAAAGCCTAACAGACAGCATAATTGATGGTCTCGCACACACACACACAGGTTACATGAGCATCTTGACAGAGAAGTAAACTGAGAGAAGGGTAATAAAGTCAAGTAGAGCTAAAAGCCTTCCTGAACAGATGAGTTTTGAGTTGTTTTTTAAAAGAATTCATGGAGTCAGCTGACCTGATTAATTTCGGTAGGTCATTCCAGAGTCTGGGCGCTATACAGCTGAAGGCCCTGTCACCCATGGAGTGTAGATTAGTGTGGGGTACAACAAGATTGCCAGAATCAGAGGACCTTAGTGGGCACATAGTGATGGAGAAGGTCACTTATGTAGTTTGGCGCGAGGCTATTTAAGGCTTTGTAAGTTATTAGTAGGATTTTATATTCAATTCTGTAAGACACAGGGAGCCAGTGAAGACGGAGCAGGATGGGTGTTATGTGCTCGCTGCTGCTGGTTCGAGGAAGGACTCTTGCAGCTGAGTTTTGAATAAGCTGGAGCTGTGATATAAGATTAGAAGGGGCACCTGCCAGTAGGGAGTTATAATAATCGATGCGGGATGTGATAAAAGCATGGACAAGTTTCTCAGCATTAGAGAAGGAGAGGAAGGAGCGAACACGGGATATGTTAAGGAGGTGAAAGTAAGAAAGCTTCTTAATGTGATTTATGTGGGCGGAATAAGAGAGGGAGGAATCAAAAATGACACCAAGGTTCTTTACAGTAGAGGCAGGTCTGATGAGATCACCGCCAAGATAGACTGGGAAGGAGCTCATTTTATTAAGTTGCATTTTAGTCCCAATTTGCAGGAGTTCAGTTTTGTTGCAATTTAATTTTAAAGAGTTCTGCTCCATCCAGGTTTTAATTTCACTAAGGCAGGTTGTGAGTTGAAAAAGCTCTGATGAAGTTCCACTTTTAACATTGAGGTAGAGCTGAGTATCATCTGCATAAAAATGATAACCCAGTCCATAGCTACAGATAATATGGCCAAGGGGAAGCATATAAATACAGAAGAGAAGAGGGCCGAGGACAGAGCCCTGAGGAACTCCTTGTGTGACTGGTGCTGAGCTAGATCTGCTGTTGCCAAGACTAACAAACTCTTGCCTATCAGTCAGGTAGGACTTGAACCACTAGAGGGCAGTGCCAGAGATACCCAGCATGTTCTCCATTCTGGACAGTAGGATGTCATGTCTGACAGTGTCAAATGCTGCACTGAGGTCTAATAGAATTAATATGCTGGTTTGTCCAGAGTCTGCTGCCATAAGCAAATCATTGGTTACCCGTAGCAGAGCAGTTTCACAGCTGTACTGCGCCCTGAAACCAGAAACCCCCTGAAAGGGTTCCATCAAGTTATTAGAGGTTAAGTAATTGGTGAGTTGGGAAGCTACAACACACTCGAGAACTTTTGACAGGAAAGGTAGGTGGGAAATAGGCCGGAAATTGTTAACCCCTTAACCGCTCTCTGCCGGATATATCCGGCATCGTAGCTTTATTGCTGACGCCTTACTGCCGGAATTATCCGGCACATTTGCCTGTGGTTATGTGAGTGCCTGGCGCGTAGTATAACTGACAGTTTGGCGTGGGTATTATTACTACGTTGTATTTCGACAACTCTGCGCTTGTATTGGCCGATCATGTGATGTGATTCGAAAGTGAAAGCTGTGAATATGGCGAAACGTAAACTGACTTCAAGTGAGGTTTTGCAGGCGATTTTGGACAATGATTCTGATCATGATTGTAGCAGTTCTGAAGAAGATTTTAGCGACAATGATGATCAGCAACGTGCGCTGCATGATACTGTGAATGACGGCGCATCGGATGATGGCGATGAGTGGGTGTAT
The DNA here is from genome assembly GCF_900747795.2 of Erpetoichthys calabaricus. NCBI lineage: Eukaryota > Metazoa > Chordata > Cladistia > Polypteriformes > Polypteridae > Erpetoichthys > Erpetoichthys calabaricus. The sequence continues at coordinate 60,649,563 of NC_041403.2, forward strand.
CCCCAGCATCTCAACTGGACTGCTGCCCGAGGTGAACTGCCTTTTCTGCATCCGTTTGAGGCAACGTGTGGCTTTATTGTTGATGTAAACAATTACACTGCTGAGCAGTTTTATGAGCTGTTTGTGTCACCTGATTTGATCAGACATTTTGTTCATCAGACAAATCTGTATGCAGCACAGTTTATTGAGAAAAATCCCAATTTACCTCCACATTCCCGTGTTCGTGCTTGGGTAGACACTGATGAAAACGAAATGAAAAAATTCATTGGGATTTTGATGTTGATGGGAATAATCAGAAAACCAGATATTGAGATGTACTGGTCTACAGATCCTATGTATGCAACACCTATTTTTGCAGCTATCATGACACGTAACCGATTCTCTTTGCTGCTGAAATTCTTTCATTTGAATGACAACAGAAATGAGCCAGATAAGAAAGATCCAAACCGTGACCGCTTGTTCAAACTACGTCCTTTGATTGACCATTTATTTGAAGCATTTCAGTTGCCCTACATGCCAGGACCGTCAGTTGCAGTTGATGAAAGTTTATTGTTGTGGAAGCCTGAGAAAAGGTACATTTTGTGTTTTATTATGTGTTTGCCCATTTCTAGAACTTGCACAACATTTAGTGGTCAATACTGCTTGAATAAATGTAAAAAATGTAAAAAAAATGTAAAAAAGTAAAAAAACGAAAATTGTTCAGATTTCGCCTGCGTGGGGAATATTTAGGGAGTTGGCGGTTAAAGGGTTAAGATTGTCAGCATCAAGACCAGACTTTTTTAACATTGGGGCTACAGAAGCAATTTTAAAAGTGAGCGGCACAGAGCCAGTATCAAGGGATGAGTTTATTATTATTGTAATAGTTGGGATTATGGCATGAAGGCAGGATTTAAGTAGTGTGCTGGGGATGGGGTCCAGTACACAAGTAGTCGGACTCATCTTACAAAGCAGGTTATTAACAAAAGAAGATGAGACTGGTGAGAACTTAGAGAAGGAGCTGGATGGAGTGGGAGAACAGGGAGAGATATAAACAGATGATGTATTTATGTTAGTTGAATTATTTAGATCTTTAATTTTGTTACGGAAAAAGTGGAGGAATTCCTCACAGACTTCAGTAGAAGAGGTAGTTTGGCCAGATGCGGGTTTGAGTAGTTTATTAACTACAGACAACAAAACCCTTGGGTTATCGTGGCCATTTTATATTATTCTGCCATAATGGGTGTTCTTGGCAGAAGTTAGTGCTTCTCTGTAAGCTCTTTGGTGGTCAGAGAAAGCCTGGATGTGCACGGTGAGGTCAGTCTTACGTGACATTCTCTCAAGGCGTCGGCCAACTGCTTTCATTGATCGCAATTCTGAGTTATTCCAAGGAGCTGAACGTTTAAAGGAAACCTCCTTATGTTTTAAAGGAGCTGTTTTATCTAATGCTGAATGAAGGGCTGAGTTATAGTGATCAACAAGACTATCTAGTGTTGATCAAATAGGTGAAGACAGAAAAAGATCAGAAATGGATTCAGAAAGGATAGAGGGACAGATATTTTTAAGGTTTCTGTAAGAAATTTGTCATTTACAGGTAAAAGGAGGGAAAGGCAGTGAGACAGTGAAAAATACTGCTTTATGGTCAGAGAGTCCCAAATCAGTGCTGTAAATGTTGGCAACAGATAGTCCAGAAGTGCAGATCAGATCCAATATATGACCACCAGAGTGGGTGGGAAAATCAACATGTTGTGTCAAGTCAAAACAGTCCAGTAAGGATAGGAATTCATTTCTCAGTTTAGATGTGGGGGTGTCAATATGGATGTTGAAATCACCGAGAAGGATAATTCTCTGAGAGTAAGAGCTTAGGTGGGTCAAAAGTTCAATCAGATCAGATAAGAAGGATGCATTGCATTTTGGGGGATGATAAAGCACAATGAGTAAGAGAGGTCTATACAAAACACACAACCTTTAAGATGCAAATGCACCGACACATTTCCAATATTCCTTTGACTGCATGTTTAGTGTTTACAAATTATTGCAAGTTTTCCAGTCATTTTTAGTGTACTATTAGGAAACTCAATTTAGTGTACAATTTTTACACTATATTTACAATATATTTAGTAGTACTAGGGTGTTGTACCGTGTTAGCCATTATGAATGTAGAGAAAAGCCAAGCAAAATGACACCTTTTATTGGCTAACTAGAAAGATTACAATATGCAAGCTTTCGAGGCAACTCAGGCCCCTTATTCAGGCAAGATGTAATCACATCTTACGGGGCTGTACCAACCAACTTAGCAACACTGACTGCTAAAGCTCTGTGATATCACACTGGCGCATTAGAAGATGAATTTGTCCGATCCATACAAGTGATCACAAACAGTAATACTAGTTACCCAAGCACTTACACTGACCATTTATTACCACACAGACAATGTAAAAAATTGCACGTTTCATAACAAGGTGGCACATTTTACCTATGCAGATAAAAAAAAAAGATTTTTATTTTGTCCATGCTGTTGAGTTTAATTGCATAACATACCAGGGTCTAGTGATGTCGGAGGAATGCATAAAATGATCCTTTTTGGACTCTTATGAAGAAGCATTTGATATGTGTGGTTAACTCAATTTACTGCTCCTCCATGACTCAGGAACCCCTAGGTGTGACAACCCCAAGTGAATTTTCTGTATTTCTCCCACAGCTACAGTTCCTTGTTATTTTCACAGCAACACACCATAGAGCAATGGACACATACCAATTTCAAAATGCCCAATTTTTAAGGCCCAGAATCACAACTACATCCATTGAAAATCCAGATTTCAACACATTACTCTATATTTACCTTGTCACCAGGATATTGAAATGTTTTCATGCTAACTCCTTGTAGCTGCTCCCCAAATAACAATGGGCAATACCTGAGAAAATAAAATTATGCATTATGAAATGGCCAGGATTTGAACCTAACAATTTTCTTTTTAGAGCAATTATGCTAACCACTACACCACCATTTCTTTGGAATCATTGCAGACATTTCTAATTATTCTAAGTCAAACAATGTCCTCCTGCCTCCAAAACAGAGTATAAGTGAGTTTTAGAACTCAATCCACATGTGAGGCACAGTTTCATTATTTCCTTTCACCTCTACCTCTTGCTCTTTGTTCAGATAATACAGTCTGATATACAGTATCAACTGAGAAAGATCTGTAGACCAGGCTTACTGGTGGTGAAGTGGTTAGCATGCATGCCTCTCAACCAATACGCTACAGTTCAATTCCCATTTACCACCTATACTTTTTTCTTTAATGATCAACAATTATTTCCATATACCTGCCATTATTGCTTGCCACTGCTTGTCAGCTTACATCTCTCATAGTTCATGAGTGCAAAAACATAATTTTTCATACTGCCATCTTGTACCTGCTTCCCAAGTAACTTTAGGTAATGCCTGAGACACTATGACCCCACCCACATACAAAACAACCAATGACAGATTTAGAAATAAAAATCCTTCATGGTCAGGATTTGACCACATAGTATTTCACTGAAGGGTGGATATGCTAACCACTACACCACAAATTGGATGTGAATTTTTGGCGCAGATAAAACTTTACTATTTCTTGACAATCACATGGTGTCCTCCACCTGCTCCCAAAAAACAATGAAAAGTGACTTTTACAACTTATTATATATATATATATATATATATATAAGGTAACATTACATTATTACCTTCCATCTCGGTCTAATGCTCTTTGTTCTAATTATACAGTATAATGTACAGTTTCACCTGAGAAAGAGCTGCTCACCAGTTTTAATGGTAGCATAGTGGATAGGATACACGTCTATGAACCAACACCTCTGAGTTCAATTCCCACAGATGACCAACAACTTTTTCTTTCCTTAAATTTAACAAAATAATAAAAAAAAAAACCTCATCCATATTTGTCATTCCTCCATGACACTCTTTTTTAGGTTTTCTGTGTCTCATTTGATTATGCTTTGTTTTCCAGTCAAGGCTTAGTCAATTCCACACACAAAATATGTTCTTCATTACCTCATTAATGGCTTCACCAATCCACATTTATGTGTACACTCCTGATATTCACATTAAGAAGTCACAAGAACAAATCATCACCAACATCTTCCATAGTTCAAAAAGCACAGCAAAGTGCAACATGTTCAGATTAATCAACTGTGACTTTAAGTGTCAAGTTGCTGGAATCCATGCTGTATTATAGTACACCTTGGTAAACATCCATCCATCCATCCATTTTCCAACCCGCTGAATCCGAACACAGGGTCACAGGGGTCTGCTGAAGCCAATCCCATCCAACACAGGGCACAAGGCAGGAAACAATCCCGGGCAGGGTGCCAACCCACCGCAGGACACACACAAACACACCAAGCACACACTAGGGCCAATTTAGAATCGCCAATCCACCTAACCTGCATGTCTTTGGACTGTGGGAGGAAACCGGAGCGCCCGGAGGAAACCCACGCAGACACGGGGAGAACATGCAAACTCCACGCAGGGAGGACCCGGGACCTTGGTAAACATTACAGCTTTATTTAATTGTAATATATTAGAAGACAACATTTCTGCAGTTGATCAAGAAATAGTATTAAGTACTAGTAAGCTAGTGGTAGCTTAGGAGTCCCTTCACTGTCAATATTTGGATATGTACATTGTAAGCCTGGAGGTCATGGGTTCAGTCCCTCCTCTCGTCACCTTAACATATTTTTTTCTTTAATTCAGTCTCATACCTCTAACTGTAAATATGATACAATTTTCACATTGGATAGCATTGGTAGAGAAGTGTGGAGAAAAGATCTGCAGTGTTTGCTCAGTGGAGCTCTGTGTTCAGTTTGCTGATTTCCAAATGTAAGCATTATCTAACTTAGCATTATGAAAATATGAGTGTTGATCATGAAATTTGTACTTAAAAAATTAACACTACGTGATGTGTTGAGCAGGAAGTGTTTAAGGGATTAGTGTAAAGAGAAAACTGCTGGATGTGCGTTAAGGGTTTTGTGCCACTGGCTTAGAAAACGGACCACTGAGCTCTAACTACACTGGTCAACAAGCATTTTTCAACTGGGATTCTTTCACCTGTACTTTAACAAATTTCACTTGCTGACTTTAAATCTGAAAACCGTTTTTGTCCAGCACGTCCCGTTTTTTAATTATGATGTTCCAGGTCTTGGACAACTAGGGTGACTGGACAGTAAAGGCAAAGTGTTTCAGCATTTAAGAAATAAGTTTGGTCTCAAGAAAAATGAAGCTAAAATTAAGGAAGGTGTTTTTGTTGGCCCTGAAATCCGTGAACTGATGCTTGACGATGAGTTCAAAAAGAAACTGAAGCCAACTGAGTCAGTACCCTCATTCGTGCAGGATGTCCAGAATTTTCTTGACAGGCACAGAGCAGAGAATTATACTGAGCTTGTGGAGAATATGCTGAAAGTATATTAGCTTACAGGAGCCAGAATGTCACTGAAGACTCATTTTTTACATTCTCATATCGACTTTTTTCCACCAAATCTAAGCGATGTCAGAGATGAGCATGGGGAAAGATTTCATCAAGATACAAAGGTGATGGAAAACCGATATCAGGGATAATTTACTCCGAGCATGATGGGTGACTACTGTTGGTTCTTGCAAAGAGAGACGGAGGTGCAGTACAAGCGCAAAAGCGAGTGCCTCCAACATTTTTGGGCACGCTTACCTCACTTTTATATTGAAGTAAATTGACATAAATATACTTTAACGTGTCTCTGGTATAGTCTTCTGGTTTGTTTTCAGAATAAACACATCAAAACAATTTTGGTGGGACATTGTCCAAACTCCATATATCGTGTTGATATATTATATTGATTTTCAAAAGTGTCGAAACGTCAATGATATGCATTTCAAAAACCTGACGTGCTAGCTTAATTCCGATTTCATATATGAAATCAGTGTAAAAAACTTATTTTTTTGTAGACCAGTCAATAGCTATTGACAGTTGTGTGCCAATATGCAGGACAAGTGAGTATACAAATGAGAACAACTGCAACATCCAAACAAACAGTTCTGGAAACAGCTACAACCATGCAGAGACATTTGAAGAGAAGCACACAACACATCAAAGCACACAGTTTTCATGTCACATTTTGATAATAGTCCAGGATCACAGAGATTCTATTGAAAATCCAAGTGATGCAAATTTAGTCTTTAGTTACCTAGCATTCAAAAGATTGCAATGATATGATGAATCGCCATACCTGCTCCACAAATAACAATATGTTATTCCTGATAGAACATGGCCTTACTCACTTATAATATAGACAATCATGAAAACTTCTTAAACAAAAACAAGTTTTAACATCATGGCTGGGAATCGATCCCATTACCACTACTTTAAGGGCAGGTATTCTACCCACTACACTATATTTCAGTTTTTCTACAGATTACTCACTGTACTCTACTGTAAATCTCAGTACAAGTACACTGTACATCAATGGACACATTCCATTTCACACATTTCCACACTGAACCCACTACTTCTCCTTTCAGGACAGATATGCAAACCACTACACCACCACTTCTTGTTATTTTTTTGGAAAAAAATATCAAACCTTTCAATTTTTTCAAAGTTACACAATGGGCAAAATAAAATTATACCATAGTTTATAAAGTTATTCCACATATGAGGTCCACTTCCACATTTATCTTCCACCTCAATCTCTTGATGTTGTTCAAATCATACAGTATGATGTACAGTATCAACTGAGAAAGACCTCCTGACCAGGTTTGGTAGTAGCATAGTGGATAGCATACATGCTCCTCAACCAGGAAGCCTGGGTTCAATTCCCATTTATGACCTTAAATGTTTGCTCTAAGAAAAATTTCAAAAAATAAAATTATATATTTATCAATATTGTACGCTGCTGCTTGTCAGGTTTTCAATGATGCACACTTCGCTGCATATGTTTTATTTCACTTAAGACTTACATATTCGACATTTATATCTAAACTCTTGCTCATCAAAGTGAGAGGCTAAAAAAACACAGTGTCAATAACATCTCTCACACTTCAGAAAGAACATGGGTGCAAAACAGATTGTTTTCCTACTGCCAACTTATGCTTTCTTTTCAAGTACAATTGGTGCAAACAATACAAATAAAGAAGATTACTTCAAATGTATTAAAAAAAACATACTGGCTTTGACATGAATTGAACCCTTTACTTTTCATTTAATGGCCAGATTTCCTAACCACAACACCAAAGTTTCTGATGTTATTCCACATGAGATTCACTTCTACATTGATCTTGTACCTCAATCTCTTGATCTCTGTTCCAATCATACAGTATAATGTACAGTATCAACTGAGAAAGTCCTACTGACCAGGTTTGGAGGTAGCACAGTGGATAGCATACATGTCCATGAACCAAGAGGCCCGAGTTCAATTCCCATTTATGACCTTAAATATTTTCTCTAAGAAAAATAAACCAAAAAATTTTATATAGTTGTCAATATTATACGCTACTGCTTGTCAGGTTTTCAATGATACACACTTTGCTGCATAAGCTTTACTTTAGTCAACTACAAAGTTATTCTAATTATTTCACTAAAGACTTAAATATTCGACATTTATATCTAAACTCTTGCTATTCAAACTGAGAGGCTAAAATAACACATTCTCTATAACTTCTCTCACTGAGATTTCTATAAACTAGAAACCTCTTGAGCTGATAGAAGATGGAAGATAGTAGTCACCAAACTGGGTCTATTCAATTCATGTCATTACGTTTTCTCAATATTTTAAAAGCTCAGCCTTGCACTTGAATAAATACAGTTTCCAGGATGAAATACATGCGTGCGATAATACATATAGTACAGTGGCTCTACAGTTTGCATTATTCTGCAGTGTGGCTCCATTCATATTTGTTTACAGTTCATTCTCACTTTTTACATATATTTACTGAAACTACATCTCATCTTTTACAAACTCTATACACAACAGCTACAAACACTCACACAACCCAAAACATGTTACACATCTGACAGCAAAGGACACACTGCATTCAAAGCCTTTCTCTTCTAAAAAAAAACGTGATTTTTGCATCAGAACTGTACATGTAAACCATCACATGAACAGCTTCTCCTAAACATCAACTACAAACTGATAGGATAAATGATAAAGACTGCAATAATAATAATAAAAATTCATTACATTTATATAGCGCTTTTCTCAGTACTCAAAGCGCTATCCACACAGGGAGGAACCAGGAAGCGAACACACAATCTTCCACAGTCTCCTTACCGCAAAGCAGCAGCACTACCACTGCGCCACCTGTGATGACCATCCATTTTGCTGTTTCAGTGTGCAGTGGCATTGTTGGCCAGTACCATACTTACTATTGCAATCTGTTGGTCAAGAACAAAGACAGGCTGCCTCTCCCTCTTTCAGGGTCTTTTTCCTATTCTGAAAATACACACAATTACTCATCTTATTGTATTTCTTGTGAAATGTGCCATATCTCGATCTACATTTACCTTAAGATTTGCTCTACCGTTACTGTACCCATTTTAATTTTCAAAACATTACATTTTACTAGCCACTGTGAAATGTGACACATGGGGCCACACACACGTTGACCTGCTCCTCTCATGTTCAGGTCATGGTTGATGACATGGTCAACTAGTGTTGCCTGCATCTCATTTTACACTCTTTATCTCCTTCAAAGAGCCCTTCCTCTTGCTCTATATATGAACCCCACCACACTTGCCTCCATTGTGCTACATAGGGTAGCAGGTAGTCACTGAAGCCTCTTCAGTTTCATTTATAAGGGTGAGCTGACTACTCACATCAAGTAACAATGTGGAAACTCATTGGTTGAACCCTATCTGACAAGCCTGTCTAATTCATCCATTGCATGCCTTTCCCCTTATACCATACATGTACACTTCAAAGATACAATCTGTTGTTATAGCGCTGTTGTAGCAGCAGCAGGCATAGCCTAGTGGTTAAAATACTGTCAAAATACTTGTCAATGTATGGTTTTTCACTATTTCTCCATGAAATATATTTAATGTCATTTCTATATAAGCACACCACACATGAGAGCACACATTCCATTTTACAGTTTGCAGTTTGGGAACAGTCCAGGATCACAGCCAATCCATTTAAAACCCAAGTGATAAAAATCTACCAGTTACTTGGTGTCCAAACGATTACAATGATACTTTCACACTGACACCTCATACCTGGTCCTGCTGATAGATTAGGCCCCATCCACTGATAATATAGACAAAAACAAATATAAACAGAAACAAGTTTTACATGGCTGGGAACTGAACCCATTACCACTGCTTTAAGCGTAGGTACCCTACTCACTACACCAACTTTACTACTTTCAAAATTTTGTCAATCATAAAATGGCCTCCATCTACACCCAAATAGACGAAAAGTGAACTAAAAGAACTTAACACAAATATGAGGTAAAGTTAAACAATTAGCTGCCACTTCAATCTCTTGTTCTTTATTCAAGTACGATACTCTGATGTACTGTATCAACTCAGACAGAAACCCAGGCCAGTTATGGTAGTGTAGTGGTTAGCATAAATGGTTATCAACCAGGAAGTGTGAGTTCAATTCCAATGTAAGACAGACAAATTTCTCTTTAATAACAAATGTCCACAAATGTACCACACTTAGCTTTGTAAATATCACTTGAACAATCTTCATTCTACACTCGCGGCTCAATGACTTCCACAATCGCAATGTGATTCTTGTTAGCTCAAAGCAAAAGTGGACCATCCACATTTATCAGCACAATCATGATATTCACAGTGAGCAGCCACCAGAACCAATCATCAAGAATATCTCTTATAGTTCAAAAAGCAGAGTAGACCACAATATGTGCAGATGGAGTACTTGAGATATTAAGTATGAAGCTGATGGGAACATTGATGTACTTCAGTAGAACTTGAAAGGGTTTACAGTTTATTTTAATTGTCATAAATTAGGAATCCTTCTTCTAACCCTACTTATCCAGAAACAGGGATTCAGGAAAGATGGTGTGTATCCACACAAGTAATGGAAACAAGGAACAATCACTGAACAAGGCACCAGCCATTCCCAATGACGACACACACCTCAAAGAACAATTTAGCATCAACAGTTCAATGAACCTGCATGTCTATGGACTGTGAGAAGAAACCAGAGAATCTGGAGAAAACCGACACAGAGAAAACATGCAAACTCCACAAAGGGCACAACCAGTATTTGAATCTCACCACTGAATGGATTTCAAAATCCCGCTGTTACCAAAATAGCCTTTCCTTTTCCTCTCTGCCTCTCTCCTCTGCACTTCCTCTCCAACACCGTCGGTTGCCTCAATGGTACTCCATTGTGTAGCAGTCAACTAAATATAATGAAGCCTCTTCAGTTTCCTTTATATTCAGTTGACTCCTCAAATGGAGTAACAATGTGGAAACTTATTGGTTGAACCCTATCTGACAAGCGTGTCTAATTCATCCATTATGTGCCATTTCCCCTTATACTGTATACAGTATGTACACTCCAAAGGTACAATCTGTTGCGATAGTGGGCTTGTAGCAGCAGTCACTGTAGCCTAGTGGTCAAGTTACTGTAAATAGTTGGCCAAGTACATTATGACCCTGGAAGTCATGGGTTCAATCCCATCTTCTGACTCTTGATGGTCAATTCTTCTTTTATTTCAATCTAATGCCTTTTACTGGATTTGATTGATATCAGGAAAAGAACTCCTCAATGAGGTTCAGAAAGGTAGAATATGGTGGAACGTCTACAACAGAGAAGGTTGGGTGTTCCAGAAACCAAACCTCCACGTCTGCTGCCCCATGAAAAGTTACATTGACAAGTGTGTCCAATTCATCCATCCCCCATATATATGTATGCATACTCTGACGGTACAATCTATACTGCGTAGTGGTAGCTTAGCAGTCACATCACTGTCGATATTTGGATATGTACTTTGTAAGCCTGGAGGTCATTGGTTCAGTCCCTCCTCTCATCACCTTAACATATTTTTTTCTTTAATTCAGTCTCATGCCTCTAACTGTAAATATGATACAATTTTCACATTGGATAGCATTGGTAGAGAAGTGTGCTTAGAAATTGAACACTACATTGTATGTATAAGGGGTAAGTGTAGAGAGCAAACTGCAGGATGTGCATTAAGGGTTTTGTGCCACTGGCTAAGGAAACAGACCACTGAGCTGAAACTATTGACAATTGGGTGCAGTACCAGTGCCAATATGCAGTACCAGTGAGTGTGCAAATAAGAACAACTGCAACATCCAAGCAAAAAGATCAGGAAACAGCTACAGCCATGCAGAGACATCCAGCAAATTAAGAAAAATACATGTACAGTTTACATGAAAATGAAACACATTTTAAGTTAAAAGTTATGCAGCGTTTAGTGCCTGTTTGGCCACAGAATTACTCCCATGAAAACTTACATTGACAATGTAATGTTTACTTCATCCATTATGTGGCTTTGCCCCATATATATATATGTGCATACTCTGATGGTACAACCTATTAAAATAAACTTTCACTGTCAAACACAACTGTGGAGTGAGTCTCTTGTCTCGGCTTACCCTCCTGTTCTCTTCCAGGCCTCAAGGAGTGACTCCTCCTGGACTTGAACCTGTGGGATCAGATTGCATGAATCACTGAGAATCAACAACCACTTCCCTCTAACACCACCTGACCTGGACACCATGATTCATTTTCACTATTTCTCCATATCTATTAAGTATATTTAATGTCATTTGAAGAGAAGCACACCACACATCAAAGCACACAGTACATGTCACAGTTTTCATGTCACATTTTGATAATAGTCCAGGATCACAGAGATTCTATTGAAAATCCAAGTGATACAAATGTAGTCTTTAGTTACCTAGCATCCAAAAGATTACAATGATATGATGAATCGTCATACCTGCTCCACAAATAACAATATGCAATTCCTGATAGAACATGGCCTTACTCACTTATAATATAGACAATCATGAAAACTTCTTAAACAAAAACAAGTTTTAACATCATGGCTGGGAATCAACCCCATTACCACTACTTTAAGGGCAGGTATTCTACCCACTACACCATATCTAAATGCTGGTTTGGTTTGGGATATTTCACACATTTCTATTTTTTGTCAAACACAGAAAAGCCTCCGTCTGCCCTCAAACAGACTGAAAGAGAGTTGAGTAAGAACTTAACACAAATATGACGTAAAATTCAACAATTAGCGTCCACCTCAATCTCTTCTTGTTCTTTGTTCAAATACCACAGTATCAACTGAGGGCCAGATATGGTAGTGTAGTGGGTAGGATACATGTCTTTCCACCAGGAAGTGTAAGATCAATTCCCATCCACAACTGATAAATTTTTCATAAATAGAAAATTACCTTACATATAATGTACCTGTCATTACTCCACATCACTTCTGGGATTTTCCATGACTGTAACAATATTTCTTAAGGACAGTTTAAGGTTCCTCAAGGATATTCAAGAAATGGGCAGACCATGCATAATCCTACAGGGCTTTCAACATCAATGTGACTTGCTATGCATTTTAGGTAACCAGAGCCATCTGTATGAAAGTCATCTCTGCCAGTTCCAGACCACACTTCCCTATTTTGGAATGAGACCTTCAGTTTTACAGGCAAATTCCTCAATTACAAAATAGATCATATTTAGTGACAAAACAAAGCTATTTATACTATTATAAAAATAATAATGAGATTGAACACATTTCATTATTGAGGTGTGCAATTGTCCCTCTTTACTACTAGAACCACCACACAATTCTCCAGTACAATAAGGTCGGGTTTATACTTTACGCGACGTGACGCATGCTCCAGCGGACGCTCCTGCTACGCAAGCGTTATACTCGTACTGTTTATACTTGCGCGCGTACTTTAAGTAAATCTGGAGGAATCCACCAGGTGGCAGTGCGAGATATTATCACGGTGAGAACAGGTTTGGCTTCACTGTGTTGTTAATTGCATGGGACACCCATTAAATTCTGATGACACCTTATCTCTGAAAAGGATGTTTAATGATTAAATCAATCCAGGGATGTGTCCATTCCAGCAAGCAGTGGGCACGAGGCAGAAACAATCCTTAAACGGAGTATCACAACTACCATCAACTACACCAAGAACACTTAGAAAAAAATGTTTGCCTAAACCGGCCACACGATGCATTTCCAGGAATATATTCAATGAACAAAGTCTCTGGAAAATGCTGCATATTCATTCGAAAAATGCTTTGCTAAATTTCACCAATGAACACTAAGGGTGAACATGCAGATTCCAATTCCACCTCTTAAACTCAAATGTCATTTTTATTTTAATATTTATTATTATGGTGTTAATGTTCATGCTTTGTGCAGCGCTCAGAAAGGGCCTATCCATGTAAATGAAAGGATATATAGGCCACATAAATAGCACCACTAACCAATTGTTTGAAATGAAAACTAAGAAGTGGGGTGGTGCTCCGGACAGGAATAAAGAGACAGGATCATGATTGACATGTACAGTGAGGTGTGAAATAGAAGGACAAAGTTCAGAGAAGCTCAAGGAAGAGACAAAGCTCAAAGGTTAGTACTCACTGTAAAGCTCCAGTGATGGTGCCAGGTGCTGTGGTTGTGAGTGTAGACATTTTTTCACTAGAAGCAAAAAAGGGAGGAAGAGAAAAGTAGACGCAGAAACAATAAAAATTGCCTAAAGGTAAAAATAAAAAAAACAATATCTACAAACATTGTATAAAGAAAACTGATAGATCTGATCAACAACACTATAACTAACAGCCACTATCTTATCAAACACCCCAGGCAAAGCTACAAAATAGAGCTAGTTTACAAATAAGAAGTCTTATTCTATGAAATACATATTTACCAGAGTTTTACTCTGTATAACTATTTGTAACTTTGAGATAATACTCAAGAGTTACTGTAGATCTGTTTGAAGACCATACCATTTATCTGTTCTTTGATTAGTGTTATGAAAATGCTTTATAGCTGTGCAATGTAAATGAACCCAACTTGTAAAAGAGGCTGCTCTGTTGAGACAAGTGAGTCGGCCATGCTGCACTAAACAAGACCACAAAGTGGAACCATTTTTTAAAGTAACACAAGAACATTCATATTTGGATTCATTTTTAACAACGGCTCATGACTATTCTTTATTTACGGAGCATTTCCCCTAACATAACCAATCATGGAATCCCAATAGGTTTATTTCCTCCATGAATCCTGTTCACGTCTGTTAACTGAAGTTTTTGTCTACTCTTTTCATAGGTTAAGAGATCACAATTACTATGTGAGTGGGACCTTGTATTATCATAACATCTATCCCACCATTAATCCATCCATTCCTCTTCCAAACCTAAGCTTTCTAAGCTTTTCCAGGGCAGGGTCACAGGGGAGCTGCAGCCTGTTGCAGAAAGCAAACGGCACAAAGCACGACAAGGTGCCTGTCCATCACAGGACAAATACGCACAAACCCAAACACAGAGTCAAACCCGATACAATATACAATACCATACATAAAATACCACATATATGTTTGTGCTTGAAACTTTAAGGGGGAGAAACCTCCACCCCAATTTAATGTAATAATATCACAATGCTCTACACTCCAAGTGGGACCTCCTCATCCGTGCTAAATTAAGAAATCAAACTTACAGACATCTTACTTCTGGCACAAAATTGAGTCCTAGTTTTCTCTGCTTTGAAAATAATCTGGTTCTAAAAACAATTGAGTACAATTTTTACAAAAGTTTACCATTTATTACCATTGTTTTTCACATTTTTCTGTCTGTCTGGTGATCTCTCATTATCTTCCAGGCTCCAATGACCATGACCGGACATGCCATCCAGATAGAGTGGGTATGAAAAGTGTGATATCATTGTGCCCATTGTTCCTCAAAAGGAGTCCCAAGAAAATGATTAGCTCCTGAAAATCTCCTCAGAATGGCAGATTCACTCAGACTAACATTTCTTTACTAAACAGTTCTTGGAGCCAAATCCTTCTTATATACATCTCATATTGCATATTTAGTACAATATGCTTGCACTTATTCTGTCTGTTTGGCATCAGCAATGTGTTGTTTGTGCTCACAAGTGATAAGCGAACCTGGCTGAACAGTTTTTTTCTTAAGTTTGGTGAAATTGAGGAAATGTTCGGGAACTTTGCAGAATTCAGTCAAATGCTTTAAAGTGATTGGTCAAGAAGAAATTGAACTTGAGTGGATTATGAAGGTGCAATAGTCTTATAAGAGTTTCTGAAGTGTACAGAATGTTTGCAAATTATTTTGGACCAAAAATTGTGTCCAAAAATGTAACCCAAATTGAGAGGCTGCAGTGCCAACTACTGCACCACCAGGCACCCCTAGAGATAAAATTGATAGAATTTAATTTCAGAAGAGGGAAAGTTCATGAGAGCAGATAGAATGAATTCACTAAGTTATAGCCTCGACAGATTTGTTAGCAGGTACTCACCTCTCAAACTCAAACATTTAGTTTGTTTGGTTTTCCCTTATAGACTTGCTCACTCACTTCTGCTGCTAACAAATAGGCACAACACTAAAGCATGTGGACTCTTCACTCCTTCCTGGTTGATCAACTGCACAGCACCCTGGGTAATACCATTAAAGGGCTAGACATACATATGCAACACAGCTCACATATATGTCTATACAAAACACACAACCTTTGATGCAAATGCACCGACACATTTCCAATTTTCCTTCGATTGCATGTTTAGTGTTTACAAATTATTGCAAGTTTTCCAGTCATTTTTAGTGTACTATTAGTAAACTCGATAGAGTGTACAATTTTTCCACTATATTTACAATATATTTAATGAACTATTAGGACACTAAAGGGGCTGTACCAACCAACATAGCAACACTGGCTGCTAAAGCTCTGTGATATCACACTGGTGCATTAGAAGATGAAAGTGAGTGTAAGATGGTCGCACAATGAATTTTCAGGAAATTAATAATAATTCATTACATTTATATAGCGCTTTTCTCAGTACTCAAAGCTCTATCCACACAGGGAGGAACCGGGAAGCGAACCCACAATCTTCCACAGTCTCCTTACTGCACAGTCTCCTTACTGCAAAGCAGCAGCACTACTCGCAAACAAGGTCACCAGCGAACATGGCATATGTGCTGTGAGAAAAACTTTTGCGAATTTTTCCGATCCATACAAGTGATCACAAACAGTAATACTAGTTACCCAAGCACTTGCACTGACCATTTATTACTACACAGACAACGTAAAAAAACTGCATAACAGTTTTCATAACAAGGTGTCACGTTTTACCTATGCAGAAAAAAAAAAGATTTTTATTTTTTCCATGCTGTTGAGTTTAATTGCATAGCATACCTGGGCCTAGTGATGTCGGAGGAATGCATAAAATGATCCTCTTTGGACTCTCACGAAGAAGCATTTGATATGTGTGGTTACCTCAATTTACTGCTCCTCCATGACTCAGGAACCCATAGGGTGACATCACAGAAGTTATTAACACACAACCACCACTAACCACTACACCATCTGTCCAAGTGTGGCAACCCCAGCTAAATTTTCTGTATTTCTCCCACAGTTCCTTGTTATTTTCACAGCAACACACCATAGAGCAATGGACACATACCAATTTCAAAATGTCCAATTTTTAAGGCCCAGAATCACAACTACATCTGTTGAAAATCCAGATTTCAACACATTACTCTATATTTACCTTGTCACCAGGATATTGAAATATTTTCATGCTGACACCTTGTAGCTGCTCCCCAAATAACAATGGGCAATACCTGAGAAAATAAAATTACGCAATTATGAATTATGAAATATTTCATAATGATAAAAATGAATACATCATGGCCAAGATTTGAACCCAATACTTTTCATTTCAGAATAATTATGCTAACCACTATACCACAGTTTCTTTGGAAGCATTACACACCTTTTTAATTATTCTAAGTCAAACAATGTCCTCCTCCTGCCTCCAAAACAGAGTAAAAGCGCATTTAGAGTTTTAGAACTCAATCCACATATGAGGCACAGTTCCATTATTTCCTCTCACCTCTACCTTTTGCTCTTTGTTCAGATAATACAGTCTGATATACAGCATCAACTGAGAAAGAACTGTAGACCAGGCATACTGGTGGTGTAGTGGTTAGCATGCATGCCTCTCCACCAATCTGTTACAGTTCAATTCCCATTTATCACCTATACATTTTCCATTATGATCAAAAATTATTTCCATATACCTCTCATTATTGCTTGCCACTGCTTGTCAACTTACATCTCTCATAGTTCATGAGTGCAAAAAGACATTTTTTCATACTGCCACCTTGTACCTGCTTCCCAAGTAACTTTAGGTAATGCCTGAGACACTATGACCCCACCCACATACAAAACAACCAATGACAGATTTTGAAATAAAAATCCTTCATGGGCAGGATTTGACCACATAGTTTTTCCATTTAAGGGTGGATATGCTAACCACTACACCACAAATTGGATGTGAATTTTTGGCGCAGATAAAACTTTACTATTTCTTGACAATCACATGGTGTCCTCCACCTGCTCCCAAAAAATAATGAAAAGTGACTTTTACAACTTATTATATATATATATATATATATATATATATATATATATATATATATATATATATATAAGGTAACATTACATTATTACCTTCCATCTCAATCTAATGCTCTTTGTTCTAATTATACAGTATAATGTACAGTATCACCTGAGACAGATGTACTCACCAGTTTTAATGGTAGCATAGTGGATAGGATACACGTCTATGAACCAACACCTCTGAGTTCAATTCCCACAGATGACCAACAAGTTTTTCTTTCCTTAAATTTAACAAAATAAAAAAAAAACCTCATCCATATTTGTCATTCCTCCATGACACTCCTTTTTAGGTTTTCTGTGTCTCATTTGATTATGCTTTGTTTTCCAGTCAAGGCTTAGTCAATTCCACACACAAAATATGTTCTTCATTACCTCATTAATGGCTTCACCAATCCACATTTACGTGTACACTCCTGATATTCTCATTGAGAAACCACAAGAACAAATCATCACCAACATCTCTCATAGTTCAAAAAGCACAGCAAAGTGCAACATGTTCGGATTAATCACCTAAGATGTTAAGTGTCAAGCTGCTGGAATCTATGTTGTGTTACAGTACAACTTGGTAAACATTAGAGCTTTATTTAATTGTCATATATTAGAAGACAATATTTCTGCAGTTGATCAAGAAATAGTATTCTTAGTAGTAACCTTCTTCCATCCTCCTCTGCATGATTTTGACTTCTTCAGTGATTACTTTCACAACTGCATGTTCACAAACAAACCAATTTAAATAGCATAGTGGAAATGGAGCACAGTTGTTAATTTGGGGCCCAGTGTTCAGTTCTTGCATGATACACACACATTTTACAAACACAGTAGCTTTTCATTGTTCTTATTAAGATTGTAATAAAGTAAGATTTTCCCCCAAATTCAAAAGAGAATACAATTTCACAACATGTTGCTCTGTTCTGGCCATTCCTCTCATGCACTCTTCTCTCTGGTCACTTCTACAACTGTGCAGTCTGTCTCCTGTTCGATGACCCCATGCTCTGCCACCATCCATACCTTCTTCTTCTTCTTTTGGCTGCTCCTGTTAGGGGTTACAACAGCGGGTCATCCTTTTTCATATCTTCTTGTCCTCTGCATCTTGCTCTGTTTCACCATCACCTGCATGTCCTCTCTCACCACATCCATAAATCTTCTCTTAGGTCCTCCTCATTTCCTTTCTATCATTAACATCCTTTTCCCAATATACCCAGCATCTCTCCTCTGCACATGTCCAAACCAACACAATCTCAGCTCTTTGATTTTGTCTCCCAACCATCCAACCTGAGCTGACCCTCTAATGTTCTCATTTCTAATCCTGTCTATCCTTGTCACATCCAATGCAAATCTTAGCATCTTTAACTCTGCCACCTCCAGCTCTGTCTCCTGTTTTTTAGTCAGTGCCACCGTCTCCAACCCATATAACATAGCTGGTCTCACTACCGTCCTGTAGACCTTCCCTTTCACTCATGCTGATACCCGTCTGTCACCAATTACTCCTGACACTCTTCTCCACCCATTCCACCCTGCCTGCACTCTCTTTTTCACCTCTCTTCCACAATCTGCATTACTCTGTATTGTTGATCCCAAGTATTTAAACTCATCCACCTTCGCCAGTTCTACTCCCTGCATCCTCACCATTCCCTTGACCTCCCTCTCATTAACACACATGTATTCTGTCTTGTTCCAACTGACCTTCATTCCTTTCCTCTCTAGAGCATATCTCCATCTCTCCAGGGTCTCCTCAACCTGCTCCCTACTATTGCTACAGATCACAATGTCATCAGCCAACATCATAGTCCACGGGGACTCCTGTCTAATCTTCCACTTCCACACTTCCACTTCCACATTTATCTTCCACCTCAATCTCTTGATGTTGTTCAAATCATACAGTATGATGTACAGTATCAACTGAGGAACACTTCCTGACCAGGTTTGGTAGTAGCATAGTGGATAGCATACATGCCCCTCAACCAGGAAGCCTGGGTTCAATTCCCATTTATGACCTTAAATGTTTGCTCTAAGAAAAATTTCACAAAATAAAATTAAATATTTATCAATGTTGTACGCTGCTGCTTGTCAGGTTTTCAATGATTCACACTTCGCTGCATATGCTATATTTCACTTAAGACTTACATATTCGACATTTATATCTAAACTATTGCTATTCAAAGTGAGAGGCTAAAAAAACACAGTCTCAATAACATCTCTCACACTTCAGAAAGAAGATGGGTGCAAAACAGATTGTTTTCCTACTGCCAACTTATGCTTTCTTTTCAAGTACAATTGGTGCAAACAATACAAATAAAGAAGATTACTTCAAATGTATTAAAAAAAACATACTGGCTTTGACATGAATTGAACCCTTTGCTTTTCATTTAATGGCCAGATTTCCTAACCACTACACCACAGTTTCTGATGTTATTCCACATGAGATTCACTTCTACATTGATCTTGTACCTCAATCTCTTGATCTCTGTTCCAATCATACAGTATAATGTACAGTATCAACTGAGAAAGACCTACTGACCAGGTTTGGAGGTAGCACAGTGGATAGCATACATGTCCATGAACCAAGAGGCCCAAGTTCAATTCCCATTTATGACCTTAAATATTTTCTCTAAGAAAAATAAACCAAAAAATTTTATATAGTTGTCAATATTATACGCTACTGCTTGTCAGGTTTTCAATGATACACACTTTGCTGCATAAGCTTTACTTAAGTCAACAACAAAGTGATTCTAATTATTTCACTAAAGACTTAAATATTCGACATTTATATCTAAACTCTTGCTATTCAAACTGAGAGGCTAAAATAACACATTCTCTATAACTTCTCTCACTAAGATTTCTATAAACTAGAAACCTCTTGAGCTGATAGAAGATGGAAGATAGTAGTCACCAAACTGGGTCTATTCAATTCATGTCATTACGTTTTCTCAATATTTAAAAAGCTCAGCCTTGCACTTGAATAAATACAGTTTCCAGGATGAAATACATGTGTATGATAATACATACAGTACAGTGGCTCTACAGTATGCATTATTCTGCAGTGTGGCTCCATTCACATTTGTTTACAGTTCTTTCTCACTTTTTACATATATTTACTGAACTACATCTCATCTTATACAAACTCTATACACAACAGCTACAAACACTCACACAACCCAAAACATGTTACACATCTGACAGCAAAGGACACACTGCATTCAAAGCCATTCTCTTCTAAAAAAAAAAAAGGTGATTTTTGCATTGGAACTGTACATGTAAACCATCACATGAACAGCTTCTCCTAAACATCAACTACAAACTGATAGGATAAATGATAAACACTGCAATCCATTTTACTGTTTCAGTGTGCAGTGGCATTGTTGGCCAGTACCATACTTACTATTGCAATCTGTTGGTCAGGAGCAAAGACAGGCTGCCTCTCCCTCTTTCAGGGTCTTTTTCCTATTCTGAAAATACACACATTTACTCATCTTATTGTATTTCTTGTGAAATGTGCCATATCTTGATCTACATTTACCTTACGATTTGCTCTACCGTTACTGTACCCATTTTAACTTTCAAAACATTACATATACCAGCCACTGTGAAATGTGACACATGGGGCCACACACACGTTGACCTGCTCCTCTCATGTTCAGGTCATTTTACACTCTTTATCTCCTTCAAAGAGCCCTTCCTCTTGCTCTATATATGAACCCCACCACACTTGCCTCCATGGTGCTACATAGGGTAGCAGGTAGTCACTGAAGCCTCTTCAGTTTCATTTATAAGGGTGAGCTGACCACTCACATCGAGTAACAATGTGGAAACTCATTGGTTGAACCCTATCTGACAAGCTTGTCTAATTCATCCATTGTGTGCCTTTTCCCCTTATACCATACATGTACACTTCAAATATACAATCTGTTGTTATAGCGGGGTTGTAGCAGCAGCAGCCATAGCCTAGTGGTTAAAATACTGTCAGAATACTTGTCAATGTATGGTTTTTCACTATTTCTCCATGAAATATATTTAATGTCATTTCTATATAAGCACACCACACATGAGAGCACACATTCCATTTTACAGTTTGCAGTTTGGGAACAGTCCAGGATCACAGCCAATCCATTTAAAACCCAAGTGATAAAAATCTACCAGTTACTTGGTGTCCAAAGGATTACAAAGATACTTTCAAACTGACACCTCATACCTGGTCCTGCTGATAGATTAGGCCCCATCCAATGATAATATAGACAAAAACAAATATAAACAGAAACAGGTTTTACATGGCTGGGAACTGAACCCATTACCACTGCTTTAAGGGTAGGTACCCTACTCAATACACCAACTTTACTACTTTCAAAATTTTGTCAATCATAAAATGGCCTCCATCTACACCCAAATAGACGAAAAGTGAACTAAAAGAACTCAACACAAATATGAGGTAAACTTAAACAATTAGCTGCCACTTCAATCTCTTGTTCTTTATTCAAGTACGATACTCTGATGTACTGTATCAACTCAGACAGAAACCCAGGCCAGTTATGGTAGTGTAGTGGTTAGCATAAATGGTTATCAACCAGGAAGTGTGAGTTCAATTCCAATGTAAGACAGACAAATTTCTCTTTAATAACAAATGTCCACAAATGTACCTTCCATACCAAGTCTGGTACTTTTTCCCATGATACACACTTAGCTTTGTAAATATCACTTGATTAATCTTCATTCTACACTCATGGCTCAATGACTTCCACAATCGCAATGTGATTCTTGTTAGCTCAAAGCAAAAGTGGACCATCCACATTTATCAGCACAATCATAATATTCACAGTGAACAGCCACCAGAACCAATCATCAAGAATATCTCTTATAGTTCAAAAAGCAGAGTAGACCACAATACGTGCAGATGGAATACTTGAGATGTTAAGTATGAAGCTGATGGGAACATTGATGTACTTCAGTAGAAATTGAAAGGGTTTACAGTTTATTTTAATTGTCATAAATTAGGAATCCTTCTTCTAACCCTACTTATCCAGAAACAGGGATTCAGGAAAGATGGTGTGTATCCACACAAGTAATAGAAACAAGGAACAATCACTGAACAAGGCACCAGCCATCCCCAATGACGACACACACATCAAAGAACAATTTAACATCAACAGTTCAATGAACCTGCATGTCTATGGACTGTGAGAAGAAACCAGAGAATCTGGAGAAAACCGACACAGGGAAAACATGCAAACTCCACAAAGGGCACAACCAGTATTTGAATCTCACCACTGAATGGATTTCAAAATCCCGCTGTTACCAAAATAGCCTTTCCTTTTCCTCTCTGCCTCTCTCCTCTGCACTTCCTCTCCAACACTGTCGGTTGCCTCAATGGTACTCCATTGTGTAGCAGTCAACTAAATATAATGAAGCCTCTTCAGTTTCCTTTATATTCAGTTGACTCCTCAAATGGAGTAACAATGTGGAAACTTATTGGTTGAACCCTATCTGACAAGCGTGTCTAATTCATCCATTATGTGCCATTTCCCCTTATAATAATAATAATAAATTTTATTTATATTGCACTTTATATTTTTATACTGTATACAGTATGTACACTCCAAAGGTACAATCTGTTGCGATAGTGGGCTTGTAGCAGCAGTCACTGTAGCCTAGTGGTCAAGTTACTGTAAATAGTTGGCCAAGTACATTATGACCCTGGAAGTCATGGGTTCAATCCCATCTTCTGACACTTGATGGTCAATTCTTCTTTTATTTCAGTCTAAAGCATTTTACTGGATTTGATTGATATCAGGAAAAGAACTCCTCAATGAGGTTCAGAAAGAGAGAATATGGTGGAATGTCAACAACAGAGAATGTTGGGTGTTCCAGAAACCAAACCTCCACGTCTGCTGCCCCATGAAAAGTTACATTGACAAGTGTGTCCAATTCATCCATCCCCCATATATATGTATGCATACTCTGATGGTACAATCTATAGTGCGTAGTGCGCTAGTGGTAGCTTAGCAGTCACATCACTGTCGATATTTGGATATGTACTTTGTAAGCCTGGAGGTCATTGGTTCAGTCCCTCCTCTCATCGCCTTAAAATATTTTTTTCTTTAATTCAGTCTCATGCCTCTAACTGTAAATATGATACAATTTTCACATTGGATAGCATTGGTAGAGAAGTGTGGAAAAAAGATCTGCAGTGTTTTCTCAGTGGAGCTCTGTGTTAAGTTTGCTGATTTCCAAATGTAAGCATTATCTAACTTAGCATTATGAAAATATAATATGAGAGTTGATCATGAAATTTGTGCTTAGACACTGAACACTACATTGTGTGTTTAAGGGATAAGTGCAGCGAGCAAACTGCTGGATGTGCAGTAAGGGTTTTGTGCCATTGGCTTAGGAAACAGACCACTGAGCTCTAACTATTGACAATTGTGTGCCAACATGCAGTACCAGTGAGTGTGTAAATAAGAACAACTGCAACATCCAAACAGCTCAGGAAACAGCTACAGCCATGCAGAGACATCCAGCAAATTAAGAAAAAATACATGTACAGTTTACATAAAAAGGAAACACATTTTAAGTTAAAAGTTATGCAGCGTTTAGTGCCTGTTTGGTCACAGAATTAGTCCCATGACAACTTTCATTGACAATGTAATGTTTACTTCATCCATAATGTGGATTTGCCTCATATATATATATATATGCATACTCTGATGGTACAACCTATTAAAAGAAACTTTCATTGTCAACCACAACTGTGGAGTGAGTCTCTTGTCTCTGCTTACCCTCCGCTGCTCTTCCAGGCCTCAAGGAGTGACTCTTCCTGGACTTGAACCTGTGGGATGAGATTGCATGAATCACTGAGAATCAACAACCACTTACCTCTAACACCACCTGACCTGGACACCATTATTCATTTTCACTATTTCTCCGTATCTATTAAGTATATTTAATGTCATTTGAAGAGAAGCACACCACACATCAAAGCACACAGTAAATGTCACAGTTTTCATGTCACAAATTGATAATAGTCCAGGATCACAGAGATTCTATTGAAAATCCAACTGATACAAATGTAGTCTTTAGTTACGGAGTGTCCGAAAGATTACAATGATATGATGAAACGTCATATCTGCTCCACAAATAACAATATGCAATTTCTGATAGAACCTGGTCTTACTCAGTTATAATATAGACAATCATGAAAACTTCTTAAACAAAATGAGTCTTAACATCATGGCTGGGAATCTACCCACTACACTATATCTCAATGCTGGTTTGGGTTGGGATATTTCACACATTTCTATTTTTTGTCAAACACAGAAAAGCCTCTGTCTGCCTTCAAACAGACTGAAAAAGAGTTGAGGAAGAACTTAACACAAATATGAGGTAAAGTTCAACAATTAGTGTCCACCTCAATCTCTTCTTGTTCTTTGTTCAAATACCACAGTATCAATTGAGACAGTAACCCAGGCCAGGTATGGTAGTGTAGTGGGTAGGATACACATATCTCAACCAGGAAGTGTAAGTTCAATTCCCATCCATAACTGACAAATTTTTCGAAAATAGAAAATTACCTTACATATACCTGTCATTACTCCATGCCACTTCTTCTGGGATTTTCCATGACTGTAACAATATTTCTTAAAGACAGTCTAAGGTTCCTCAAGGATTTTCAAGAAATGGGCAGACCATGCACAATCCTACAGTGCTCTCAACATCAATGTGATTTGCTATGCATTTTATGTAACCAGAGCCATCTGTATGAAAGTCATATCTGCCGGTACCAGACCACGCTTCCCTATTTTGGAATGAGATCTTCAGTTTTACAGGCAAATCCTCAATTACAAAATAGATCATATTTACTGACAAAACAAAGCTATATGTACTATTACAAAAAATAATAATGAGCTTGAATGCATTTCATTATTAAGGTGTGCAATTGTCCCTCTTTACCACTAGAACCACCACAGAATTCTTCAGTGCAATAACAGCCAAACAAACAGCAAGTGGCATCTGTTCTCACTAATGGCCCATCATCGAGGCATCCTCATTACACAACTGCCATCAACTACACCAGGAACGCTTAAAAAAAAATGTGGAAACGGCTACATGATGCATTTCCAGGAATATATTCAATGAAAAAAGTCTCCAGTAAATGCTGCATATTCATTCGAAAAATGCTTTGTTAAATTTCACCAATGAACACTAAGGGTGAACATGTAGATTCCACCTCTTAAACTCAAATGTCATTTTTATTTTAATATTTATTATTATAGTGTTAATGTACATGCTTTGTACAGCGCTCAGAAAGGGCCTGTCCATGCAAATGAAGGGATGGACAGGCCACATAAATAGCATCACTAACCAATTGTTTGAAATGAAAACTAAGAAGTGGGGGCAGTGCTCAGGACAGGAATAAAGAGACAGGATCATGATTGGCATGTACTATCTATCTATCTATCTACAGTGAGGTGTGAAATGGAAGAACAAAGTTCAGGGAAGCTCAAGGAAGACACAAAGCTCAAAGGTTAGTACTCACTGTAAAGCTCCAGTAATGGTGCCAGGTGCTGTGGTTGTGAGTGTAAACATTTTATCACTAGAAGCAAAAAAGGGAAGAAAAGAAAAGTAGACGCAGAAACAATAATACTTGCCTAATGGTAAAAATGAAAAACAAAATCTACCAAACATCGTATAAAGAAAAGCTTTAACTTACACAGCACTTCTGATACATCTGATTAACAGCACAACAACTAACACCCACTCTCTTAGCAAACATCCCAGGCAAAGCTACAAAATAAAGCTAGTTTACAAATAACAAGTCTTATTCTATTAACCAGATATTTACCAGAGTTTCATTCTGTATAACTATTTGTAACTTTGAGATAATACTCAAGAGATAGGTCTGTTTGAAGACCATACCATTTACCTGTCCTTTGATTAGTGTAATGAAAATGCTTTAAAGCTGTGCAATGTAAATGAACCCAACTTGTAAAAGAGGCTGCTCTGTTGAGACAAGTGAGTCTTCCATGCTGCACTAAACAAGACACAAAATGGCACCATTTTATAAAGTAACACAAGAACATTCATCTTTGGATTCATTTTTAACAGCGGCTCATGACTATTCTTTATTTACGGAGCATTTCCCCTAACATAACCAATCATGGAATCCCAATAGGTTTATTTTCTCCATGAATCCTGTTCACGTCTGTTAACTGAAGTTTTTGTCTACTCTTTTCATAGGTTAAGAGATCACAGTTACTATGTGAGTGGGACCTCGTATTACCATAACATCCATCCCTCAATTTATCCATCCACTCCTCTTCCAAACCTAAGCTTCCTAAGCTTTTCCAGGGCAGGGTCACAGGGCAGCTGCAGCCTGCCGCAGAAAGCAAACGGCACAAAGCAGGACAAGGTGCCTGTCCATCACAGGACAAATACGCACAAACCCAAACACAGAGTCAAACCCGATACAATATACAATACCATACATAAAATAACACATATATGTTTGTGCTTGAAACTTTAAGGGGGAGAAATCTCCACCCCAATTTAATGTAAGAATATCACAATGCTCTACACTCCAAGTGGGACCTCCTCAGCTGTGCTAAATTAAGAAATCAAACTTACAGACACCTTACTTCTGGCACAAAATTGAGTCCTAGTTTTCTCTGCTTTGAAAATAATCTGGTTCTAAGAACAATTGAGTTCAATTTTTACAAAAGTTTATCATTTATTACCATTGTTTTTCACATTTTTCTGTCTGTCTAGTGATCTCCCATTATCTTCCAGGCTCCAATGACCATGACTGGACATGCCATCCAGATAGAGTGGGTGTGAAAAGTGTGATATCATTATGCCCATTGTTCCTCAAAAGGAGTCTCAAGAAAATCATTAGCTCCTGAAAATCTCCTCAGAATGGCCGATTCACTCAGACTAACGTTTCTCTACTAACCAGTTTTTGGAGCCAAATCCTCCTTATATACATCTCATATTGCATTTTTAGTACAATATGTTCGTACTTATTCTGTTTGTTTGGCATCAGCTCACTAGTGATGAGCGAACCTGGCTAAACCGTTTTTTTTTTAAATTCTGTGAAATTGGGGAAATGTTTGGGAACTTTGCAGAATTTAGTCAAATGCATTGAAGTCAGTGGGTAAGAAGAAATTGAACTTGAGTGGATTATGAAGGTGCAATAGTCTTATAAGAGTTTCTGAAGTCCACAGAAGTGTTTGCAAATTATTATGGACCACAAATTGTGTCCAAAAATGTGACCTGAGTTGTGAGGCTGCAGTGCCAACTACTGCGCCACCAGGCACCCCTAGAAATAAAGTTGATAGAATTTAATTTCTGAAGAGGAAAAGTTCATGAGGGCAGGACAAATGAATTCGCTAAGTTATACCCTCGACAGATTTATTAGTACTCACCCCTCAAACATTCAGTTTGTTTGGTTTTCCCTTATAGACTTGCTCACTCACTGCTGCTGCTACCAAACAGGCACAACACTAAAGCATGTGGACTCTTCACTTCTTCCTGTTTGATCAACTGAACAGCACTCTGGGTAATATGATTAAAGGGGTAGCCATACATATTCAACACAGCTCACATACAAGTCCAAAAAGACACAACCTTTAAGACGCAAATACTCCGACACGTTTCCAGTTGCCCTGTGATTGCATATTTTGTGTTTATATGTTTTGCAAATTTTCCAGTCATGTTTAGTGTACTCTCAGGATTCTCAAATTAACATACTATTTTTACACTATATTTACCCTTCTTCAGGCAAGATGTGTGAAGAAGGGGCCTGAGTTGCCTCGAAAGCTTGTATATTGTAACCTTTTTACTTAGCCAATAAAAGGTTGTTATTTTGCTTGGCTTTTCTCTACATTCATAATGGCTAACACGGTACAACACCCTAGTACTACTATATTTAACCTATATTTACTCAGTTATTAGGATATTAAAGTGGCTGTACCATCCAACATCAACACTGGCTGCTAAAGTTCTGTTATATCACAATGGGTACTAGGAGATAAAAGCGAGTCTAAGCTGGCCCTACAATGAATTTTCAGGAAATTACTCTGCAAACAAGGTCACTGGCGAACATGGCATATTTGCTGTGAGAAACACTTTGGCAAATTTGTCCGATCAACACCAGAGATCACAAACAGTAATACTAGTCACCCAAGCACTTGCACTGACCATTTATTACCACACCATATACCTGTCATCATACTAAAGTAACTTTAGGTAATGCCTGAGACACTATGACCCCACCCACATACAAAACAACCAATGACAGATTTTGAAATAAAAATCCTTCGTGGCCAGGATTTGACCACATGGTTTTTCATTTAAGGGTGGACATGCTAACCACTACACCACAAATTGGGGGTGAATTTTTGGTACAGATAAAACTTTACTATTTCTTGACAATCGCATGGTGTCCTCCACCTGCTCCCAAAAAACAATGAAAAGTGACTTTTACAATTTTTTATATCTATATATAAGGTAACATTACATTATTACCTTCCATCTCGGTCTAATGCTCTTTGTTCTAATTATACAGTATAATGTACAGTTTCACCTGAGAAAGAGGTGCTCACCAGTTTTAACGGTAGCATAGTGGATAGAATACATGCCTATGAACCAACACCTCTGAGTTCAATTCCCACAGATGACCAACAACGTTTTCTTTCCTTAAATTAAACAAAATAAAAAAAAATCTTCATCCATATTTGTCATTCCTCCATGACACTCCTTTTTAGGTTTTTTGTGTCTCATTTGATTATGCTTTGTTTTCCAGTCAAGGCTTAGTCAATTCCACACACAAAATATGTTCTTCATTACCTCATTAATGGCTTCACCAATCCACATTTACGTGTACACTCCTGATATTCACATTGGGAAGCCACACTAACAAATCATCACCAACATCTCTCATAGTTCAAAAAGCACAGCAAAGTGCAACATGTTCAGATTAATCACCTGTGACTTTAAGTGTCAAGCTGCTGGAATCCATTTTGTATTACAGTACAACTGGGTAAACATTACAGCTTTATTTAAATGGCATATATTAGAAGACAATATTTCAGCAGTTGATCAAGAAATAGTATTCTTATAACCTTCTTCCATCCTCCTCTGCATGATTTTAATTTCTTCAATGCTTACTTTCACAACTCCATGTTCACAAACAAACCAGTTTAAATAGTATAGTGTAAAGGGAGCACAGTTGTTAATTTGGGGCCCAGGATTCAGTTCTTGCATAATACACGCACATTTTACAAATACAGTAGCTTTTCAATTTTCTTATTAAGATTGTAATAAAGTAAGATTTTCCTCCAAATTCAAAAGAGAATACAATTTCACATCATGTTACTCTTTCTGGCCTTTCTTCTCATGCAGTCTTCTCTCTGGTCACTACTACAACTGTGTAGTCTGTCTCCTGTTGGATGACCCCATGCTCTGCCACCAATCCCTACCTTCTTCTTCTTCTTTTGGCTGCTCCCATTATGGGTTACAACAGCGGATCATCCTTTTTCATATCTTCCTGTCTTCTGCATCTTGCTCTGTTTCACCATCACCTGCATGTCCTCTATCACCACATCCATAAATCTTCTCATAGGCCTTCCTCTTTTCCTTTTGCCTGGCAACTCTATCTTTAACATCCATCTCCCAATATACTCAGCATCTCTCTTCTGCACATGTCCAAACCAACACAATCTCTGCTCTTTGATTTTGTCTCCCAACCATCCAACCCGAGCTGACCCTCTAATGTCCTCATTTCTAATCCTGTCCATCCTTGTCACATCCAATGCAAATCTTAGCATGTTTTACTCTGCCACCTCCAGCTCTGTCTCCTTCTTTCTGGTCAGTGCCACCGTTTCCAACCTATATAACACTGCTGGCCTCACTACCATCCTGTAGACCTTCCCTTTCACTCTTGCTGATACCCAATTGTCACAAATCACTCCTGACACTCTTCTCCACCTAATCCACCCTTCCTGTACTCTCTTCTTCACCTGTCTTCCA
This sequence comes from Erpetoichthys calabaricus, assembly GCF_900747795.2. Taxonomy (NCBI): domain Eukaryota; kingdom Metazoa; phylum Chordata; class Cladistia; order Polypteriformes; family Polypteridae; genus Erpetoichthys; species Erpetoichthys calabaricus. The sequence goes on from NC_041403.2 coordinate 60,680,257, forward strand.
CAATACCCATTATTCTGTACTGTTGATCTCAAGTATATAAACTCATCCACCATCGCGAATTCTGCTCCCTGCATCCTCACGATTCCTCTGACCTTATTCTCATTCACACACGTATTCTGTCTTGTTCCTACTGACCTTCATTCCTCTCCTCTCTAGAGCATATCTCCACCTCTCCAGGGTCTCCTCAACCTACTCTCGCTACAGATGACAATGTCATCAGCAAACATCACAGTCCACGGGGACTCCTGTCTAATCTCCTCTGTCAATTTGTCCATCACCATTGCAAATAAGAAAGGGCTTAGAGCTGATCCTTGATGTGATCCCACCACCACGTTGAATGCATCCGTCACTCCTATCACAGACCTCACCACTGTTACACTTCCCTAGTGCATATCCTGTACAACTCTTACAAACTTCTCTGTCACTCCTGACTTCATCATACAATACCACAACTCCTCTCGAGACACCCTGTCATATGCTTTCTCCAATTCCACAAAGACGCAATACAACTCCTTCTGGCCTTCTCTAAACTTCTCCATCAACACCCTCAGAGCAAACATCACATCTGTGGTGCTATTTCCTGGCATGAAACCATACTGCTGCTCACTGATCATCACCTCCCTTCTTAACCTAGCTTCCACTACTGTTTCCCATAACTTTATGCTGTGGCTCATCAATTTTATCCCCCTGTAGTTACTACAGCTCTGCACATCCCACCTATTCTTAAAAATCGGTACCAGTACACTTCTTATGCCACCATCCACACCTCATGAATGTAATCTTAAGGTAAGTCATTAATGTTACAAGTGTTTCCTGAAATCAAACCTTAACCCTGCTTATCCAGAAAAGAAATGCAGAGAAACTGAAGTCTATCCCAGAAAGTCTTGGGCACAAGAAACAATCCATGGAAAGGACAACAGCCACACGCACATCAAGGGACAATTTAGCATCAACAATCCAAGTAACATGCTCATCTGTGGACTCTGAGAGGAAACCAGACCACCTGGAGAAAACCCACAAAGGGAAAACATCGACACTGCACAAAGGGTGCATCAGTTATGTAAATGTCACCACTGAACTGATTCCAAAATCCCATTGTTACAAAAGTGGCATGCTCTTTCATTATCTCCATACTCCTCCACCCAATCAGCAGTCACTAAGAGTTCCTTAAGTTGGACACCTCTTGTGCCCACAGAAGTTGGCAAACAGTGATCACCAGACTAAGCATATTAAATTAACGTCATTACATTTTCTCAAACTTTGAAAAGCTAAGATTTAAAATTGAAATGATATAATTTCCAGAATGAAATGCATGTGTATGATAACACCTAGAGTACAGTGTCTCTGGCATTATTCTGCAGTGATGCTCGATTCACATTCTTTTACAGTTCTTTCTGGCTGCTTACACTTGATTTCTGAAACTACAGCTCATTTTATCCAAACTCTATACACAATACCTATAAACACTCACATAATCTAAAACAAATCAGACATCTCATGTAAATTACACACTTCACTCAAACCATACTAACTCTTCTAAAAATGGTATTTCTATATCAACACCATCTATCCATCCATCCATTTTCCAACCCGCTGAATCCGAACACAGGGTCATGGGGGTCTGCTGTAGCCAATCCCAGCCAACACAGGGCACAAGGCAGGAACGAATCCCGGGCAGGGTGCCAACCCACTGCTGCTATATCAACACTCTACATCAAAACATCACATGAATACCTAATTATAAAGACCAACTACACACTAATTGGAAAATGCAAAACAATGCAATCCATTTTGCTTTTCAGTGTGCACCGAAATTGTTGGTATCCACGTTTAACTCTGCGGTCTTCTGCTTATGGATTAAATACAAGCTGTCTCTCCCTCTTTCAGAGTCTTTTTGCACTTCTGAAAAAACACACATTTACTCATCTTTGTGTATTTTTTGTGAAATGTACTGTGATATAGCGGGTCCACGGCTACAACAAAATATGGCCAGGTTTTAAATCCATAAAGCCGTGTCAGTCTGTGTGGGTGTGTGATTAAGGTGGTGCGCACAAGGAGACGGGTGTATATATACGGGCTGGCACAAGGGGAGAGAGAGAGATAAAAGATATAAAAGAAAGAGAGGGGAAATAACTGAACGGATCATGGAGGTAAATAGATGGTGAAAGGCAGTCAGAGAGAGACGATCGGGCCACCTGTTTGGAGAAGGCAGCTAAAGCGGAGTCTCCAGAAGGGAGCGCAGGCTGAGGCGCTCTAGCGACTGGTTCGCCACACTGAGTAAGCGCGTAGAGTAGGGGGAGCAAGACATAAGACCTCCCAATGGATCCGAGGAACGATTGCGTGAGCGTGAAGGAAGAAGGGAGGTGTGCCGACCTCGGACTGTCTGGCTGCACAGTGTGGCGGCAGCCAAAATGGGGGTCGGCAGAAAGGAGTTCGTGCTACAGAGGCTCCGCCTGCCAACACCTGTGATGTGTGAGTCGGGGTGACAGAAGGTGGTGGGCTGCAATCGGGTAAAGAGAGAGATTGCATTTTAACCTCTATTTTAACACAATTATTTATTATGGATTTTATCTCCACGTTTCACTGATTTTATGGATTTGTTTTTTATTTGAACACTACACAATGGACATTTTTGGTTTTACTTTAGTTTTGGATTTTTTTTTTTTTTTTAATAAAAGCACCTGAGCAGTTTACACCATCCCCTGGCATCAATGAGATTTGTCCTCATTTGTCAGCTCATCTCGGACATAACTATTGACGGTATTGGTTCAACAGACTCCCATGTGGGAAGAGGAAGTCTGTAGGGGACCAGCATCATCACATGTACCATATCTAAATCTACAGGTACTATAAGTGTTGCACTGCAGAGGCCACACTTACTGTACCCATCGTCATTTCCAAATTATTACATTATGCCAGCCACAGTAAAATGCAACACATTGGCCCACACATGTTGACCTATTTCTCTCATGTTCAAGCCATGGTTGATGACATGGTCAACTAGTGTTGGCTGCATCTCATTTGAGACCCTTTGTTTCCTTCAAGAGACCTTCCTCTTGCTCTGTGTCTCTGCCTTCTCCTCTACTCCCTCAGTTGCCTCCATGGTGCTCCGTTGGGTAGCAGGTAGGCACAGAAGCTTCACCACTTGTCTCTGAATTCAGTTCACTGCTCAGGCTGAATAACAATGTGGAAACTCCTTGGTTGAACCCTGACTGACAGGTATGTCAAATTCCTCCATTGTGTGGCTTTGCCCTATATATATGTTACAGGCCAAACTCAATTTTAGGACAAAGTAATTTAGACTAATATATTACCAGCCAAAGGCAATTTTAGGTCAAAATATGTATATGCATAATTATATATATACACTGTGAGGGATGGCCGGCCTGTCATCCCGGCCAACACCCCCAGGCCGCCAGATGGAGCTCTCCCTGTGGCATAGAGGTTCCCCAAATTCCAGCAGGGCCTCATGGACCTTGTAGTTTTTACAACCAGCCCTGCTGGATACCATGGGGACCTCCAGGAGACGCTGTAGGGAGGCTCAGGGAATTCTACATGCCCTATAACCTGGAAGTACGTCATAAGCAAGGCGACAAGGGAAATGACGTGCTTCCGGGATGAAGAAGAGGATTTTTATCTGACCCGGAAGTGATAGGAGATCACATGGACTGAGGGATTGGAAACACTTCCTGGTCAGGGAATATAAAAGGACTATGGGAAATCCCAGACGATGAGCTGAGGTGGGAGGCAGGGTGGCTAAGCATCTGGGAGTGGAGGATTGTTATTGATTTATTGGAGTATAGTGGAGTGGAGGGTGCTTTGTGCACATTTATTATTATAATAAATAACATTTTGGATTTTTATCTGGTGTCTGACGTCTGGTCTGAGGGTTCAAGGGGTTGACAGTGCCTCTATTTGTCACAACACTACCACTCAAAAGTTTTACAACACCTCAGTTTTTCTTCACATTTAATCAGCTGAAATGCAATCAATGACCTAAAATGCTGAAAAGAGAAGCAGTAAACTGCCAGAGGTTTACATTTTAAATTTAGCTTTGCAAACACTGAAAATGAAAATATCAGACTATTACAAATGGGCCTTCTTCTGGGACCAACTAATAGGTTACCACCTAAAGATGTTCTGCAGCAATTAAAGTAAATTAAGCCTTTCAAATTGAATCAAACAATTTGCAAAGATGTTTCAACTTCTGTTGATTACTTCAAAAATTTCTGTCTCTCTTAAAGCAGAGTTGGAACAGACTGCATTATTACACTTTCTGATGTACTGCTTGGACAATATTACATTGGCAGTAGTGTATATACACACTCTGAAGGAACTATCTGTTAACTATAGTGCAGCAGTGGTAGCTTTGGGTTCACATTATTGTACATATTTGGCCATGTATATTGTGGGTCTGGTGGTCTGTCGCCACCTTAATGTGTTTGTTTGGTTTTTTTTTCAGTCTAATGCTTCTTACTGTAAATATGATATCATTATCATATTGAATGGCACCGGTAGAGAAGTGTGTAGAAAAGCTCTGCTGTGTTTGTTCTGTGGAGTTCTGTGCTATGTCGCTGATTTCCAAATGTAGGTGTTATCTAACATAGCATTAAGAAAAGGTGATATGAGAGTTCGTCATAAAATTTGTATTTAGAGATTGAAATCTGTGCAATGTATTGTGCAAAAAACCTTGAATGTCTAAAAAAATCTTCTATTGTTAAACACAACTGTGGTGTGTTTCTCTTCTCCCTTCTTTCCTCTGCCCCTCCACACCTCAGGAACTGAGTCCTCCTGGACTTCAACCTGTGGGATGAGATTGCATGAATCATTGAGATTCAACTCTGTCTTCACTCTACTCCACCTGTTCTGTTGTGATAACCCCACGCACTTTTTCAGTATTTCTCCATTACAGTGGAACCTCGGGTCATGAATGTCTCAGGCCATGTACAAATCGGGTTACAACCAAAAAGGTTGCCAAACTTTTGCATCTGTTCACGACCACACACTCGGGTAACGAACAAGCCATTTTCCCTTCCGGATTGTACGTGCCGATGATTTCCGCACGTGTTCAGTCTTTCCATGTGCATTCCTTGTGCAGCGAGCGAGTGAGAGAGAGAGAACGTGAGCGAGTGAGCGAGACAACGAGTGCGACAGAGACGGTTGGCCGCGTAAGGCCGAGAAGGCAGTTAAAGAATGCACCAGGCTTGTTTTTAAAGAGACTGATTCGAGCATTGTTTTAACCTCGTTGTATTTAATGAAGACTTTTTTCTATTGGATTTTAACCTCCACTTCACTTCTGTTTACAGCGATCGGTTCGTAGCGTGCATTGTTGCAATGTTACTTTTCTTGGTTGTTTATTAAATTATGGATTTTTCAGATGTTCATGTTATTCTCTGTGCTTTAAAACTCATTAAAAAAAGTGTTTACAGCGAACGGTTCGTAAGGCTATAGCGTGAATTCTTGCAATATTACTTTTCTCTGTGTAAGGTTTTCTCAGTGTTATTCAATGTTTTTACATTTAGTTTACTATTACGCTATGCATTCTATGGTTTAATTAACTGTGTTTGTGCTTAAAAATCTTTAAAAAAATATATTTACATACAGTTTGTATGGTCTGGAATGGATTAATTGTATTTACATACAATCCTATGGGGGAAATTACTTTGGGTCATGACCAAATCGGGTTACAACCAGAGTTTTGGAATGAATTACGGTCGTGACCCGAGGTTCCACTGTACAGTATATATATTTAATTTCATGTATTCATAATCACACTATAAATCAAAGCGCACATTCACAGTTTATCTTTCACAGTTTGATAATAGACCAGGATCACAAACAGTCTATTTAAAATCCACCTAATAAAAATGTACTCTTTAGTTACCTCGTGCCCAAAAGATTACAGTGATATTTGAATGCTGACATCTCATTCCTTCTGCACAAATAACAACAGGTAATTCCTGATAGAATATGGCCACATCCACTGCTACTTGACAATAACAAATATCTCATAAACAGCACAAGTTTTTATATCAATGGGAATTGAACCCAGTACCATTACTTTAAGGGCAGGTATGCTAACCACTACACCACGTCTTGGTGCTGTTTTGCCAGGATAGTTTGCTCCTTTAAATTTTTGTCAATCCAAGAATGGCCTCCATCTGCCCCCAAACAGACTGAAAGTGAGATAAGAGCTCAATAAAATTTTGTGGTAAAGTTGAACAAGTAGCTGCCACCTCAATCTCCTGTTCTTTGTTCAAATACCACAGTCTGATGTACTGTATCAACTGAGACAGGAACACAGGCCAGTTATGATGGTGTAGTGGATGACATACATGGCTGTCAACCAGGAACTGTAAATTCACTTCCCATCCATGACAGTCAAGATTTGTTTTCCTTAAGTACACCTTTCATTACTCCACATCAAACTCTTGTGCAATTTTCCATGATGCACACTTAGCTGTATAAGTCTCAATTGAATAAGCCTCATTTTACTGTCATGGCTTGATCACTTCCAGAAATGTAATGTGCTTCTTACTCTCTCAAGGTAAACTGTAATCCTCCACATTTCTGTGCACACTCCTTATTTTCATGGTGAGGCGCCCCAGCGCCGTATTTAATGTAAGAATATCACAACACTCGAAACTCAAAAGGGGGACCTCCACTTCTCTGCTCGATTAAGAAATCAAACTTATAGACACCTTACTTCAGACACTGAATTGTATGACGCTTTTCTCTGCTTTAAAACAATTAGGTTCTTAAAGCAACTGAGTTCATCTTTTGCAAAATCTGATCATTTATGTTGTTTGTTTTTCACATTTTTCTGTCTGGCTATTGATCTCTCATTATCTTTCAGGCTCCAATGGCATTGACCAGACATGACATCCAGACATAGTGGACATAAAAGTATGATATTATTGTGGTCATTGCTCCTCAAAAGGAGGTCTCAAGAAAATCATTAGCTCATCAAAATTTGCTAAGAAAAGCTCACTCAGTCAGACTGATGCTTCTTCACTAAGCTTGTTTTGGATCCAAGTCCTTGTTATTTAAATGTTATATTGCATTTTTAGTACAACATTCTTGTGCTTATCCTGTTTGTTTGGTATCAGCAATGTGTTGTTTGTGTTCACTAGGGACAAGTGAACCTGTCGGAATTGTTTTTGCCTTGATTTCAGTGAAACTGTGGAAATGTTTGGGAACTTGAGAACTGAGTGAAATGCATTGAACTTAATGGACAAAGAGAAATTAAACTTGAGTGGATTACAATGGTGCGATAGTCTTTTAAGTGTTCCTGAGCTCTAGGGAAGTTTTTGCCAACTATTCTGGACCAATAATTGTGGCCAAAAGTATAACCTGAGTTGTAAGGCTGCAGTGCCAACCACTGCGTCACCAGGCCTCCCAGAAATAAAATGAATAATTAAATTTCAGAACAGGAAAATTTCTTGCAGACAGGAAGCATGAATCCACTAAGTTGTGCCCCTGACAGATCTGACAGCAGGTACTCGCCTCCGTCAAACTCAAAACTGCACTTTGTTTGGTTTTCATGATGGGACTGCTCATGCAATGCTGCTGCTGCTGCCAAATAGGCACAACACTAAAGCATATGGACTCTTCATTCCTTCCTGGTTGATCAACTGAACAGCACCCTGGGTAATACTATTAAAGGGCTACACATACATATTCAACACAACTCACATATATGTCCATACAAAACACACAACCTTTAAGACACAAATTCACTGACACATTTCCAATTTTCCTTCGATGGCATGTTTAGTGTTTACAAATTATTTCAAGTTTTCCAGTTATTTTTAGTGTACTATTAGGATACTTGATTTACTGTACAATTTGTACACTATATTTACAATATATTTAGTGAACTATTAGGATACTTGAGGGGCTGTCCCATCCAACATAGCAACACTGGCTGCTAAAGCTCTGTGATATCACACTGGCGCATTAGAAGATGAAAGTGAGTCTAAGATGGCCGCACAAGGAATTATAAGGAAATTATTCTGCAAACAACGTCACTGGCGAACATGGCATATTTGCTGTGAGAAACACTTTGGCGAATTTGTCCGATCAACACCAGTGATCACAAACAGTAATACTAGTCACCCAAGCACTTGCACTGACCATTTATTACCACACAGACAATGCAAAACATTGCAGGTTTCATAACAAGGTGGCACATTTTACCTTTGCAGAAAAAAAAGATTTTTATGTTTTCCATGCTGTTGAGTTTAATTGCATAGCATACCTGGGTCTAGTGATGTCGGAGGAATGCATAAAATGATCCTCTTTGGACTCTTATGAAGAAGCATTTTATATGTGTGGTTACCTCAATTTACTGCTCCTCCGTGACTCAGGAACCCATAGGGTGACATCACAGAAATTATTAACACACAACCACCACTAACCACTACACCATCTGTCCAAGTGTGGCAACCCCAGCTGAATTTTTTGTATTTCTCCCACAGCAACAGTTCCTTGTTAATGTCACAGAAACACACCATAGAGCAATGGACACATACCATTTTCAAAATGTCCAATTTTTAAGGCCCAGAATCACAACTACATCTGTTGAAAATCCAAATTTCAACACATTACTCTATATTTACCTTGTCACCAAGATATTGAAATGTTTTCATGCTGACACCTTGTAGCTGATCCCCAAATAACAATGGGCAATACCTGAGAAAATATAATTATGCAATTATGCATTATGAAATTTTTCATAATGATAAAAATGAATACATCATGACCAGGATTTGAACCCAAAACTTTTCTTTTTGGAGCAATTATGCTAACCACTACACCACCATTACTTTGGAAGCATTACACACCTTACACAATGTCCTCCTTTTGCCTCCAAAACAGAGTAAAAGTGAGTTTTAGAACTCAATCCACATATGAGGCACAGTTCCATTATTTCACCTCTGCCTCTTGCTCTTTGTTCAGATAATACAGTCTGATATACAGTATCAACTGAGAAAGAACTGTAGACCAGGCTTACTGGTGGTAGTGGTTAGCATGCATGCCTCTCAACCAATATGTTACAGTTCAATTCCCATTTACCACCTATACGTTTTCTTTAATGATCAACAATTATTTCCATATACCTGTCATTATTGCTTGCCACTGCTTGTCAGCTTACATCTCTCATAGTTCATGAGTGCAAAAAGAAATTTTTTCATACTGCCACCTTGTACCTGCTTCCCAAGTAACTTTAGGTAATGCCTGAGACACTATGACCCCACCCACATACAAAACAACCAATGACAGATTTTGAAATAAAAATCCTTCGTGGGCAGGATTTGACCACGTAGTTTTTCATTTAAGGGTGGACATGCTAACCACTACACCACAAATTGCAGGTGAATTTTTGGCACAGATAAAACTTTACTATTTCTTGACAATCACATGGTGTCCTCCACCTGCTCCTAAAAATAATGAAAAGTGACTTTTACAACTTATTATATATACTGTATATAAGGTAAAATTTCATTATTACCTTCCATCTCGGTCTAATACTCTTTGTTCTAATTATACAGTATAATGTACAATATCACCTGAGAAAGATGTGCTCACCAGTTTTAACGGTAGCATAGTGGATAGGATACACGTCTATGAACCAACACCTCTGAGTTCAATTCCCACAGATGACCAACAACTTTTTCTTTCCTTAAATTAAACAAAATAAACAAAAAATCCTCACCCATATTTGTCATTCCTCCATGACACTCCTTTTTAGGTTTTCTGTGTCTCATTTGATTATGCTTTGTTTTCCAGTCAAGGCTTAGTCAATTCCACACACAAAATATGTTCTTCATTACCTCATTAATGGCTTCACCAATCCACATTTATGTCTACACTCCTGATATTCACATTGGGAAGACACAAGAACAAATCATCACCAACATCTCTCATAGTTCAAAAAACACAGCAAAGTGCAACATGTTCAGATTAACACCTGTGACTTTAAGTGTCAAGGTGCTGGAATCCATGTTGTATTACAGTACAACTTGGCAAACATTACAGCTTTATTTAAATGTCATATATTAGAAGACAATATTTCAGCAGTCGATCAAGAAATAGTATTCTTAGTAGTAACCTTCTTCCATCCTCCTCTGCATGATTTTGACTTCTTCAGTAATTACTTTCACAACTCCATGTTCACAAACAAACCAGTTTAAATAGTATAGTGGAAAGGGAGCACAGTTGTTAATTCGGGGCCCAGGATTCAGTTCTTGCATAATACAAGCACTTTTGACAAACACAGTAACTTTTCATTTTTCTTATTAAGATTGTAATAAAGATTTTCCTCCAAATTCAAAAGAGAATACAATTTCACAACATGTTGTTGGCATTTCTTCTCATGTACTCTTCTCTCTGGTCACTTCTACAACTGTACAGTCTGTCTCCTGTTCGATGACCCCATGCTCTTCCACCATCCCTACCTTTTTCTTCTTCTTTCAGCTGCTCCCGTTACGGGTTACAACAGCGGATCATCCTTTTTCATATCTTCCTGTCTTCTGCATCTTGCTCTGTTTCACCATCACCTGCATGTCCTCTCTCATCACATCCATAAATCTTCTCTTAGGCCTCCCTCCTTTCCTTTTGCCAGGCAGCTCTATCTTTAACATCCTTTTCCCAATATACCCAGCATCCCTCCTCTTCACATGTCCAAACCAACGCAATCTCGCCTGTTTGATTTTGTCTCCCAACCATCCAACCTGAGCTGACCCTCTAATGTCATCATTTCTAATCCTGTCCATCCTTGTCACACCCAATGCAAATCTTACCATCTTTTACTCTGCCACCTCCAGCTCTGTCTCCTTCTTTCTGGTCAGTGCCACCGTCTCCAACCCATATAACATAGCTGGACTCACTACCATCCTGTAGACCTTCCCTTTCACTCTTACTGATACCCGTCTGTCACAAATCACTTCTGACACTCTTCTCCACCCATTCCACCCTTCCTGTACTCTCTTCTTCACCTCTCTTCCACAATACCCGTTATTCTGTACTGTTGATCCCAAGTATTTAAACTCATCCACCTTTGCCAATTCTACTCCCTGCATCCTCACCATTCCTCTGACCTTCCTCTCATTCACAGATACGTATTCTGTCTTGTTCCTACTGCCCTTCTTTCCTCTCCTCTCTAGAGCATATCTCCACCTCTCCAGGGTCTCCTCAACCTACTCTTGCTACAGATGACAATGTCATCAGCAATCATCATAGTCCACGGGGACACCTGCCTAATCTCATCTGTCAACCTGTCCATCACCATTGCAAATAAGAAAGGGCTCAAAGCTGATCCCTGATGTGATCCCACCTCCACGTTGAATGCATCCGTCACTCCTATCACAGACCTCACCATTGTTACACTTGCCTCGTGCATATCCTGTACAACTTTTACGTACTTCTCTGCCACTCCCGACTTCATCATACAATACCATAACTCCTCTCAAGGCACCCTGTCAGATGCTTTCTCCAGTTCCACAAAGACACAATGCAACACCTTCTGGCCTTCTTTATACTTTTCCATCAACACCCTCAGAGCAAACATCGCATCTGCGGTGCTATTTCCTGGCATGAAACCATACTGCTGCTCAATGATCATCACCTCCCATCTTAACCGTTTCCACTACTCTTTCCATAAAGTCATGCCATGGGTCATCAATTTTTTCCCCCTGTAGTTACTACAGCTCTGCACATCCCCCTTATTCTTAAAAATCAGAACCAGTACACTTCCTATGCAACCATGCATACCTCATAAATGTAATCTTTAGGTAAGTCATTAATGTTACAAGTGTTTTCTGAAATCAAACCTTAACCCTGCTTATCCAAAATAGAAATGCAGAGAAACTGAAGTCTATCCCAGAATGTCTTGGGCACAAGAAACAATCCCTGGAAAATGCACCAGCTATACACATATCAAGGGACAATTTAGCATCAACAATCCAAGTAACATGCTCATCTGTGGACTGTGAGAGTAAACCAGACCACTTGGAGAAAACCCACACAGGGAAATCATGGACACTGCACAAAGGGTGCACCAGTTATGTGAATGCCACCACTGAACCGATTCCAAAATCCCATTGTTACAAAAGTGGCATGCTCTTTCATTATCTCCATACTCCTCCACTCAATCAGCAGTCACTAAGAGTTCCTTAAGTTGGACAACTCTTGCGCCCACAGAAGTTGACAAACAGTGATCACCAGACTAAGCATATTAAATTAACGTCATTACATTTTCTCAAGCTTTGAAAAGCTAAGATTTACAATTTAAATGATATCATTTCTAGAATGAAATGCATGTGTATGATAACACCTAGAGTACAGTGTCTCTGAGCATTATTCTGCAGTGATGCTCGATTCACATTCTTTTATAGTTCTTTCTGACTGCTTACACTTGATTTCTGAAACTACAGCTCATTTTATCCAAACTCTATATACAATACCTATAAACACTCACATAATCTAAAATAAATCAGACATCTCATGTAAATCACATACTTCACTCAAACCATACTACCTCTTCTAAAAATGGTATTTCTATATTAAAAATCTACATCAAAACATCACATGAATAGCTAATTCTAAACACCAACTACACACTAATTGGAAAATACAAAATAATGCAATCCATTTTGCTTTTCAGTGTGCAGTGAAATTGTTGGTATCCACGTTTAACTCTGCAGCGTTCTGCTTATGGATTAAATACAAGCTGCCTCTCCCTCTTTCAGAGTCTTTTTGCACTTCTGAAAAAACACACATTTACTCATCTTTGTGCAGTTTTTTGTGAAATGTACTGTGATATAGCGGGTCCGCGGCTACAACAAAATATGGCCAGGTTTTAAATCCATAAAGCCGTTTCAATCTGCGTGGGTGTGTGATTAAGTTGGTGCGCACAAGGAGACGGGTGTATATATACGGGCTGGCACAAGGGGAGAGAGAGAGATAAAAGATATAAAAGAAAGAGAGGGGAAATAATTGAACGGATGATGGAGGTAAATAGATGGTGAAGGGCAGTCAGAGAGAGACGATCGGGCCACCTGTTTGGAGAAGGCAGCTCAAGCTGAGTCTCCAGAAGGGAGCGCAGGCTGAGGAGCTCTAGCGACTGGTTCGCCAGACTGAGTAAGCATGTAGAGTGGGGGGAGCAAGACATAAGACCTCCCAGTAGATCCGAGGAGCGACTGTGTGAGCGTGAAGGAAGACGGGAGGTGTGCCGACCTCGGACTGTCTGGCTGCACAGTGTGGCGGCAGCCAAAATGGGGGTCGGCAGAAAGGAGTGTGCGAGACCATCAATTATGTTGTCTGTTTTTTCAGAATTCACTGTCTTAATCTTCTTTATTTATTTATCTGGTTTGTACAATGCTATATACTGTATATGCTGCCGTTCTTTATTATATTCTGTAAGTGCCTTGAGCATGGGAAAGGCGCTATATAAATAAAATGTATTATTATTATTATTATTATTATTATTATTATTATTATTATTATTATTATTATTATTACAGAGGCTCCGCCTGCCAACACCTGTGATGTGTGAGTCGGGGTGACAGAAGGTGGTGGGCTGCGATCAGGTAAAGAGAGAGACTGCATTTTAACGTCTATTTTAACGGATTTATTTATTATGGATTTTATTTTCAGGTTTCACTGATTTTATGGATTTGTTTTTTATTTGAACACTACACAATGGACATTTTTGGTTTTACATTTGTTTTGGATTGTTTTGTTTTTTTTAATAAAAGCACATTGAGCAGTTTACACCATCCCCTGACGTCAATGAGATTTGTCCTCATTTGTCAGCTCATCTCGGACATAACTATTGACGGTATTGGTTCAACAGACTCTCATGAGAGAAGAGGGACTCTGTAGGGGACCAGCATCATCACATGTACCATATCTAAATCTACAGGTACTATAAGTGTTGCACTGCAGAGGCCACACTTACTGTACCCATCGTCATTTCCAAATTATTACATTATGCCAGCCACAGTAAAATGCAACACATTGGCCCACACATGTTGACCTATTTCTCTCATGTTCAAGCCATGGTTGATGACATGGTCAACTAGTGTTGGCTGCATCTCATTTGAGACCCTTTGTTTCCTTCAAGAGACCTTCCTCTTGCTCTGTGTCTCTGCCTTCTCCTCTACTCCCTCAGTTGCCTCCATGGTGCTCCGTTGGGTAGCAGGTAGGCACAGAAGCTTCACCACTTGCCTTTGAATTCAGTTCACTGCTCAGGCTGAATAACGATGTGGAAACTCCTTGGTTGAACCCTGACTGACAGGTATGTCAAATTCCTCCATTATGTGGCTTTGCCCTATATATATGTTACAGGCCAAACCCAATTTTAGGACAAAGTATTTAGACTAATATATTACCAGCCAAAGGCAATTTTAGGTCGAAATATGCATATGCTTAATAATATACTGTATATATATACACTAGCACTCAAAAGTTTTACAACACCTCAGTTTTTCTTCACATTTAATCAGCTGAAATACAATCAATGACCTAAAATGCTGAAAAGAGAAGCAGTAAACTGCCAGAGGTTTACATTTTAAATTTAGCTTTGCAAACACTGAAAATGAAAATATCAGACTATTACAAATGGGCCTTCTTCTGGGACCAACTAATAGGTTACCACCTAAAGATGTTCTGCAGCCATTAAAGTAAATTAAGCCTTTCAAATTGAATCAAACAATTTGCACAGATGTTTCAACTTCTGTTGATTACTTCAAAAACTTCTGTCTCTCTTAAAGCAGAGTTGGAACAGACTGCATTATTACACCTTCTGACGTACTGCTTGGACAATATTACATTGGCAGTAGTGTATATACACACTCTGAAGGAACTATCTGTTAACTATAGTGCAGCAGTGGTAGCTTTGTGTTCACATTATTGTACATATATGGGCATGTACATTGTGGGTCTGGTGGTCTGTCGCCACCTTAATGTGTTTGTTTGTTACTGTAAATATGATATCATTATCATATTGAATGGCACCAGTAGAAAAGTGTGTAGAAAAGCTCTGCTGTGTTTGTTCTGTGGAGTTCTGTGCTATGTCGCTGATTTCCAAATGTAGGTGTTATCTAACATAGCATTAAGAAAAGGTGATATAAGAATTCATCATCAAAGTTGTACTTAGAGATTGAAATCTGTGCAATGTGTTATGCAAAAAACCTTGAATCCCCCCCCCCCCCCCCCCCAAATCTTCTGTTGTTAAACACAATTGTGGTTTATCTTTCACTTTTTGGTAATAGACCAGGATAACAAGCAGTCTATTTAAAATCCACCTAATACAAATGTAGTCTTTAGTTACCTCATGCCCAAAAGATTACAGTGACATTTACATGCTGACACCTCAAACCTTCTGCACAAATAACAACAGGTAATTCCTGATAAAATATGGCCGCATCCACTGCTAATATTGACAATAACAAATATCTTATAAACAGCACAAGTTTTCATATCGCTGGGAATTTAACCCAGTACCATTAATTTAAGGGCAGCAGGTTAGCAGGTATGCTAACCACTACACCGCGTCTTGGTGCTGTTTTGCCGGGATAGTTTGCTCCTTTCAATTTTTGTCAATCCAAGAATGGCCTCCATCTGCCCCCAAATAGACTGAAAGTGAGATAAGAGCTCAATAAAATTTTGAGGTACAGTTAAACAAGTAGCTGCCACCTCAATCTCCTGTTCTTTGTTCAATTACCACAGTCTGTATCAACTGAGACAGAAACCCAGGCCAGTTATGATGGTGTAGTGGATGACATACATGGCTGTCAACCAGGAACTATAAGTTCACTTCCCATCCATGACAGTCAAGATTTGTTTTCCTTAAGTACACCTTTCATTACTCCACATCAAACTCTTGTGCGATTTTTCATGATGCACACTTAGCTGTATAAGTCTCAATTGAATAAGCCTCATTTTACAGTCATGGCTTGATCACTTCAAGAAATGTAATGTGCTTCTCACTCTCTCAAGGTAAACTGTAATCCTCCACATTTCTGTGCACACTCCTAATATTCATGGTGAGCCACCCCAGCACCGTATTTAATGTAAGAATATCACAACACTCGAAACTCCAAGGGGGACCTCCACTTCTCTGCTCAATTAAGAAATCAAATTTATAGACACCTTACTTCAGACACTGAATTGTGTGACACTTTCTGTGCTTGAAAGGAATTTGGTTCTAAAAACAATTGAGTTCAACTTTTGAAAAATTTGATCATTTATGTTCTTTGTTTTGTACATTTTTCTGTCTGGCTAGTGATCTCCCATTATTTTCCAGGCTCCAATGACCATGACCGGACATGCCATCCAGATAGAGTGGGTATGAAAAGTGTGATATCATTGTGCCCATTGTTCCTCAAAAGGATCTCAAGAAAATTATTAGCTCCTGAAAATCTCCACAGAATGGCAGATTCACTCAGACTAACGTTTCTCTAACTAAGCTGTTTTTGGAGCCAAGTCCTTCTTATATACATCTCATATTGCGTTTTTAATACAATATGTTTGTATTTATTCTGTTTGTTTGACATCAGCAATGTGTTGTTTGTGCTCACAAGTGATGAGCGAACCTGGCTGAATTGTGTTTTTCTTAAGTTCGGTGAAATTGGGAAAATGTTCAGGGAACTTTGCAGAATTTAGTCAAACACATTGAAGTCAGTGGGCAAGAAGAAATTGAACTTGAGTGGATTATGAAGGTGCAATAGTCTTACAAGAGATTCTGAAGTGCACAGACGTGTTTGCAAATTATTCTGGACCAAAAATTGTGTCCAAAAATGTAACCTGAGTTGTGAGGCTGCCGTGCCAACTACTGCGCCACTAGGCACCTCTAGAGATAAAATTGATAGAATGTAATTTCAGAAGAGGAAAAGTTCATGAGGGCAGGACGAATGAATTCACTAAGTTATACTCTCAACAGATTTGTTAGCAGGTACTCACCTCTTAAACTCAAACATTCAGTTTGTTTGGTTTTCCCTTATAGACTTGCTCGCTTACTACTGCAAGCGAGCAAGTGAAAAAGCATGTGGACTCTTCACTTCTTCCTGGTTGGTCAACTGAACAGCACTCTGGGTAATACTATTAAAGGGCTAGGCATACATATTTTCAGGAAATTATTCTGCAAACAAGGTCACCGGTGAATATGGCATATTTGCTGTGAGAAACACTTTGGCGAATTTGTCCGATCAACACCAGTGATCACAAACAGTAATACTAGTCACCCAAGCACTTGCACTGACCATTTATTACCACACAGACAATGCAAAAAATTGCAGGTTTCATAACAAGGTGGCACATTTTACCTATGCAGAAAAAAAAAAGATTTTTATGTTCTCCATGCTGTTGAGTTTAATTGCATAGCATACCTGGGTCTAGTGATGTCGGAGGAATGCATAAAATGATCCTTTTTGGACTCTTATAAAGAAGCATTTGATACGTGTGGTTACCTCAATTTCCCCTCCTCGAACCGCCACCTTATCGTGGTGGAGGGGTTTGCGTGTCCCAATGATCCTAGGAGCTCTGTTGTCCGGGGCTTTATGCCCCTGGTAGGGCCACCCAAGGCAAAATGGTCCTAGGTGAGGGATGAGACAAAGTGCGGTTCAATATAACCTCCTATGACGAATAAAAAATTTGGACGGCGTTTTCCCTCACCCAGACGCGGGTCACCGGGGCCCCACTCTGGAGCCAGGCCTGGAGGTGGGGCTCAATGGCGAGCACAGCCAGAAGAGGCAACGTGGGTCCCCCTTCCCATGGGCTCACCACCTATGGGAGGGGCCAAGGAGGTCGGGTGCAGTGTGAGTTGAGTGGTGGCCGAAGGCGGGGACCTTGGCGGTCCGATCCTCGGCTACAGAAGCTGGCTCTTGGGATGTGGAATGTCACCTCTCTGAAGGGGAAGGAGCCTGAGCTAGTGCGCGAGGTCGAGAAGTTCCGGCTAGATATAGTCGGGCTCACCTCGACGCACAGCTTGGACTCTGGAACCAATCTCCTTGAGAGGGGCTGGCCTCTGTACCACTCTGGAGTTGCCCCCGGTGAGAGGCGCCGAGCGGGTGTGGGCATACTTATTGCCCCCCGACTTGGAGCCTGTACATTGGGGTTTACCCCGGTGGACGAGAGGGTAGCCTCCCTGCACCTTCATGTGGGGGGACGGGTCCTAACTGTTGTTTGTCCATAACAAACACCATGTTCAAGCATAGGGGTGTTCATATGTGCACTTGGCACCAGGACACCCTATGCCTCAGCTCGATGATCGACTGTGTGGTCGTGTTGTCGGACTTGTGGCCTCATGTCTTCGATACTCGGGTGAAGAGAGGGGCGGAGCTATCAACTGATCACCACCTGGTGGTGAGTTGGCTTCGATGGTGGGGGAGGATGCCAGTCAGGCCTGGTAGGCTCAAACGTGTTGTGAGGGTCTGCTGGGAACGTCTGGTAGAGCCCCCTGTCAGAAGTAGCTTCAACTCCCACCTCCGGCAGAACTTCGACCACGTCCCGAGGGAGGTGGGGGACATTGATTCCAAATGGACCATGTTCCGTGCCTCTATTTTTGAGGTGGCTGACCGGAGCTGTGGCCGTAAGGTGGTCAGTGCCTGTCGTGGCAGCAACCCCGAACCTGTTGGTGGACACCGGCGGTGAGGGATGCTGTCAAGCTGAAGAAGGAGTCCTACCGGTCCCTTTTGTCCTGTGGGACTCTGGAGACAGCTAATAGGTACCGGCAGGCCAAGCGGAATGCGGCTTGGGTAGTTACTGAGGCAAAAACTCGGGCATGGGAGGAGTTTGGGGAGGCCATGGAGAACGACTTTCAGACAGCTTCGAGGAGATTCTGGTCCACCGTCCGGCATCTCAGGAGGGGAAGCAGTGCAGTGTCAACACTGTGTATGGTGGGGATGGTGCGCTGCTGACCTCGACTCGGGACGTTGTGGGTCGGTGGGGGGAGTACTTCGAAGACCTCCTCAATCCCACTAACATGCCTTCCAATGAGGAAGCAGAGCCTGGGGACTCGGAGGTGGGCTCCCCCATCTCTGGGACTGAGGTCACCGAGGTGGTCAAAAAACTCCTTGGTGGCAGGGCCCCGGGGGTGGATGAGATACGCCCGGAGTTCCTCAAGGCTCTGGATGTTGTAGGGCTGTCTTGTTTGACACGTCTCTGCAACATCGCATGGACATCAGGGATTGGCAGACCCGGGTGGTGGTCCCCATCTTTAAGAAGGGGGACCGGAAGGTGTGTTCCAACAACAGAGGGATCACACTTCTCAGCCTCCCTGGAAAAGTCTATTCGGGGGTTCTGGAGAGGAGGGTCCGTCGGATAGTCGAACCTCGGATTCAGGAGGAACAGTGTGGTTTTCGTCCTGGTCGCGGAACAGTGGACCAGCTCGACACCCTTAGCAGAGTCCTGGAGGGTGGATGGGAGTTCGCCCAACCACTCTACATGTGTTTTGTGGACTTGGAAAAGGCGTTCAACCGTGTCCCTCTGGGAATCCTGTGGGGGGTGCTCCGGGAGTATAGGGTACCGGACCCCCTGATAAGGGCTGTTTGGTCCCTGTACAACCGGTGTCAGAGCTTGGTCCGCATTGCCGGCAATAAGTCGAACCCATTTCCAGTGAGAGTTGGACTCCGCCAGGGCTGCCCTTTGTCACCAATTCTGTTCATAACTTTTATGGACAGAATTTCTAGGTGCAGCCAGGGTGTTGAGGGGGTCCGGTTTGGTGGACTCAGGATTGGGTCACTGCTTTTTGCAGATGATGTTGTTCTGTTTGCTTCATCAGGCCATGATCTTCAGTTCTCTCTGGATCGGTTCGCAGCTGAGTGTGAAGCGGCTGGGATGGGAATCAGCACCTCCAAATCCGAGACCATGGTCCTCAGCCGGAAAAGGGTGGAGGGCCCTCTCAGGGTTGGGAGCGAGATCCTGCCTCAAGTTTAGGAGTTCAAGTATCTCGGGGTCTTGTTCACGAGTGAGGGAAGAATGGAGCGTGAGATCGACAGGTGGATCAGTGCGGCGTCCGCAGTGATGCGGGCTCTGCATCGATCTATCGTGGTGAAAAAGGAGCTGAGCCGTAAGGCAAAGCTCTCAATTTACCAGTCAATCTATGTTCCTACCTTCACCTATGGTCATGAGCTATGGGTAGTGACCGAAAGAACAAGATCGCGAATACAAGTGGCTGAAATGAATTTCCTCCACAGGGTGTCTGGGCTCTCCCTTAAAGATAGGGTGAGAAGCTCAGTCATCCGGGAGGGGCTCAGAGTAGAGCCACTGCTCCTCCGCATCGAGAGGAGTCAGATGAGGTGGCTCGGGCATCTGATCAGGATGCCTGCTGGACGCCTCCCTGGTGAGGTGTTCTGGGCACGTCCAACTGGGAGGAGGCCCTGGGGAAGACTAAGGACACGCTGGAGGGACTATGTCTCCCGGCTGGCCTGGGAACGCCTCGGAATTCTCCCGGGAGAGCTAGAAGAAGTGGCCAGGGAGAGGGAAGTCTGGGTATCTCTGTCTCAAGCTGATACCCCCGCGACCCGACTTCGGATAAGCGGAAGAGGATGGATGGATGGATGGTTACCTCAGTTTACTGCTCCTCCATCCATCCTCCATCACAGCTACAGTTCCTTGTTATTTTCACAGCAACACACCATAGAGCAATGGACACATACCATTTTTAAAATGTCCAATTTTTAAGGCCCAGAATCACAACTACATCTGTTGAAAATCCAGATTTCAACACATTACTCTATATTTACCTTGTCACCAAGATATTGAAATATTTTCATGCTGACACCTTGTAGTTGCTCCCCAAATAACAATGGGCAATACCTGAGAAAATATAATTATGCAATTATGCATTATGAAATATTTCATAATGATAAAAATAAACACATCATGGCCAGAATTTGAACCCATAACTTTTCCTTTGAGGGCAATTATGCTAACCACTACACCTTTGGAAGCATTACACACCTTACACAATGTCCTCCTCTTGCCTCCAAAACAGAATATAAGTGAGTTTTAGAACTTAATCCACATATGAGGCACAGTTCCATTATTTCCTTTCACCTCTACCTCTTGCTCTTTGTTCAGATAATACAGTCTGATATACAGCATCAACTGAGAAAGATCTGTAGACCAGGCTTACTGGTGGTAGTGGTTAGCATGCATGCCTCTCAACCAACATTTTACAGTTCAATTCCCATTTATCACCTATACTTTTTCCTTTAATTATCAACAGTTATTTCCATATACCTGTCATTACTGCCTGCCACTACTTGTCAGCTCACATCTCTCATAGTTCATGAGTTCAAAGAGACATTTTTTCATACTGCCATCTTGTACCTGCTTCCCAAGTAACTTTAGGTAATGCCTGAGACACTATGACCCCACCCACATACAAAACAACCAATGACAGATTTTGAACTAAAAACCCTTCGTGGGCAGGATTTGACCACAGTTTTTCATTTAAGGGTGGATATGCTAACCACTACACCACAAATTGGGGGTGAGTTTGTGGCACAGATAAAATGTTACTATTCCTTGACAATCACATGGTGCCCTCCACCTGCTCCCAAAAAACAATGAAAAGTGACTTTTACTATTTATTATATCTATATATAAGGTAACATTACATTATTACCTTCCATCTCAGTGTAATGCTCTTTGTTCTAATTATACAGTATAATATACAGTTTCACCTGAGAAAGAGGTGCTCACCAGTTTTAATGGTAGCATAGTGGATAGGATACACATCTATGAACCAACATCTCTGAGTTCAATTCCCACAGATGATCCATCCATCCATTTTCCAACCCGCTGAATCCTAACTACAGGGTCACGGGGGTCTGCTGGAGCCAATCCCAGCTAACACTGGGCACAAGGCAGGAACCAATCCTGGGCAGGGTGCCAACCCACCACAGGACTCCCACAGATGAGCCTTATCTTTTTCTTTCCTTAAATTAAACAAAATAAAAAAATCCTCACCCACATTTGTCGTTCCTCCATGACACTCGTTTTTAGGTTTTCTGTGTCTCATTTCATTATGCTTTGTTTTCCAGTCAAGGCTTAGTCAATTCCACACACAAAATATGTTCTTCATTACCTCATTAATGGCTTCACCAATCCACATTTATGTCTACACTCCTGATATTCACATTGGGAAGCCACAAGAACAAATCATCACCAACATCTCTCATAGTTCAAAAAGCACAGCAAAGTGCAACATGTTCAGATTAACACCTGTGACTTTAAGTGTCAAGCTGCTGGAATCCATGTTGTATTACAGTACAACTTGGCAAACATTACAGCTTTATTTAATTGTCATTTATTAGAAGACAATATTTCAGCAGTTGATCAAGAAACAGTATTCTTATAACCTTCTTCCATCCTCCTCTGCAGGATTTTGACTTCTTCAGTGATTACTTTCACAACTCCTTGTTCACAAACAAACCAGTTTAAATAGCATAGTGGAATGAGAGCACAGTTGTTAATTTGGCAGCCAGGATTCAGTTCTTGCATGATACATGCAAATTTCACAAACACAGTAGCATGTCATTTTTCTTATTAAGATAATAATAAATTCAAAAGAGATTACAATTTCACAACATGTTACTCTTTTCAGGCCATTCCTCTCATGCACTCTTCTCTCTGGTCACTTCTACAACTGTACAGTCTGTCTCCTGTTCGATGACCCCATGCTGTGCCACCATCCTTACCTTCTTCTTCTTCTTCTGGCTGCTCCCATTAGAGGTTGCCACAGCGGATCATCCTTTTTCATATCTTCCTGTCTTCTGCATCTTGCTCTGTTTCACCATCACCTGCATGTCCTCTATCACCACATCCATAAATCTTCTCTTAGGCCTCCCTTCTTTCCTTTTGCCTGGCAGCTCTATCTTTAACATCCTTCTCCCAATATACTCAGCATCCCTCCTCTGCACATGTCCAAACCAACGCAATCTCGCCTCTCTGATTTTGTCTCCCAGCCGTCCAACCTGAGCTGACCCTCTAATGTCCTCATTTCTAATCCTGTCCATCCTTGTCACACCCAATGCAAATCTTAGCATCTTTTACTCTGCTACCTCCAGCTCTGTCTCCTGCTTTCTGGTCAGTGCCACCGTTTCCAACCCATATAACACTGCTGGTCTCACTGCCATCCTGTAGACCTTCCCTTTCACTCTTACTGATACCCATCTGTCACAAATCACTCCTGACACTCTTCTCCACGCATTCCACCCTTCCTGTACTCTCTTCTTCACCTCTCTTCCACAATACCCATTACTCTGTACTGTTGATCCCAAGTATTTAAACTCATCCACCTTCGCCAACTCTACTCCCTGCATCCTCACCATTCCTCTGACCTTCCTCTCATTCACACACATGTATTCTCTCTTGTTCCTACTGACCTTCATTCCTCTCCTCTCTAGAGCAAACCTCCATCTCTCCAGGGTCTTTTCAACCTGCTCCCTACTCTCACTACAAATTATAATGTCATCAGCAAACATCATAGTCCACAGGGACTCCTGTCTAATCTCTCTGTCAATCTGTCCGTTACCATTGCATATAAAAAAGGGCTCAGAGCTGATTCCTGATGCGATCCCACCCCCACTCCTATCACTCCTATCACAGACCTCACCACTGTTACACTTCCCTTGTGCATATCCTGTACAACTTTTACATACTTCTCTTCCACTCCCGACTTCCTCATACAATACCACAACTCCTCTCGAGGCACCCTGTCAGATGCTTTCTCCAGTTCCACAAAGACGCAATGCAACTCCTTCTGGCCTTCTCTATACTTCTCCATCAACACCCTCAGAGCAAACATCGCATCTGTGGTGCTGTTTCCTGGTATGAAACCATACTGCTGCTCACTGATCATCACCTCCCTTCTTAACCTAGCTTCCACTACTCTTTCCCATAACTTCATGCTGTGGCTCGTCAATTTTATCCCCCTGTAGTTACTACAGCTTTGCACATCCCCCTTATTTTTAAAAATTGGTACCAGTACACTTCTTATGCCACCATCCATACCTCATAAATGTAATCTTTAGGTACGTCAATAATTTTACAAGTGTTTCCTGAAATCAATCATTAACCCTGCTTATCCAGAATAGAAATGCAGAGAAACTGGAGTCTATCCCAGAAAGTCTTGGGCACAAGAAACAATCCCTGGAAAGGACACCAGCCACATGCACATCAAGAGACAATTTAGCATCAACAATCCAAGTAACATGCTCATCTGTGGACTGTGAGAGGAAACCAGACCACTTGGAGAAAACCCACACAGGGGAAACATGGACACTGCACAAAGGGTGCACCAGTTATATGAATGTCAGCACTGAACCGATTCCAAAGTCTGATTGTTACAAAAGTGGCATGCTCTTTCATTATCTCCACACTCCTCCACTCAATCAGCAGTCACTAAGAGTTCCTTAAATTGGAAACCTCCTGCGCCCGCAGAAGTTGGCAAACAGTGATCACCAGACTAAGCATATTAAATTAACATCATTACATTTTCTCAAGGTTTGAAAAGCTAAGATTTACAATTTAAATGATATCATTTCCAGAATGAAATGCATGTGTATGATAACACCTAGAGTACAGTGTCTCTGAGCATTATTCTGCAGTGATGCTCGATTCACATTCTTTTACAGTTCTTTCTGACTGCTTACACTTGATTTCTGAAACTACAGCTCATTTTATCAAACCTCTATATACAATACCTATAAACACTCACATAATCTAAAACAAATCAGACATCTCATGTAAATCACACACTTCATTCAAACCATACTAACTCTTCTAAAAATGGTATTTCTATATCAAAAGTCTACATCAAAATATCACATGAATATCTAATTTTAAATACCAACTACACAGTGATCGAAAAATACAAAACAATGCAATCCATTTTGTTTTTCATTGTGCAGTGAAATTGTTAGTATCCACGTTTAACTCTGTGGACTGCTGCTTATGGACTAAATACAAGCTGCCTCTCCTTCTTTCAGAGTCTTTTTGCACTTCTGAAAAAACACACATTTACTCATCTTTGTGTGTTTTTTGTGAAATGTACTGTGATATAGCGGGTCCGCGGCTACAACAAAATATGGCCAGGTTTTAAATCCATAAAGCCGTGTCAGTCTGTGTGGGTGTGTGATTAAGGTGGTGCGTCCACGGAGATGGGTGTATATATACGGGCTGGCACAAGGGGAGAGAGAGAGATAAAAGATATAAAAGAAAGAGAGGGGAAATAACTGAATGGATGATGGAGGTAAATAGACGGTAAAGGGCAGTCAGAGAGAGACGATCAGGCCACCTGTCTGGAGAAGGCAGCTCGAGCTGAGTCTCCAGAAGGGAGCACAGGCTGAGGCGCTCTAAGGACTGGTTCGCCCCACTGACTAAGCGTGTATAGTGGGGCGAACAAGACGTAAGACCTCCCAGTGGATCCGAGGAGCGATTGCGTGAGCGTGAAGGAACACGGGAGGTGTGCCGACCTCGGACTGTCTGGCTGCACAGTGTTGCTGCAGCCAAAATGGGGGTCGGCAGAAAGGAGTTCGTGCTGCAGAGGCTCCGCCTGCCAACACCTGTGATGTGTGAGTCGGGGTGACAGAAGGTGGTGGGCTACGATCGGGTAAAGAGAGACTGCATTTTAATCTCTATTTTAACAAATTTATTTGTTATGAATTTTATCTCCACGTTTCACTGATTTTATGGATTTGTATTTTTTTTAACACTACACATTGGACATTTTTGTTCTTACTTTTGTTTTGGATTTTTTTTTTTTTTTTTTTTAATAAAAGCACCTGAGCAGTTTACACCATCCCCTGACGTCAATGAGATCTGTCCTCATTTGTCAGCTCATCTCGGTTATAACTTTCGACGGTGTTGGTTCAACAGACTTCCATGTGGAACAGGGAGTTATATATAACAAGAATAATCTTAAGTATGCTAGCAAGGCTCAAATACACATATAAACGCATATAATAGGGATTATCTATTAGTAAATTGACAAAGTGTAGCTGTTTACTTAGTGTAAAGTGATTAAAATTGCTCATACTTATAAGTTAAAATTTCAAAGTACAGGATGTCAGTCACTGGAACATTTATTATAAATAACACCATTGTCTGTTAAGATGTCTACTACACCAGCTCAGTACCACTCATCGTTACAGAGCCTGATGGAAGAGAGGGAAACAAACTCACATGGCATTCCTTGGAGCAACATAACTTATTTAATCCAACAGCCATTTTATTTTGGTTTGTTATAAAATAAAATGCAGTAATCTATTGTCATCGTGAAGTACTTCAAGAGGCTCGTCCTGGGCTAATTGAAAGTCGGTACTTCACACATCACATGACAATCTCTGAACCATTTCATTGAAGATGCTATTTCATCTGCTGTTCATCTGGTGCTAACCCATCTGGACAAAAGAGACAACTATGCTAGAATGATTTTCATTGACTTCAGTTCAGCTTTCAATGCCATCATCCATCAGACGCTCATAGGGAAGACGGGTCTGCTATGCAATTGGATCCTGGACTGCCTGATAGAGAGGTGGTACACACCAGAAACTCCAACTTCAGTACCATCATGCTGAGCACTGCTGCAATACTGTATATGGATGGTATGACACTGATGCCACTGGACTTGACTTGATTTGAAAGCACTAGCTTGTGAAAGATTTTTCAATGGGCCAATTTGGTGCATTCCATCTAAATAGGCAACTGCTGCTGGTTAATATATCATCGTGTGACCTGTGCCCTTGTAAGACTGTTCATTTACTGTTTGCATGTTAGTGTGCAACAGTTAGTGACGACAATACAGAAGTCTAAGTTGACCAGTGAGAAATGCAAAGAACATAAAGGGAAATTAGAAAAGACAGAAAAGAGTCTACAGTCACTGGCTCTCAGTTCCCCATGTAGAATTAGTCCACATATGAGTTGCACTGCTGTTGATATCACTGATTTATATACGTTATTGGCTAACTCTCTTAGAGTATTTGATCCGCTTGTATTAGAATCTTACACATGAGTATCTTAAAGTTCTGGGTGCTTAAAGTGAATTTGTTCTCTTCCAGACAGGGCCATAGATTTCTGGTAACCAGATTTTACCTAAAGCTGGGAAACTGTTGTTTGAATTTCCCAAGATATCAACTTTGGTTTTTAATCATATTTAACCTCAACCCATAAACTCCTAAGCTATTCTGCCTGTAAATCACAGGGGCTACTGTTTGATTGGGTGCAGATACTGTGACTTCTGTAACCACCAAGAGATATTTTACACTAGATTTTCCTTTATATTTTTTATTTCTCAAGTATGAGTTGAGAATCTGACACATAATAAAATAAGTTTGCAGTTGACAAGACCTGCCATTGTTAACATTTTTATTGTTTGCTGGATTATGTTACTGCCTGTCTTTAACCTAAAATAAGCTTATCTTTATTCCTAAAGAATGGAAGAAATGTCTGCTTCCTATCCTGAAACTCATCCTACGTGTTAACAGTGACCACATATCAGACACTACCCTAATCTCATCAGTTGCATTTTAAAGTTTAATTAAAATGTCTTAACATAATTAAAATGTCAATACAGCAGCAGTGAGGAATTCAAGGGACTGTTATCTCAAGTGTTTGTACCCAGCAGTGACATCATGAACATGAAGGCCTACAGCATTAGGCAGAGTAGAAGAGCTGAATGTCCTGATCATTATATTGCATCAATCAACTGAGCCTGCATCTGGTGCTTAAGGAGCTACAATTAATTGGGTCATTATATATAAATTCAATGGCCATACATAATGAATTATATGCATTGGCTGGTCAAACTTAATATGACATTAGAATAGCTGAACCTCTGCAAAAAACAGTACAGAGACAAACAAACAGGACGGCATCCTCTAAAGTATCAGTCATTAGTTTTTAATGTTCCTCCTTATAGATTATAACAATGATTAAAAGGTAAAATATCCATTTTAGTGAAATAAACACAACTTTTTTATTGTATTTGACTTTTAGAAATGAAATGTGAAGATCATGAAAGCGACCTTCCATTTTGACTGCATTTGTTGATATGCAGGCTGCTTTATGGCATTCCTGCAATATTTGTAAAAAAGTTTGATATTTAATATTTCTCTGAATTTATGGAAATATACAAAACATGAGCACTTTAACTTAAAGGACTATTTTCTATGCTCTATGCAATTGTAGCCATGAGTTGCAGTGTTATAATGGATTGCTGCCTTTCATGTTGCCTTTAAGCTACTTAATTAAACCTTGGATGGGATACATTCTTGTTAAAAGCAAGTTCAGTTGCCAATATGACTAGAAAGAATGAAATAATATATGAAGTGGGAAAAACATTTCTTTGTTTTTACATCTCGTACATAAAAGGGCATTTACTAGTATATAACTTGAATGTTTACTTTTAAATCTGGCCAATAAAGTTTATCTTAAAATGACTGAAAATAACTAAACTTGAACAGAATGGCATTGGGGCACAGTGGTTAGTGCTGCTGGTTCACAGATCTGGCATACTGAATTCAAAGTGTTTTCCTTGCACGTTCCTAATGATGAGTGTATGAAAGTGAATTAGCTCATCCAAATTGCCCTTTTATGCAAGTTTGGGCCCTCCAATGACCTAACTAAGAATGTTATTTACTTCTTTATTTGGATAACACCTTTATCCAAGGTGACATTCAACATCTGCGATACAATTGGTTACCTTTTGTTCCCAATTGAGACACAGGTAGTCATTTGTTCATGGTCACACAGTGTCAGTAGTAGGATTTGTACCCTCATCCTCAAGGTTTGAAGTTCAAAGCTTATCCACTATTCCACACTGCCTTGTGTTTTATTAAAAGTCCAGACATTGAAGATGAACTCTTAGAAAGTTTTGTTTTGTATTTCTGCTTGAAAAGTTTGTCTCATTTTTATCAAAAAAGCAACATACCATATTGCTGTTCACTGAAAAGTTGTTTAATTAATTTTGATTCCAATTGGAACCTATAAATTACATTATAAATTCAAGGACTCTTAATCTCCTTGATGTTAACCTCAAGCATCTCTCAGACTTGAAACTCTATGTAAAAATGGTTAACTCTGTGTGTTGCTTGGGTTTTGATGATATATACAGATACAGCTTTAAGCCAGAAAAATGCTCGGGACAGTATTTGCTGCCATCTTGTGGAAAAAGAACATCATACTGCAAAGAAATCATCAATTTTTTTACAGATATGTTTTGCCACTCTGTGGTAACTCATGAATATTCATGAGTGGGATGGATTATTTAACCAAAACAGACAATGGTGTGCGAGTAAAATGCTGTAAAGCCAGTTTTAGAACAAACTGTGTGGTGGACGGCCGGCAGCTTATTCCACGTGGGACGCCCCTGAAATGCAAGGATGGGGGAAGGAACTTTTTCAGGACACTGCCTCCCCCAAAACACTAGATGGCAACTCCTCTGGAGTGTGTTCCCACAGGGCATCCTGGGACTTGGAATCCGGTTTCTCAGCTCTGTTGGGTGCTGCCAGGAGAAGCTGTGAAAGGAGCTGGGGAGTCATGCTTCCCTTGCAGCCCGGAAGTGCTTGGAAGTCATGAGGACGGAAGCCCCACAGTACTTCCGGGCTGATTAAAGAGTTGGGATTCTCCATATGACCCAGAAGTGCTGGAAAGTCCCGTGGGAGGAAGAACGGAAACATTTCCAGGTCAAGGACTATATAAAGGACTGGTGGCGACCCAGCAAGCGAGCCAGAGTTGGGAGGTAGTGGATGGAGCTTGCTGGGAGGAGTGGAGGAGAGATTTGTGTTAATCATTGTTGTTTATTTACTTGTTTATGGTGGTTGTAGTGCTTAAAAGGCACTTTGAAGAAGGAGAAATAATTAAAAGAGCTTCTTCGTGCTTTTTTCCTGTGTTTGCATATTTGTCTTTTGGGTTTAACGGGACGACAGCGACCCCTAGTGTTCACAACTGAAACTCAACCATCAGTTAAATCAAGTGGACTGTTAATTAGTTTCTACTTTGTTTTTGATGTATTTTAACAAATCTATATCCTTATACTGTATGTGATAGTTCTGTATTTAGTGAATGGCATAATCTGTTATTGTATTTCAGTGAGGAGTGTCATGTAAGAACAAAGTCTTTTGTATTATTGTATTGAACTTCTGAATATGGCGATGATAGTTTGACCATCTAGCTCTGTGAACAGGATTACTTGTTGGAAAGGAATCTCTTTTTGAATTGCTCTTCCCAAGACTTCTTCCTTTTTTTTACAAGATTTATTTGGGAGTTTTTTCTACTCTTTTTAGAGAGTCAAGGCTCAAGGGCTGTCAAAAAACAGAGCCTGTTAAAGCCAACTGATACATTCCTTGTGTGATGTTGGGCTATATAAGAAATAAATTGTTGTTGTTGTTATTAGTGATAAGATGTTGACACAGATAGTGACACTGATGCATACACAGTATTTTTCAACCAAACTGCCATGATATTCCTGGTTAATTCGGTCACATGAAAGTTCAGCATGTTGCAAGTAGGTTCAGGGCAAAAAGCTAAAAGTAATTGCAATCAAATAGTAAAGATAAAAAAATGTTAGCCCCTTAAGCGCTGTTCACCATGCAGCAACTGTTAATGTTCATGTCATTTGAAATGTGGAAGTTACTAAGCCTTGCACTGTGGTAGCCTACAAAAACTCAATTGCCAGCATCACTCATGAATATCAGCCACTAATGCAACCAAAAAAAAGTATAAGAAATGTGCGCAGAGACATGCTTCTGTTGTTCTGATTGTGACGTTGACGTGTGTGTAGCTGACTTTGGTGACTGTTTCAAAATGTATTAATTGCAAAAATATCTAAAATTCTGTTGTCCTTTTAACACTTTGGGGTTACTGAGTGTTGCCTGAGGTGGGGAAAAACTGAATTTAAATGATTTTTGTGCAAAGCTGCAATATAACAAAATGTGAAAAAGTAATGGGGTCTGCAGACTTTCTGAATCTTTTGTATATAATACTATACAATGGCCAAGAGAGGTGGATGGCCTTTTGGCCTAGGTCTTCAGAACAGACTTGCTTTGTTTTACGTACTGTATGTTTAACCAATCCTGGATTTTATGTGTGTACAATATGTAATTTGTAAAATCTGTATTAGATTTTTTCCCTGCATACTTGTTATAACACTCTGAGCCAATACCTAGAGAAGGCCTCTATAAGAAAATAATCTGAATTGAATTGATTGGTGTCTGGATTTATAAATAAATATAAATACAATCCAGATTCCAGCTGTGGCTGCAGAACATGGTCTTATGCCAGCACAGATGTCACCTGGCTGCTCACTATTACAGTGTTTTTGAACACAATACAGAAAAGATGAGTCTTTATTTAGTAGTTAAGTGGCTCTTCACAGACAGGTAAATACAAAAACTTGTGATCAACTAAATGAAGCTCAGTGTGGACAGAACACCTTCAGGGGATCTTGATTGAAGGCCAAGGAATACTAGCCAAAAAGCTTAAGTGAAGTGTGTGAGTCTCGAAGACTGCTACCCTGAGAAAAAGAATGCAGCAGAAGCAACAATAAACACAGAGAGTCATTTTTATAAAAAGTGGAAAGGAGTCTTAGCAGCAGATTAGTTGAAACACTTCACAAACAAGCTATTGAGAATGATGACTCCAAGGCTGAAATGAAAGGAAAATGTAACACACAATAAAAGAATATTTTGTGTTATTCTTGCCATTACATCCTCATGTGCCAAAGATAAGTGGATATCCTTTGAGATGTGGATTTTACAGATCCAGAGATAAAAGCATTGATTTCAATGCAATCACCAAGTTGAGACAGTGTTGAATACCTCCCTAGTATAACAAAAATTATTTTTCCATATATGAGTTACTAAATTATAGTCTGCATTGTACTTGACATGATCAATCATTTTAGGCTTGGGCCTAACAGGAGCCTTGTTTTGGCTTTACCCTGGGTGTCTATAATTAAGAAACAAATGCACCATACATTAATATTAGTTGTATTTTGAGAAAAAAAAAATTAGACATCTTTCAAAGAACACACATATTTACTGTGATAAATGCTAAGACCAGATATTGCCATGCGTGGAAATTGTTTTAGGGCATAAAGATACAATGGAATACATTTCCATAGATTTTCAATGCAGCAACTGCTGAAGTCGGCAAATTTCAGAGAATTTGAATCAGTGGGTTTTGTGAACATTTGCACATTTTAGATTTATTATCAGCTTCCACATTTATCTCTCACTATGAATCCAAACAAAAATTTTACATCTCTGCATGAGCCATTTCATCTGCCAGTGCTCCAGTCTTAGAAATAGAGGAATAGTTGGAATACATCATTAACGTTTCTTGTAATATTACTGACTACAGAGACCCATCTATCTAACTTATCAAGTTTAGGGGCATAGGGAGTTGCTGTCTATCCTGTCATCAAAGGCTGTAAAGCAGGAACCAGACCTGCATGGAGGGTCATTTTACCAGGACACACATACATGGATTGGGCGAGTTCAGAGTCACCTGAATGTGCACTTGTTTTTGTTGTGGCAGTAAAACTGCAGAGACTGAAGAAAAGCCCCATGTAGGCTCAGGGAGTACTTGTAAACCCAACATAGATAGTCCCTAGGATTTGAACCCAGGACTCGAGATCTGAGAGGCATCAGTGCTAACAAATGTGTCACTCACTTCAGACAGGTGGACCCAGTTTCTTGAATGGTGAGAGCCTGATTCGTGCTTAAAGGCTTGCAAGAAATTTGGTGAGAAGAGAGAACCTCACACTAGTGAAATGGAACTACACTTGAATAAACCTTCACGTCAAGAGGTGTGGTCACCTATAACCTTGATGAAAGCAGCATTTTAAAATAGAGACCTAATGTATAGTAATGTAAATTAAATAATGAGGGCACTCAATATAACAATATAGGAAATTTTGAAGTAAATGAAGTGAGCATAAATACAGTATATGAGAAACTTAAAGCCGACTCTCTAGATGCAAATATGAACATTGTGAGTTTACAGCCGGGCAAGTGCTGCTTTCTGAGTGCTGCTTTCGAACTGTATTTGTGGTGTGAGAAACTCTTCCCTGTAAGGGTTTACCACAAACAAATCCTCTTGTTTACTGTGAATTGTGTCCAAGCCTGTGTGTGCCAGGTGTTAATGGAGTTGAAGCACCCCCTGGTGGCCACAACATAAAATGATTTAAAAAAAAAAAAAACAACCAATTAAAACACTGCAGTGACAAAGTTGTTGACACTTGCATAATAACTTTGTTAAATGTATATAAATAAATTTTGACGTGGTATTTGTCATAAAAATAGAACAAACAAACAAACAACTCTACAGGTAAAATGCAATTTCTGTTTTTGTGACAGAAGTAGCAATGTTCAGGTATAGAGACTATTATTGAACAGTAAAGCTAGTCAAATGAAATGGAATGGTGGCACCTATAAGGAGAAATAGCCCATTGAATGCATGCAGTTGGTAGTTCCAGACAAATTACTTTAAAACAAGTAAAAACAGCAATGGCTGGACTACAGCAGTATCATTAAAAAAAATCATGCAATGGAAAAGACAGTGTAGAAGAGCAGGTGTTGGGCCTGCCCACTCTTAGACTAAGAGAACAAAAGGCTTGGCAAACTTCCCTTAGTAGTGTGGACCAGGTGGTATGGACACGCAGTAGGAGCAGCATGAGGATAGAGAGGCTGAGCTGTCTGAAGGTAAATAAAATCTAAAACAACACTTACATCCTTATATTATTTGGCTTGTCTCCATCCGTGCTCAATATAAACAATGGTTGCCACAACTACTATATCCTTCTACAACAATAGCGAGGAATCCGTGTTCCTGGCAGAGTTTTGGTCTTAGGCTTATTTTCAAGTCTTCAGTTCTTCAATGTGACCAATTATCTACTGTGGTATTTGACTGTTTATTCGGTGTATACTTTGTTACTGACTGAAACTGCATTATGACACTACCATTTTATACCTCCTTTTTCCTTCACTTCAATGTAAACATCCCGATAAAATGAAAAGGCACATAGAGCCTAGCTGCAACCAACAGAAATGATCTCACTGGCCTACATACTCAGACCAACGCACAGAAACAGAAACATTTACATCACACTAGACCAACCAGCAGAGGCAAGATGCCTTGGAACAACAAAGACGATGTATGATAAACCACAGAGCGACATTATCCGAAGATCAGCAGCAGCAAGTCTTGCACCTAGACAGTGAACGAAAAACGAATTACACACACAACCTTTCTGAAGAGCAGATAACAAGAAGCATTATGACAGAAAAACTACAGGGATTTCATAACACTGACAATTCAAAACAAGATATTCCCATTATATTACGACGTAGGTAATCCCCCATCTGTTTAGCATATTGTATGACTATGACCAAGTCACAACGACAAACATTTAATAACGTCTGAGTTTATTTTCCAGGCCCTGTTTTTACCCATGGCCAGTTGTACTCTACATCGACACCTGGGTTAAACGTACAGGTACTTGAGGGTTACACACAAAGGAATATTTTTGCTGACAATAACGTTTATGCAACAAATTGTGTTTTTTGACAATTATTATAGACGTCGGTATACTACATTACCTAACAGTCACACTTCACACATACTGACTTACATGGGCCCTGCATTTCCCTTCTTATCCAATATGTTTTGTTAACCTCTTCATGTTACACTTTGTATTGTAAATATTCATGCTGTTGTAAGTGACTATAACATATCATTCTAATCATGTGACTATTCTAATATTGAGTCCTCTCACAAGTCACTACTTGTTAAAATAATCTCCTTTCATTAACACTTTTATTCTTGTGAAATTTTCACAAGCACTACTTGCTAGTTGTTGATTATTATTATTGTACGGTGCATATCAGTTTAGTTATCTGACATGATTACAAAGTATACAATGTGGCCACAGCTCAGATTGAAAAGGCCAGTTTTTTAAATAGATAATCGCCACACTCGCGGCTTAAAGAGGGGCGTGGTAGTGTGGCCGGAGCGGTTCCTGGGTGCTTTGTAATGCGGGCGGTCCTCGCTTAAGTACACAGTGTAAGGAGTTGTCCACATCCATAATTGATACCAGGAGCTGCTAATTGCCACACCTGATCAACATCCCCATTATTCATAATAGGAGTGCAAGTGTGGAGGGGAAAAAAGAAAAAAAGAAAAAGTGAACAGAGGTTAAGGAAGAAGGCAGCTGGAAGCGAGGGAGCCGGTGTGTGCATGAGAGAGAGAGAGAGAGAGAGAGAGAGAGAGCACAGACTCACAGATGTTTGCAGGCAGCTGGGAGAGGTGAGCCCTAGCTGGGTGTTTGGCTGACACCCGGGGGCTGACGGTAATGATTGCTCCTGCTGAGCGCTTGTGTGGAGCAGAAGTGACCAGGAGAAGGTTGGTTCACCGCATAAAGCTGAGAAGGCAGCAGGAGTCAGAGATTTGTAGTGGAACCACAGCATGAGCACCCTGGCCATTGAACGAAGCCAGGGATCGGGAGGCCACCAGACCAGTGGAATTAAGAGAAGGTCAGCTACAGGTATGGTGACTCCCCTGGTGCATAGCCTGGATGGAAGAAGCAGGGGCTTTGTTTTTAAAAGGACTGCTTCCAGCCATTGTTTTTAACGTCATTTTAAAAGGAATTATTTATTAGATTTTAACCTCCACCCTTTCACTGGTTTTATTGGATTATTCATTTACTGTATTTGAAGCACTGCACTACTTATTTGGACACTGTTGATTTTGTTGTTTTTAATAAAGGCACTTTGCACATTTTTGCACCATCCCCTTGTTTCATGATGTCCTCACTGATCAGCTCATCTGGTTACATTACTGACGGTGTTGGGTTCAAGAGCTCCCAAACTGGAGACGGGAGCCTGGAGCAGAACCCGCATCATCACAAACAACAGACTGCCAGATCAGAATTTGGGGAGTGAATCAGGTCGTTCTGTTTAATATCAAGGAAAAATAAACAAAAGTAATGCCTGTCTTGACATGGTTGCCCTGAATCTAACGCTACAACAACAAAAGAATCGATCTCAACAGTAAGGTCACATCATTTTGGGAGATCTGTCTAGTGGCTTGTTTTTGAGTCATGACACCTCCCTCTGGAAATCTGGGATTCTTAAGAACAGGGGACCAGAAGGGACTGAGTCAGGTGCCCTCACTTGGTGGTTTCTCAGTGCTGCAGGTTAAGCAGGAAAATACATTGCTAGCGACAGCACCTCCTCAACAAAGCTCATTAGGAGATCCTCTGATGCATGTGCGCAACAATGCATATTAAGTAATGTCCGCTTAATACTCTGCTTTCCAGAGGAATCCAGCAACACAGCATCACCCTCAGCATCAGAGGCACAGCTTGTCAAATGTACAGTTATTTCCAGATAAGAACAATAACAACACAATAAGAACAGAAATCTGTAAAGTTCGATGGTTTTCATCAAAGTCCTTTTGTATTACCACAAAGTTGGTTTGCATCATATGAAATTTTCAATACTTCCAGATTTTTCATTTTTTCGGTTGGTTAGCCACTATAAATGCACCATTTTCTTCAATTTCTTTGAGTTTCTGTGACGAATTCAAACTAATGATAATCTAAAATAGAGTTTAACAATAATCACCTATTCTTTAGCACTATGCTGTAGCTTATTGTAACACAGTCTTTGCTGAGAATGGTGGCACAGTGGTTAACACAGCCCCCTCAGAAACCTTGTCAGAAGTGTCAGAAACCTCTGTGAATTACATTTATTTTGATTCATTGTGAAAATTTCTCTTTTTGTTGTCACTTTGTTGATCTTGTTACTGTATGATGCTCTCTTTGTGTGTTTACATGTTTTCCTGTCCCTGTGGTGCCATAGCACATGCTTCAGATGATGACGTGTTTATGCCATCATATTTAAGAATCTGAAGAAGCACCAACGGATGCTGATTTTTTTAAACATAAAGAAAACACTCTTAAAATAAACAAGTATTAAGATAAATCAATCTTCACCTACCTGTCCCACAGTTACGATTTCTATACTAAAAAAATAAACCACCAACAACAGCACACAGATAAAGGTGTTTTTGTTGGTCCCATCCACAGTCCTGGGTTTAATTCCCAGCTTAATCACAATTGAGTGGGTTTTTCACTGGGTACTCCATTTTTCCTCCTATAACCTGAAAGCCTGCATGTTTTTTACTGGCCCAGTAGGAGTGAGTGTGGGTGCGTAATAGGGTGTGCCCTTCTCTGGACTCACCGTCTGTCCACGGTTGGTCCCAACTTTGAACCTAACATTGTCTGGAAAGAAAACAGCCCCTTGAGTCATGAATCTGATTAATAGATTTTGGTGATGAATTGATGGATTTTGCTGATGGTTTTGGATTCAATCTTGGAATAAATATAGAAATATTTTTTATTTTTAATTTTGTGAGTCACAAATGAAGAGGTTCTGAAGATACAGTATGTCATATATGTTGTAGATTTCATTCTCTCATTCACTGTGTCTCTGATGCTATATAGTTGCAGATTTTAGTGCTAGCTAAACCCAACAAAGCTTTTATTCGGTCTTATAATTAATTTCCACTGCACATAAGTGACCATTAGGACAAGAGCATATTGTCTTTAGGAAGCACAAGCACCATCAGTGCAGTGTGAGCAAACAGAAAATATAATCTAGGTGGATTAAAGAAGAAAGTGGAGGTTGAAAATCATCAGTCCTTGGTGTTTGCCCTCCCTATTTGATGTTTTATCACACTGCAGTCCCAAAACTGTCTTTTGACAGATTGTTAATGATCTCAGGCTTCATTTGTGTGCTGCTCATATTCTTTCTCGTTGTCCTCAATTCTAATACTATCCTTGACTGAAATCAAAAATTGGAAAGGTGACACTGAATCTGGCAATTCCTCAATCAGTTTATAGCACTCCAGTTGCATACAACTGAGTCGAGTATCTTTGGAGATAGAGGAGGGTTTTTTTAACCATTAAAGTTGATGATTTTTAAGTTGTTTTGTTGGGAAACACATTAACAAATGCAAATAACTTCAAATAACTTTAACCCTAACCCTACGAGAACCCCGTCTTTTTCCCTAAACCTAACACTAATCCTCCATGAAGATGAATATGAATGCAGAATTCACAATGCCATTGTTTATATGATATCTATTGATGTCAATAGTTGAAAATATGAAATAAACCAACCTGTTTCACATTAGAAACACATAATTTTGGATTCTTCTACCAGGCACTAACAAGAGTACACTTGTTCCTGGGGCTACTTTATAGTTATCGTTTTGTTTAGCCGAAAGTTATACTTGGCAGGTAAGTAAATATGTCTGTCCAGCACCTCAGTATCAGTCAGATACTGCATATATCAATTGTGGTCTCTAAGAGGTGCTACTGAGCTAAACTCTAATACTACCTGTAAGCAAGAACTCCGCATGTTAAAAGTAAAATCAGTTTTACTGGGTCAGTAAGTATGTATGTCTGGACCCTCCATATCAATAAGATACTACATTCATTCTATGTTCTAGCCTACTACTGCTTGCCATGCTCCTTGCCTCATGCATCAACATATGTATCTATGCAGAGAAAGCGCTATACAAATGAATGCATTATACATATGTGAACTTAACTGAATATCAGCAGAAAAAATAAAAAACAAAAAATCATTTAATCACATTTCATGCTACAAAATACTAACAATAAAAAATGTGGCCTTGTATTGTGTAATGATTGAAATGAAGTACAAAGGCAAAGAAAACACCTTTCTTCAAAAGCAGGAATATAACCAAAAAACTAGAACTAAGGTATAATGTGACAAACTAACTTCACTTTGGCAGACCCATTCACTGTCTAGTCATGTAAAGGTGAAAGTTTTCAGCACACAACATTGACATCCCTGTTCATGAAAGTGGGCTGAGTGATTCACACACACACTTAATTTAGTGAACTGTATTGTTTTTTTTGCGGGTTCCAATAACTCAGCGACATGTTGTTTGGAAAAGAGTAACTCTTTATTTGAACAGTCGTAGACATGTACAACAACTTCTGCAAAACACCAAATCCTATTACCACTTCCTGTATGTAAATAAAGACATTAGTATTAGCTGTCGAGTTCACAGGTCAACATCAACTATCATTACATGAACCACATTCTCAGACAAGTAAAGTCAATCTAAACATTGTTTTATAGTTGCACCACTGCATTTTTGGGCTTTTTTAGAAATCGATTGAGACCACCAAAGCACAATCTTATCATCATATCAGAACAGTTCTCATGATAATAGTAATAATACATTTTTATAGCACCTTCCCCATTCTCATATTACACTCAAACATCACTGGGTACAGCAAGCTACAGATACTGCCACTCTCGTGAAGCGCAGTTGTGAGAATGAGTGCTCGATAGGGCAACACACCTTTCACTGTTACTGATTCAGCTGCAGAAAGGGAAAATAAGCAGTGGATTTTGCTTTGCTCTCAACAGCAATTCTCTAAAATAGGGAGAGAAAGCACACAAATTCCTAATTTTTTGCTTTTCTGGTTAAACCATACTACAGTATATGTCTGTCCCTGCTATGTCTGTACCCAATGGGTGTTTCTACTGCACAGCAGAAAGGTCTCAGCTTCATGTAGAGTGTTGACGCTCTCATTCTTCTTTGGCCACTCTTCGATGCTACTTGAGAAAGTGCCTCCTGTCATCCCAGGGTAGATTTCCCTACCTTGCCAGGGCCAGGAAGGTGGTTCCGAGGTGCGCATGCATGACAAAAGTCATTAAGAGTAAAGTGAAATTCTTACTTGCATCTGCAAATTAACATGCAACATGTTTTATGTTACTGCAGTGCAAATATTTTAAGTTAATAATGCATTTTTATGAAAGAAGAACAAGCTCACAAAAAGTATGGTGTGTATTTGTGTACTGATCTTAATTTATCGTACAGTGTTTTGATTTATGCATTTCTAATAATAAGAGACCCTAAACATATAGTACATTTCTTTCAGGAAAATTTCATATTGCAGGAATATTTTATTGTGAAGCCTGAATTGCATTATGAATTGTATTGTCAGCTAAGTGTATTTTCTCATGCCTAGGCAGTAATAATCACACCGCAGCAATACATTCTGAAAGAAACACTAGTTTTCCTAAAATACCTCCAATACTTCAGGTCCACATCCCCTGCCCTGGTTAATTCTTTAGGAACAACTGATACGACTGCAATATTTAGCTGTGGAATCAACACACATAATGTGTTCTGGGGGCTCGACTAGTTTTATCCTAAAGTTAGCATCCTACACCTTATAAACTTCATTGGCATGGCCATACTTTGACAGCATGCTTATTGTTGTAGTAGCTGTAATGGCATGACAGGGACTTTGAATACACAAAGCTGCTCATGAAATTTGTATTTAAAGTAAATACAATAATTCCTAAGGCATGGTGTCACAATTGCTGCTGCCTTATATTTTCAGGAGACATGGTTTTTACTTTTAATACAGTTGCTGTCTGTATGGAAATTTGCATGCTCTAACTGAATCTATGTGAAAAATTGTCCCTACAACCAAAAAGATGTACAGCTAAGGTTGATTGGTGACTCTAAATTGACCTGATGTGACTGGAAATGATTAAAACAGGATACCCAGGTTTGGTTTTCACTGCCATGGATAAAGCAGATAAAAAACAGATGGAAATTAATATCAGGACAGCACGATATTGCAGTGCTTACCACTGGTGC
Organism: Erpetoichthys calabaricus; assembly: GCF_900747795.2. NCBI lineage: Eukaryota > Metazoa > Chordata > Cladistia > Polypteriformes > Polypteridae > Erpetoichthys > Erpetoichthys calabaricus. Next base: position 60,720,991 of record NC_041403.2, read on the forward strand.
CTCACACCTTGATGGAATTTTGCTCAGTTTCTGCAATGTCTGGATTGAAGACATGTTGGTTTTCTACAGGCAGTAATCTTTTAACTTTCATAGGCCCCATAATACTATAGGTAAGAGAGTTCTGCAATACACTAGGATGCGTGAAGCTGTCCTGGGATTCTGTATCAAATCAAGAAGAACAGGAAAAATTATGTTTCTTGTAAGCGTGAATTCTTTTTACTTTGAATATTGGTATCACTGTGCTGCCACCACAATGCTACTGTATAAAGTAGCACCCTCAGTAGGTAGGTAGGTAGGTAAGCATGCAGTCAGCTTATCCCTTAGAGTTTATAATTGGTTCATTTTTCAGTATTTGTCAGTATCTGAATTTTGCTTCTTTTTTTTATTATCATAGTAGTCAGTCACTTATGTAGTTTTACAGCTTTTCCACAACATGTAGTCTTTTTTAGTACTCATTTCTTTGTCGCCTGTTTCTGTATTTGTCTCCACTTTGTTTCATCTACAGTATTAAAAATATTGTTTCTTTAATGGCATTTTATGTCTCATTACTGGATTGTGTGGTTCCTCATTGAACTATTGCTTGACAAAAATCCATTTCATTCTAAGAAAGGTTATTTGCATATAAAGTTGGTTGTTTGTGCTTTAAAAATATGTAGAAGAAATCTGAAAACTTTAATGCATTGTAGATTACCTAGTAGGACACAATCAAGTTAAGAAAACCTGGACCTGTGTTAATGTACAGTAACAAGTTATTTGAAAATCATGAGCTATTGGTATTTCACATACGGTATCTGTTACCATCTATTCATGGTTATTTACTGTTGTCACGCACGTTCGAGTAGGAGGACGTTGTATGGACCAAGTGAAGGTAATTCCACACCAGGCCAGGAGGTTGCGGGCTGCACTAAACCTTCTTCTGTTGTCTTAGCAGACCAGCCACAGGAAAACCTGTCTGACCCATCCTTGAAGACATCACTTCCGGTCCCAGTGTCTAGGCTGAGGCAGTAGCTTAGTTAGGGGAGGGCAGAGGGAGCGGTCCGCCCCGGGTGGCACATTTTTGGGGGCGGTATTATTGGTCAAAAGGCTCAGTACAATTCATGTGTAAGCAGCAGGGTTCGGAAAAATATCACTCATGAATGAAAAAAGTAAAATTCTCTGATTTTTATCCACAAATGCTTCAAAAATAATTTTCAGACTGTCCTTCTGTAACGGCATCAGACAGGCAATAACAAAAATAAACATAAACATTACACCAATAATAATTTCTAGGAAGATTTACAATTTATAATTTTGTTTTGCTATCAATCCAAATGCGTTCTTGCTCTGTGCAGAAAACATCCCCACCTATCACTTGTACACTACACTGGTTCTGGTTTTCACAGCATAATTATATTAAACTAATAATTAGAACATGGCTTATCAGTGTGTCTATAATAAAAATAATAATAATAATTCTTTGCATTTATATAGCGCTTTTCTCACTACTCAAAGCGCTCAGCAATTGCAGGTTAAGGGCCTTACTCAAGGGCCCAACAGAGCAGAGTCCCTTTTGGCATTTATGGGATTCGAACTGGCAACCTTCCGATTGCCAGTGCAGATCTATACTATATTCTTGTCTAATTGATGCTTATAAATAATTACATGTGAAAAATTATTGCTGTTTCTCTATATATGAATAAATCTATGCAAAATGTATCTTAATTTTTCTCTATAGGTCATTTTAATTTTCCATTTAAATAGGTTAACATATTCAGATATGTTGGAGGGTGGCAAATTGAAGCACCGCCCCACTCCGAGCTGCACGAACTCTAGCTACACCACTGGCCTGAGGTCACTTCCAGTTCCGGCACCTGAGATGACGTCAAAAGAGGGTCACTTCCGGTTCTCCTACATCACTTCCAGTTTTTGTCCTTAAATCCACCATCTTTCCAACCCTAACTCAGTTCATGTCTGGACTCCAACCAAGACACTTCTGTCTACCAAATCAACCCATTGCAGCCAGGGATAATATATAGGTGGATGCCCCAAACATTTTTAAGTATGTTGAGTCTAATATTTCACACTGTATGGAACCCCTTGCTGAAATAAATACATTTTGGAAGCTTCATATGGATTGGTCTTTTGGGAAACAAAAATAGTTCCCCTATGACACCTTTACATTTAAGAGTGCTGAGTTCCTGGCAAGGTCTGAGTAAACTGGACTATCCATTCTAAGGTACGTTATCAAGACAACTGCATTTGAAAAAAAATGGACTCAATATTGTAGTTGCTCGTTACTCTGTTATAGAGAATGTGGTTGTGTGCTGCTGTTGTTTTGGGTTTCTCACTCATACTTTAATTCTTGTGTTTGTTTTATTGTTTACAGCTCACAGGTGCTTGTTATCTTAGTCAGGCACTTGCTTCCAGTCTCCACAGGGCAGGTTAGATGAATCAAGCTTCTTCTGTCTGCTCTATACGATGTGGACAAGGTTCTTGTGGTGTAATAAGAAGGAAGTAATTGGGTGAATACAGTATGTCACCTATGCCATCTTTTGGTTCTTTTTAAGCAGTTCCACTGTTACTGTTGTGATAGATCTTGACATTGATTTTTAATTCCAATTGTTCAATTGTCTGGAATTTATTGGGATGAGTTATCAAGATTCATTTATTCTCCCAAAAGCTCTATGGACCCATTCTAATTAAAAGACAACCATCTCTTGGAAATTCTATTTTTGCTGAACAAGCAACATTTTTGTAATCAAGACTATTCATACTGTATTATGAAATGGTACTACAATATCCAATTTTTTACTAACCAATCTAAATCATTATAGAGTTACAATATGCTTTAGACTTTACTGCAACATCGAATGCTAGACAGAAATGTAATTCCAAATGTAGCATTAATCTGTCACAATGTAGACTCACACAAACTGATACAAAGCCAATTTAGAATTACCAAGAGGCCCTTTTCACAAAATTTTGAAGTTACGCATTGATGTATAAACCTACTTCCTGCCAGCAATGGGTCACGTTTATTCCACTTCTCTTCTTTCGTTTCCAAAAATTGATTTTAGTGCTGTAAAAATTTTTATTGAATAGCACTCCACAATAAAAACATTGAAACTGGACAAAGCCTGACAATTTTTATAATGGTAATTATGTGGTATTTATGAAGGATTGCTAACAGCAATTACTGTTTACTTTCTAATACCAAAATGCTAACAGTTTCAGCTATGCAGCTTTTTTATTTAATGTTAGCTTGTTTGATTTTGACAGATGTCAGTATGTTATAATATAAAAAACAAGTTAAATAAGCAGTCAATTTATAATTGACTGTATTTGATCAATTTCGTCTGCCACCCATTTATCTTTGTATTGTTTCAACAGGTTTTTCATGTTTATTGTGTGTGTGATTCAGTACTAAACATAGTCAATAGTGAGATGTTGCAAGAGCTCAGTGTGGAGGAATGAGTAGTCATATACACCTCAGGTTACTCTTTTGAAAAAAAAACAAAAAACTTTTTTTATCTGTCAATTTTATGCTGTTATGGTTAACAAAATTCAAGCAGCATGTACACATAGACACTGTAAGCTTGAAGGAGTTATGAAGTTCCTGCCATGAAATATCCGTCATACAGAGTTAGATGTGGATTTAAAGTTACAGCTCATATTATTAGTTAGAAGAAAACTTAGTTAATCACATGGCAGTTAAGTTGTGTATGCACATCAGGAGCAGGTTCTGTCACATAGCAGAGTTCCATTGAGAAGAGACCAGCTGTGTTGTTTTCCATTATTGCAGACTCCTGTACATTAACTCCAAGATGAGCACTTCTCCTTTCGAAAACGGATTCCTGTGTCGACAGGATGCCAATATTGGTCCAGCTAAAAAGGTTTGGCACAGCATCACCGTTAAGATAGCATGTTGATTCAATGTAATCATCAGATCTGAAGAACCAAATATAAACATACATGCTGCCATAACATAAAACAAACTGCTAAACCTTCATATCTTTTGATGGCTCAGTTTCCACTTTCTACTATGTCTTTCATCAGTGGAAAAGCTTTGCTTTAGATTCTGAAAACAGTGTGACACTACGGACACTCTACTTTCATAATTTTGAATTGCTTTGGGTCATTTCTAAGAGCCATTATTCCTTGAAGACACCTCCCAGGGGAAAACAATACAGAAGTGTGGAATGGGAATATCAAGTAAACCAAACAAACCAAAGTTCCATCAGAAAACTGATCTAAAGATAAAATAGTGAGAATGATGAGACTCCACATTCAGCGTGATTTAGGCTGGGAAAAGAATCAAAGTCTTAAAAGATGTACGAACAACTGTGTCACCTCTGTCAAACTATCATTCAAAAGAAACTGCAGCATGGTTTGATGTTAAATTAATTCTGTTGCTAGTTGCTTTAGCAGGTAAAGTGCAAATGTTCATTCCAGTGCCATAAATGTGTTATGTGAATTAGAATAAGCAAATCAGAAGAGAGATGGCAGACAGTTCTTATTTCATAACTAATATACCAAAAATCAATTTTTCCAGTATCTTGAATATGCTTAAATGGAACAACAAACCATTATGCAACACGCTTAACCATTTAAATTTTGATTTTATTTGATATTTATTTATTTTAACTTAACCTACTTGTCTGTGGATAGAAACCAGAACACTCATGTGGATATAGGAAGAATGGTCAGACCTCATGCAGATGGCCAGTGGGCTATAATCTGAAGCCAGGAGCTTTGAGTCAATAGCACTAACCCTAGCAGGGCTATCCTTAAATCATTGTTCTTTTTTTATTTGTTTTACTTTGTGGCACTTATAAATAAAAAGAGTAATGACACTGCTCTTAAATGCTAATGGTTTTATGTTTGCATGTTTTGTTATACCTTTTTAAACAAGACATGATGAAGCTGACTTTGTGTTTTAACTTCTGTCATTTAAAGTGTTTCTAATGACTTGGTGGTTGGAGGAGTGTTACCATTCCCAACATTCATTTTCTACAGGGAATTGTTTGCCTGCTAATTGCTTTTGAAAAAGCCTAACTGAATACAATACAATGGCTTTTACTTTTGGGATAAATCCTCTAAAGGGCTTTACTGCAAATTGTTTCAATTTGGCACTGACATCAATCACTGAGCCAAATGCAATGACTAGAGAAGTTGTTTATAAGATAGTCTTCATACAGTTTGAAATTTGGAAATGAAAACATTTAATGAATGTTTAAACAACACTTTATACTATAGCTATAATTGGTCACATAGGAGAATTACGACAAGACTGATAATGTCATACATTCATCTGGGACAAATAAAAAAGCAGACCTTTCAGCAGACTGAAGTGAAAATTAGCAATAAACGAAATGTCTTAATTAGAATAGCAATAATCAAAAAACTGCAATTGCATTTTAATTACTAATTAACTTCTGCCTTGCCTTATAGCTTGGACTTGTTTCAAAATGTGTTTATGGAGCTTGTCTAAAACCCAAATGCTGAAGCTCTACTGTAAGTGTACCTTGCATTAAAGGCTACTGGGATTTGTCGACAGTAGGAGTTATGGGGATATTATGCATTGCTAAAGACGTTGAACAAGAATACTGATAATTTGCTTTTATTTTATTTACTGTTTGATATATTTATTGACTAGCACACACCTTAAGGATCTAGCATCCAGGGTACAATTCTTGTGCCTAGCATCTGTGTGGAATTTGTATAATTTTCTCCATAGTGGTGTTTTTCTCCACATACTTCAATTCTCTGCCACATTCCAAAAGACGTAAATGTTAGGTCAGTTGGAAAATGGACTTGCACATGTGTCACTATAAGTATAAATAATCCTACTATGGACTGGTGGCCAGCTAAGAGTTGGTTCCTATTGTGCTCAATACTGGTTTGTCAATGCATTAATGTGTTGAGCCTTGGTTTATTATGTGATGCGATTTATTTATTTTCTTCTTATTTAGATATTCTAATCTTTACCCAGGTTATAAAAGATTACAGGTACTGTTGGGTAAGATGGTCTTCACATTAAATTACAGTACACATTCTACAGAATTTAAGAACTGTTCTCTTAATGCAGTTGCCAGGTCACTAACGTGTTCTAGAAAGAGAGATCATATTATACTTATTTATACTCTTTGAATTGGCTTCCAGTTGATTTTAGAATTTTTTTAAAATTCTTGTACTTCTGCATAAAGCATTGAAGGACAAGCTCCAATCTATTTATCTAATCTCCTTCTCAAACATACAGCCTCTCACACACTTAGATCTCAGGTTCAAAATCTATTAGTTCTTAAATGTATGAGATTAAAAACAAGGGGGTTTGAGCTTTTCAATACTATGCACTGAAGGTTTGGAATAATCTCTCTCTTCAACTTTGTAAGGCTAACTCTGAGGACTCTTTAAAAAAAATTGCTATTGCTAAGAGTCTTATTGTTATTAATTTTATTTTTTATTTTATTTTGATTTTATTTTAATTTACTTAATGTATTTCTTAGATGATACTCTATTGCGTATCTTAATGTGTCTATGTCTTGGCTAGCTTCATCTTTGTCTTTTATTGTTTCTTTTATTGTACAGTTCTTTGTGACTTCTTGTCTGTAAAATGCACTTTATAAATAAACTTTACTTACTTACGTATTTACATTTATCTTCCCAGATGCAGGCCATAATACTTTGAATAGTATATCTTTATCAATATCCTTCAAGAACTGAAGGAGTTTTATTTGCTGACATTGTTCGACTTAACTTAGACAGACTCATTATTGCCTGCCTCATGAATAAGACACATCTCTTACTTTTTCAGACCATTTTAGTGTTTTTTGTGTCTTTCTCATAATACTGGAACTGGAACTGTTCATTGTATTCTGAGATCCATTTATATTTACATTTTATACCTAAAGTTCCTACTTCTTTAGGCTTAAACTAGTTCCTCATCAGGCAGTTTGCAATTCCACTACTTGACTGTATGTGACTGCATTTATTTCTGACACTTTATTAAAAGGTGATGCTTTTGTTGTCACAGTGAAATCTTTATTTAATAAGATAAGTGCCATGCAGTTATGCATCTTTATCTCCAATTGTTTATAAGCCACTGATGAGCTGCACTCCAGATTCTGAAAATAGCATGCTAAATAAAAAACAGAATAGATGTATGAGAGGAAGATCCTGCCAAAACAATTTTATTTTTTTTTGAGCAGGCTAATATAATAGTTGGTCTAAGTGAATCATATGACATAATTTACTTAGACTTTCAAAAAACATCAAACTGAAAGCAGAAGCTGTTAACCAACATCACTGGATCTCAAGCAGATTAACCGTCAGAAGAAAAAGAATACACATAAGAAGGTAATGCTCACCATGGAGTGAGGTCATCAGAGAAGCTCTCAGAGATCTTTCCTTGGACCACTGTTCTTTCTAATTTAAATTAATGATGTTGATAAATGTAGTTATTGTAGTCAGTAAACTTTGAATTTTGAAATTTGAAGATAATACTAAAAGTGGAGGGATAACAGATAGGCAGGAAAAATAATTCCAAAACACTTAGACAATGTTCAGAACTGGGCAAACATTTGGAAAATTCAGTTTAATGGAGAAAAGTGCTATATGTGGGCCAAAGGAATATCAATTATAAATATAAGATGGGAGACACTATCCTACTGGAAGCAACTTCTGAAAATGACTTAGTGGTTTACATTCTCACTCTCTAAGTAATGTGTAGAAGCATTTGAAAAGGCTAAAAAAAACGTTGAATATAACTCAAGGGACATTATATTTAGACTATATAAATGCTCTAGTGAGACCACATTTTGTGTGCAGTTCCAGTCACCATGCTTCAAAGAAGACATAGCAGCAGACATTACTTGAAGCTGTTCCAAGGAGAGCAACCAAATGCATCCCAGGACTTAGGGACACGTTGTACTCTGACAGGCTCTGAGAATTAAACTTATTTATTCTCGAACTGAGGAGTCAGCGTGATGATCCAATCCTGGGGCCTCATGTATAAACGGTGCGTACGCACAGAAATGTTGCGTACGAACGTTTCCACGCTCAAATCGCGATGTATAAAACCTAAACTTAGCGTAAAGCCACGCACATTTCCACGGTACCTCATACCCTGGCGTACGCAATTTCTCCGCTCGGTTTTGCAGACTGGCGGCACCCAGCATCAAAGCAGTGCTACTGTTCCTGTGTGGTCACCCTTTCTTTCTTAGATCCACATTCCTGATGCGGCTTTATAAATACATTGAAACTAACTGCATATTGTTTATTAGTGTAATGCATCTGATTGTAATTAACCTGCAGCAATATAATGGTCCAGGGAATAGCCATAGTATTCCAAATACCATAACTGCTTTAGCGTTGTTACTCTCAATGCATCTTCTTCTTCTTTCAGCTGATCCCGTTAAGGGTTGCCACAGCAGATCATCTTTTTCCATATTACTCTCACTGCACCACTCGGAGTATTTATATCACTGTATCTGAGTGGGGAATCACAGCAGCAGCTGATCAGAAAGAGAATTATCAGTATACAGCATGAAGTAGACTCTGCCTCAGCCATGACAAAACATTTCAGAGACTTTCCTGTATGGACTTTGCGGTTTAGAAAAAGTTTCATCCCAAGAACTATAAACGCACTCAATCAGTCCATCAAGTGCTCCTTGTAGAACTGTTTGTACTTATAAGTACAATTACCTCACTGTAAACTTGCACTACAGTTATAATATTGCACAACCTGCGCCACTTTATAAAGCGCATATTTACATATGATGACGATATCATTTTTAAGATGAAATGCAGCAAAATATGTTGATTATATTATACAGATAAAACTTTAACTTCATTTAAATAATCTGTATTGTTAATAGTTAAACATGTGAGGACAGGGTGCCGCAGCGCTAGCTAGTTCAGGGATTGTTCCTGCATTGCGTTGTATTCTTGCTGGTGCTGACGCAACACTGGAAGGATAGACGGAAATAGAATAATTAAACACATACTACGAAGATATTTCGATGTTCCTTAAAAGTTTTGAAGAATCTGCGTTCTAAGCTTACAAATGGCTTCACGTCTATTACAGAGCTGATTGTGTGGCGATTGGGTATTTGGAGAAAGAAAAGTAAGGACAGAAATTGGAGGTTAGTACGTTTGAAAGAGACAGTACTTCTGTAATAAATTATTTCATCGAAGGTTGCGCATGGCGCAGCAAGCCTCTTGCGTGAGACATGAACAAGCACTGCGCCACCGTGTTCCCATGTTTAATAACATGCTTTAACTCCTATCATCATGAAAAAGATATCACATATACATCTCAGTATTTTAATTATTCAGCCATCCATCCATTTTCCAACCCACTGAATCCGAACACAGGGTCACGGGGGTCTGCTGGAGCCAATCCCAGCCAACACAGGGCACAAGGCAGGAACCAATCCTGGGCAAGGTGCCAACCCACCACAGTTTAATTATTCAGAGAGCTGTAATATCACGAATGTAATGGATTATGTGTCCTGTCGGAGAAAGAGAAAGCCCGTTTAAGAAGCAGGTAGTGATTCACACACAGAGCACATAGAAGATCAAATACAGAACAAAGCATTTAACGTTTAGTTACAATGGGATTTGAGAAACCAGTAAATTAAACGATTTTAAGGTGAAGTTTATGATGTTCTACTTTAATGGCAAAATAAACTACATGATTAAAGTGGAAATTTCGAGATTAAAGTTGACATTTCATGCTTTTTTCCCAATGTGTGCCTTTTTTTTTTGTCTGTACCCTAATAAGCTTTCATATGACACTCAGACGGTGGGCTACAACTCGCCTTTTCACGGCGACTTTGATATGTGACTACTTTTTTATTTTGGGCACTGTGCGACTTTGTGAACTTGAGCTTTCGAGTTTCTCCGACACTCTGTCACTCGATCAACTTCCTTTTGTTGTTTATACCACTGTTTAAACCAACAAATAGTACGTTTTTCCTTTGTTTCCACTTGGTATTCGCTGAAATTCTTATATTTTCCCCCGTGCTTTTCCCATTGTCTTTTCACAGAAGGCTATTTATATTGATTTGCATATTCAAAAAGGCGTAATTCTGGGAGGAGTTGGGGCTGGACAGAAGGCGCGTGCACGTGCGTTACTTTTCACGCTGATCGGGATTTATGTAGCGGAAGAACGTGGAAGTTTGCGTACGTACAGATTCCTGCATCTGGATTTTTCTGTGCGTACGCACATTCCCGCTTTTGTGCTTACACCATGTTATAGTGTGAGTTCTACACACGACGTTATACATGAGGCCCCTGGTCTTCCAAATTGTCAAAAGCACTGATAAGGTGAATCTAGCCAAATTCTATTGACTAAATGGCGAATTACATATCAGACACATTCAAAGAGTTGTAAGAATCTGGACAAAAACAAAAATCGGGTCATGCAGCTATAGCAGAAACCTTGATAACCTTTAAAAAATTATCTGGATGAGATATTGGGACCACCATTAAGTAATTAAACAAACAGTCACAATGAACTAAATAGTCTCCTTTTGTTTGTCAAATTTCAGTGTTCTTATGATTATATCTGTTCATCTTTATATTATTTAAGTGTGCTAGCTATCAGCTCCTTTATTGTGTTTTTATTCCTGTAAGCCTTCTTCTAAACTGTTTTGCATGGCAGTTCAATACATCCGATGAGCTAAAAATTAGTGAAATATGTAAACTGGTGGCTGTCTCTTCCTCATGTGAGTTGAAGAGGTGGAAATAAAGTGCTTGTTTTTGACTGACAATTTTAATTTAAACAATTATACAGAATAGACTTTATATAACGTGGGCAGTAGATTCCAAAATTTTGGGGAATTCTTTAAGTAGGTCCGCATTTTATCAAGTTTTTTTCAATACAGCAAAGTCATGTTTCAATGCAGTCATAAATATGTTGGCAAACATTGCTGCTTTCTTTTAAGATAGATTTTAAATGTGATGAATGTTCATCGGCAGACTTGGTGTTGTGTGGACCGAATTTCTCCCTTAAGCACATCCTAGTAAATTTCATTCTTATGTTTCATTGGCTGAGCCAGGCTTTGCTTATTTTGAATTCTTTCTCATCTGCTTCTACCCTTTGCTCTGCTTCTAAGTCTTTCTTGGGTTTTCCATTTTGACTTCTGATGAATTCCTAAGAGTAAGGCATTGACTATCGCTTGCATTTTAAAGACATCTGTGGCATCGGATTCACTTGTTGCTTGCCATAATTTGACTTCATCTTTTTATCCATCCCTTGAGATCCGATTCCCCCACTCCTATGTCTTCCTGTCATCCATTTTCCTTATCTGCTTATCCAGGGCAGAGTTGTGGGACAGCTAGAGTCTAACCCAGCAAGTATTGGAGGGGCACAAGCCAGGAACAATCCCTGTACAGGACGTCAGTCAACTGCAGGGTGAACACACACGTTAGAGCCACTTTAACTAACCGTGTTTTTCTTTTCTAATTTATAAGATCCTTCTGTTACCTTTTACAAATACAAAGGAAATGTGAAGTTTTAAGGCGACTAAAACAACAAAAGAAAAAGTGGTGCTATAAAGCTTAGTTGGAATATGTTATTGACAGAAATTGTGCTGATTGCTCTGTGAGGCATTTGAAAACTAAACAACTTTAAACATTCACTGAACCAGTAAATGCACTGGAACAAATCATGAATGGATTACATTTGAAGTAAGCAAAAAAGAAGGAGGAGGAATCAGAGTTCAAACATTGACCATGTTATAAGCAATTTTGCATTAAATCAAGGGATGTTATGTTCTATAGTGTAGGTTTATTTTTACATAAGAACATTTAAATCTGGCTGGCACAAACTTGTTTGAGCAACACCTTGAAATCAGCAAATGCAAAAATATATATACGTTTATGATACAACTGAAAATAAAATATGTGCTTCAATGTAATTTTCTAAATATAGGATGGTCCAGATCTAACTATGCAACTTTTAATGCAATACAATAACTGCATAATTAGATCTAGACCACCCTGTATTTACATTAATATTTCTTCTAATTTGTGTGATATGAAGCCATACAGTATGTCAAAGTTCTTTTTGAAGTACTGTTAGCAGCAAAATAAAGTTGGCATCTACACTGTTGCCACATTCAGAGGTCCAACAAAGGATGTTGTTTTACTATTCTCATTCAACATTTATATTATCAGACTCTGTCACTATAAGAGTTTTCAAGAATATTTATTGAATTACTAGAATTAAATTTCAATACATTTTGGCTGCTGCTCAAAAGTGTAAGGCACTGGAGATACATAGATATTATAGGAAATGTAATTTTTCAGTTCAAAAGGCTAGACGGGACTCACCATAGTATTGTGTTACTATATGAGTAGCCAGATTGTGAATGACTAGCACTTTAATTATAAACAAGGGTCGGGACTGCAGATGTCTCAGGGACTGACAGAATACAGTAATGTTAAATGAGGTCCTGGGTGTGACTCTAGGAAAATGGGACATACTGTAAATGTTTTTCCTCGACTAATGTATGTGTAGTATAGAGACAGAAGACAAACAAACAAATATGAGAGTGAAAATGTGCCTACATCCTCAAATAGTGGACTAGATACTCTTGTAGTCAATAAGGCTCGAAAGTAGAATATTTAACAAAGGTAACCTGGTGCTTGTTATTTTCTTTTTTTTAATTTGTCTTCATTCTCATTGATATTTCAGTTTTGTTTCTTGAAATAGTTTTGTTTTATCTAAATGCTGAAACGTAAAGAAATTTAACATCAATGCCAAGTTTTCCTATTTAGATTCAGTTAGAGTTCAAGATGCTATACTATTTGAAAACTCCTTGACTGACAACAAGATGTGCACTGTCAGGTTGTATGATGTTAGCTGCCTACATTGCTGCTCCAGATGTTTTATGTTCTTAATGCTTTCCCACAGATGCCTCTGCAAGTCAGTGTAATGTTGCTGATTAAAAGTCTGTTCATCGCTAAACTCTTTATTAACAAGTCCCTCAATCTGAAAAAATGTAATCTTCATTGTTTAGGTGTTTGATATGACCTGATAGAAATAGAAAAAATCATTTAAGTCACTAGGACAATTTTAGAATAAATCTCAGAAATAAGCACTTGATTAACTCAACACAATGCTAGTTGGCAGACTGATTAACAAGACCCTAGGCATTTGATTCTTAGTGGCCATGGCCTGGTGCACAGAATTGCATGAACTGTTTCAAAATGTTGGGGCACCAATTGGGTGTCCACAATTAATTGATACAAAATAACAAAAACTGTGCTTGATGGCACTATTAACAGAAAATCAAAGCATATTGATTGGCTCAACAAAAAATGGGTCCTCTTATGGAAGGTCATGTTTCTTGAAGGAGCTAGCTCCAGGGCAAGTTTAAGTCCAAAAGGCAGACAAACTCTTTAGGAGAACAGCGGGTTTTCATGGAGCCCCAGTTGGAACCAAGGGGCCGGCTCTGTGCACTGTGATTGGGTTAATGACAGTCTGCTGGTGGTTTACTGGGGCTGTGAGAGGAAAGAGAGAAACCAGTAGTGTGATCACGCCCTAATGTACCATTATGGTACTGCTTACCTCAGCAGAGCTAAGAAGGTGATGCTATATAGCGCCCAACCTGGCACAGATTCACACTGAGGCACGTGTAAAAAGACACAGGATTTTATTTTTCTTCAGCTGGAGGGCACATCTTCCCCGTGAACCCTCCAGCCACAACACAGTCCCAAAAGCACTTAATATATACAGACCAAACACTTTTCCTCTGGGCTAAGAAGCACACATGCATGACATGGCAGAGTCAATAACTACAACAAGAACATTTATTTATATAGCACATTTTCATACAAATAATGTAGCTCAAAGTGTTTTACATGATGAAGAAAAGAAAAATAAAAGACAAAGTAAGAATTAAAATAAGACAACACTAATTAACATAGAGTAAGAGTAAGGTCCGATGGCCAGGGGGGACAGAAAAAACAAAAAAAAAACTCCAGATGGCTGGAGAGAAAAAAAGAAAATCTGTAGGGGTTCCAGACCATGAGACCGCCCAGCCCCCTCTGGGCCACTTGTGCTGGCTGACCTTAACCCACTTTCATTATATGGGTTGAATTCAACTTGGCTAAACCCAATCACATTAGAACAAAATAACCCTGGTCAGCAAAACACTAACGTGTTTGAGCCAAGATGAGTCAGCAGTGTGAAAGCAATAGTGGAGAATAATTTATCTACTCCCCATTCAGTTCAACTTTATTTAAGGTGTGACAGATTTTGGTGCCTACTACACCCTACTCCCATACTATAGAGTGATTCTGGGAATTTTTGCTCCCCTTGTACATCAAGTTTAAACTTTGGGACTTATTGCTAACTGTGGAACAATGCAAAACAGTGCTAATTAACATATAATAAATCCATCCATGAAATGTATTAACCTTTGTGGTAAAAGGCGCTATATTGCGCCCGCCCCGACACAGACTCACACTGAGGCACGTGTAAAAGCACAAGGATCTTTTATTTTTCTTCACCTGTGGGGCACGTCTTCCCCATGAACCCCACAGAAAATACACAGTCTTAAGCACTTAATCAAAACACACAATCCTCCAACTTGGCACCACCACTCCTCCCAGGCAACCTCGTCCTCTTCTGGCTGCTGAGTGGTGGTTGCTGGCCCCTTTTATAATTCACCCGGAAGTGCTCCAGGTGCTTGATTGGCTTGTTCCGGCTGCACTTCCGGGTGTGGTGCATACGTGGCCCACAGGGCTGCAGGTGTCCCAGCTACAGCACCCCCTGGCGGTGGGGATGCATCCAACTCCAACTCTCGTGGAGTCCTGCAGGAGCGTGAGGTACCTCTCCATCCCAGGGGGGCGGCCATCTAGCATCCAGGGGGAGGTATTGCACCGTTCAGAGCTGCTCCCCCTGAAGACACAATGCAGGGACCTCCCGGCTGGGCATGGATGCCAGCCGTGTGCCACATCTTCTAAGTCTAATTCAGACTTGCTTAGGGCCAGAGATTTCCTAAGTAAATCAGAAACTAATCCTAGGCAGGGTGCTATTCCATTGCAGAACACATTCACTCTGACCAATCGAGCATATGAGAGTAAACCACAATAGCTGGAAAAAAATCAACACAATCACAAAGCTACCCTTAACAAAGTGAATGAACTGGGATTTGAAGACCAAATCCTCCTTACCATATTATGACCTCTTAATGTGCTATGCATGATGATGCCATTACTCTAAAACTTTATAACTAATACAGCTTTAGAAATACTGTATAAAATAAAGTAATAACAGAAACAAAGGTTAGTGTTGCTGTTTTTGTTGAGCCAATTTTTTTTGTTTTGTTTGTGGTTTTCTTTTTCTGGAAATTTGACATTAAAAGCCTTTACCCCTACTATTGGGCCTGCATCTTCAGTTTGAGGCCAGGCCTTCATTTTTTTTTAGAGCTGTGTGGGAGAACAGGTCTGAATTCTGGTCTACTGCCTTTGTGAGTTTTCTGAACAGGTGAAGAGGCATAGATCATTAAATACCATATATACTTGCGTTTAAGTTCTCCCGCGGATAAGTCAGGGCTTGATTTTACCATATAATTTCTTGTATTTTATAATTTCGGTAGTATAAGTCGAATGCGGAAAACTCACGCTATTGGTCCAAGAGATTATGATATGCTAACCACAGAGCACACTGCCTTTTTTTCCATGTATTGTGCCTACATGACCATACAGTAATACCTGAACTATTCCGAAGCAACGTTTGTACTGATTTGTGTTTTTTGTATCTCACACCCTCATACACCTTTATTGTAAGAGCATCCCTTATCTATGATGGAGTGTTCGATCAGAAGAAAATATGAAGCTGGTTTTAAATTAAAAGTCATTGAAGTGGTGAAAGAAATTGGTGACTGTGCTGCTGCAACAAAATTCGATGTGTTTGAGAAAAAAAATTAAGTGTTGTATTTTTGAATGGGCATATAAGTCGGGGTCTGATTTTATGATCGATCTTTCGGGTTTCAAGACCCGACTTATACAGGAGTATATACGGTAATTAAGAGATGAACTTTTGCCGATCAGAACTAGGGTTTGATAATGATAGTTTTTGTGCAGGAAGTAGTTTTAAATTGAGTCATTTTTTCAAGGGAACCAGTTAACTGGCAATAGAGGGACTAGATTTAAATATTACAAAGCTGGCAAATTACATGTTCATAATTAGCTTTACTGTAACATTGAGAAAACCAAAGTGATGCCAAATGCTCAGCATAAAAGTGGACAGAGCATTTAATTCTCCGCAGCAGTGCTAATGTTTCTGTTTTGACATCTGGTAGAATGTAGGAATTCCTGTTATTCAAGTACCAAAGAAATGTATGACTTTTACATTCTCACCAATTGTGCACTGGAAACACTAACACTGCTCCAACGATTCCCATACAGTACCTACAAGTACATCACTGCAAAAATGCTTGTTCTCCATATATCAATAACATATTTCAATGACAAATATTGTAAACACTTTTCCCCTGCTACTAGAAATTGTGACTTACATGCAAATGGCAGCATCTGTAGAACCTTATCCACATTCTGTTTTGTCATAGCTGTGTTAGAGTTACTGAATTATATTAAATATATTACTAGAACGTTTAGAACTTGTGACATTTGTTCTTATCTCTTAATTTTCTGTTTTTGTGTTTTTAAGGGATGAGGGCCTCTTGCACACACTTTTGAGAGGTAACTAGCTTATTGTTTCAATTCTGTAATGAAGAATTCACTCATTTCTTCTTTTTTCCTGCATGTGCTCATTTCATTCACTAGAAAAACTTCAATTTCTCTCCATCAGGAAAAAGGGAGTAAGCATTTCAAGGAGATGTTATAGTGCACTACAAAGCATGATGGTCAATTTCTGAACTTCACTGAACAGGCTGTTTCTAAAGCTAATCATTTACATATATTTTTATTTTTTATATCCAACACCAAAATGAGGATGCATTCTGGTTATGACATTAAACGAAGAAGCACAAAAAGCTGCCAAGGTAAATGCTGGTGGATGAACTTCACAGTTGGAAACATTTTAGTACCTAACATGTGCAAATTTGCTCTTAAAAGAAAGGCAAGTGTCAAAAAGAAATGGTGCTTTGTAGATGACTAGCCAAGCACGCAGGCTCTAAACATTGCAGGGAGGCAGTCATGTAGAAACAGCATTTGGATTGCAGAGTCATGAGGACTTTAAACTAGAGTTGAATGTCAAAAACTCTGTCAGCCACCGGGAGGCGAGGCAGTGTGTAGGAGCTCCTGCATCACAAAGGTTTGGTGTGCTGCTTGTGGTTTTATAAACAAGAGATGTCAACCTGTGTGATTAGATTTCTCTTTTTAGGTTTACTTGTCTGAAATTTCCCACCAGATATTTTTAGGACATTTTCTTTCCATTTTTATTCTATTAGATTAGCAAACAAAGTGTCAAATTAAATGCCTCAGGCTCTGCTGGCTGACATATAAAAAGCAGTGCCAGTCTGTTCTACATTTAAATTAGAGAAATAAATTGAGAGAAGGATCTCCTTCTCCGGGAAAATCCAGTCGGGATAGTATTTTAATTATGAGTATTTTAATATGAGGACACAATAATCATATTCAAAAAGCACATCTGGTCAGGACAGTAATCACATCACATACAGTATGTAGGATAAATTAGTACTGAGACTCAACCAAAATAGCATATTACGTATGTAATATTATTTTAAAATGGAGGCCAAACAGGACTACCCAGGTATATAATGGTACTATAATAACCGTTTAATAAAACCACAGAAAACCTGTAATACAATAGAACAGGTTTAACAAGTTAACCATAAAGCTAAAAATGTTCATGACAAATCGATATATTTAATTATACATACACATTAGGTAAGACATTTGCCAACAAAAGTTTTTTTTACATAGATATTTTTCTTTTGAATCATACAAAAAAATACATTTTGTAAACACTTTTTCTTACATTAGCATTGATATAAACTCCAAATTACTACAACCATGTAGATCTCAAAAAAACCCGTTCAGTTAACATCAATTCTCTATAACTCAAATGATAGAACTTTAAACCAATATAAATAACAACAGTTTCAGCAATTGCATAAAGCTATTCAAAGGTGCAATAGTGTAAAATTAAATGAATCCATTGAGCAGTCCACTTCTGTTAACTTAAGTAAGCTGTGGCCATATGGATCTCATTGACACATCCAAATGTCCAGTCTTGTTATCACCGGTATTAGCTGATGTGTTTCTTCAGAGCTGTAAATTAGTACAACTACAGTGCATCTGGAAAGTATTCACAGCGCTTCACTTTTTCCACATTTTGTTATCTTACAGCCTTATTCCAAAATGGATTAAATTAATTTTTTTCCTCAGAATTCTACACACAACACCCCATAATGACAACATGATAAAAGTTTATTTGAGATTTTTGCAAATTTATCAAAAATAAAAAAATTGAGAAAGCACATGTACATAAGTATTCACAGCCTTTGCCATGAAGCTCAAAATTGAGCTCAGGTGCATCCTGTTTCCCCTGATCATCATTGAGATGTTTCTGCAGCTTAATTGGAGTCCACCTGTGGTAAATTCAGTTGACTGGACATGATTTGGAAAGGCACACACCTGTCTATATAAGGTCCCACAGTTGACAGTTCATGTCAGAGCGCAAACCAAGCATGAAGTCAAAGGAATTGTCTGTAGACCTCAGAGACAGGATTGTCTCGAGGCACAAATCTGGGGAAGGTTACAGAAATATTTCTGCTGCTTTGAAGGTCCCAATGAGCACAGTGGCCTCCATCATCCGTAAGTGGAAGAAGTTCGAAACCACCACGACTCTTCCTAGAGCTGGCCGGCCATCTAAACTGAGTGATCGGGGGAGAAGGGCCTTAGTCAGGGAGGTGACCAAGAATCCGATGGTCACTCTGTCAGAGCTCCAGAGGTCCTCTGTGGAGAGAGGAGAACCTTCCAGAAGGACAACCATCTCTGCAGCAATCCACTAATCAGGCCTGTATGGTAGAGTGGCCTGACGGAAGCCACTCCTTAGTAAAAGGCGCATGGCAGCCCGTCTGGAGTTTGCCAAAAAGCACCTGAAGGACTCTCAGACAATGGTCTGGTTTGATGAGACAAAGATTGAACTCTTTGGTGTGAATGCCAGGCGTCACGTTTGGAGGAAACCAGGCACCGCTGATCACCAGGCCAATACCATCCCTACAGTGAAGCATGGTGGTGGCAGCATCATGCTGTGGGGATGTTTTTCAGCGGCAGGAACTGGAAGACTAGACAGGATAAAGGGAAAGATGACTGCAGCAATGTACAGAGACATCCTGGATGAAAAGCTGCTCCAGAGCGCTCTTGACCTCAGACTGGGGCGACGGTTCATCTTTCAGCAGGACAACGACCCTAAGCACACAGCCAAGATATCAAAGGTGTGGCTTCAGGACAACTCTGTGAATGTCCAAGTGGCCCAGCCAGAGCCCAGACTTGAATCCGATTGGACAACTCTGGAGAGATCTTAAAATGGCTGTGCACTGACGCTTCCCATCCAACCTGGTGGAGCTTGAGAGGTGCTGCAAAGAGGAATGGGTGAAACTGGCCAAGGATAGGTATGCCAAGCTTGTGGCATCATATTCAAAAAGACTTGAGGCTGTAATTGCTGCCAAAGGTGCATCGACAAAGTATTGAGCAAAGGCTGTGAATACTGATGTACATGGGATATCTCAGTTTTTTTATTTTTAATAAATTTGCAAAAACCTCAAGTAAACTTTTTTCATGTTGTCATTATGGGGTGTTGTGTGTAGAATTCTGAGGAAAAAAATGAATTTAATCCATTTTGGAATAAGGCTGTAACATAACAAAATGTGGAAAAAGTGATGCGATGTGAATATTTTCCGGATGCACTGTAGATAATTAAATCAAACACAAAATGATTAGTTACACTGAAATATACAGTATCAACTGATTACAAAACAGTAAACATTTTAGCATGACAATTTATGATTACAGTGTATAACAAATAACACACTTTAATAACCAGGTGTGATATGCACTACTGCAGATTATCTAAAATACAAGGTACACCAACTTGGATGGTGTTTAAATAAACTTAAATATGTTATTTAGCTTTACCAAAGTTAACACAGGTAAACATCTGCCTAACTTTATATTATTATAACTTCACTGATCAATAAGAGTGGTAGATAAAAAGAGAATATAAACTAGGAAAATGGCATTTACCTTATGATTATAAAAGTAATATCATCATCAGCTAAAATCACTGCTGTATTGAAACTCACTGTATTTATTGTCTCATAAATGATGCTTCCCAGATAACTATGCTGACAAAAAATACATGATGGAATTTGAATATTGAAACTCAGTCATGCATGAAGGCATTTAAATATAGAGATACAGTTGAAACAATAATAAAACACATAAAAATAAGTTAATATAGAAACTAGATAATCCAGAAGAATCACCACAATAAAAAAAGCATATACTGTAACTCCATTCAAAATAAACAAAAAAGGCTTATCTTCAATGATTACCAAATGACAAATTTGATGAAATGGCTTTGTTTCCGGATTCAGCGGGTTAGGAAATGGATGGATGGATGGATGGCTTTGTTTCTGATATGTTACATTTAATGCTTTATAGCTAATTTGGAAAACTTCCAGTTTCCATAGCATCTTAATTGTGCCACAGAGGAAGCAAATCCTATTGCAGGATAGTGCTTTCACCATATAGCTGGTGTAAGAAGAATGAGTCAGAGACATTATAAAGAGTTGGGGCAGCCACCCATATAATATATTCTCGGCTGCAAAATTGCTTTTTTAGTAGCACGATGTGCTTAGGTCAGAGTCCAGAACAGAACTGCCTGTACTGAGGCAAGATGGCAGTTTTAAAGGCCTGGAAAGGAAATGACATCATCAGTGCAGGAACTGGGAATGGCGTCCCCGTTCCCAGAAGTGATGTCATCCTTGGGGCCGGCAACAGGCGGGATTTCCCGGGAAAGGTTTGCAAGGGACTGAGAGAGATAGTCAGTACACTCCACCGCCCCCTGGCCTGGCGTAGAATTACTAGTGTTTAGGCCCTTCAACTGTTTCCCATGCGCACTTGTGTGACACTGGGCATTCGATACTGTTGCTCAATCAAAGTAGGTCACTAACTCCTGGAGTTAGGACTTAGTGCCATTCTCTGTATCTGGGATTTAGGCTACTTTAGGACTGTAGGCTTGATGAAAAGGCTTACAGAGAATATTTCTGTCTTCTGGCAAATCATTTTTTCCTTTAATGTTATCAAAACTAACAAGATGGTCATGGAATTCAGGAAGGAAAGGGCTAAACATATTTAAATCTACATAGAAGAGGATGCTGTTACAGAAGATCACACCTTTACATTTCTAGGAAGAAAAGAAGACCTGAATTGGGTACAACACACAGTTACAGTTAATATGGCTCACCAATGCCTTCACTTCCTCAGATGTCTTTATCAGTGCTAACTAGTTTCCACAATTGTGCAATGGAGTACGCACTCACTGGCTGCATAACATTCTGGTAGAGCAAATGCTCAGCTCAGGACTGGAAAGCACTGTAGACAGTGGTGAAGTCAGCTCAAAATATTACTGGCACACAGCTCCTCTCTGTGCCAGACATATATAACAGACAGCCTTAGGAAGGCAGATAGTTTTCCTAAAGACATCTGTCATACTCTAGAGTTGCTTTTCTCCCTCCTCTTGTTCCGGACCATTAGCACTCAACCTCTAGATTCAGGGCCAGTTTTTATCCACAGGCCTTTAGGCTACTCATCAGCCACTCATGTTGACAATTGCATGTCTGTTTCTTGTATCTTTTATCTGATATTGCACTTAATGTAAGTTGTTGTATAAAATGTAAAGAATTACAATTAAACAAAGAAAAAAAGGAAACAACAAAAAAATTAACAAACAAGAACAGTAGTGTCCCAGCAGAATAAGCATAACTTAAATTACTATTATCAAATTGCAGTTTTTATACTTCTAATAGTTATAATGGTGAAATTCAGTCTGATGCTATTACCACATGGCACACAGGGTGAGCATTTTCACACAGCAGTATTTGTTTTAACATTATAAAATAATAATACAAATAAATGAGAGTTAAGTATAATTCTTAAACAAGACATACCTATCCAATGCCTTATTTGTATACTACCATTAAAAATTGTGAGAAATACTTTCATTATGCATTTCACTGAACATTGCACTGAGGGTTTCTGGGAATCAAAACAGTGTATATGCGTTTTGAAGTTACAAATCCTTCATCGTTCATTTCATGATTCTCACAAAAATCTACAAAGGAAACAGTATGTTTATTTATTTACTTTTTCTTACTATTTATTTAAGTAAATAAAATTTAATGGCTGAATGAAACAAAGAGTTGAGCTACCATGTGACATGTATAAGAAAAAATGTGAAAAGGTGCTGAACAGTAGAAAAATATTTGTCACAGTGCAAAACTTTGAAATTCCTTCAGCTTTAAACAGTAATGATTTTGCATTAGATCTAATGCCTGTGAATACAAGTACTGAAGAGGAATTGCAATCTCAAAATTCAATAGAATTATGATCTTAGGGGTCAAACAGAAGAGGTAATATATATATATATATATATATATATATATATATATATATATATATATATATATATATATTAATTGTTTTTAATGACTAGTTTTTGTGTTGTGTTGTTTTAAGCTAATCTATTTAATTTTTCCACAATTTTTAAAAAATATTATGTACTAGCAAAATACCCGCGCTTCGCAGTGGCAAAGTACTGCTTTAAAATTTTTATTAAGAAGAAAAGTAAACCTTTTTAAACTGAGAGAAAATATGCCAACCTTTTGTAGGGTCTGTCCCTGAGACTTATTAATTGTCATTGCGAAGCAGAGCCTTACTGGAAATTGGAGGCGTTTGAATTGAACTGGGTTTCATCGATAACTGTGCATCCAGCTTTTGAGAGTTTAAACATTCATAAACATCAAAGTGTCCACTACTCAAATCGTCACCTGTGAATCTAAGATGTTTAAGAGGCATTGGTGGTTGTCCAAAGGTGTAAAATATTTGGTCATTTTGGTACACTTGAAAGTGACAACCGAACAATTCAGCGGCAGCCATCAACTCACATGCAGAACCATAGGTGAAGGGTTTAAGCATTTCACTCTTATAGTGCTCCTGTGTAGTATAATTATCTCCTGTACCATCATCAGTCCACACCTTGAACCTGTCCCAGTCATTCAATACATAAGACACAATCTTCCTCCGGATATCAAGAGTGAGCCTGATATGGCCGTGCAATATGTAACACAGAGAATGGAAAAGGCAGTCGCCATCTCTGGGCATGGAAACCACTCGGTAACGATAAAGGAAATGGGTACCTGAACAATGTAAACTAAGTCTAAAATACCTACACAATAACTATAATTGTAATAAACGAACAATAAAACAGTGGAAAAGCTGTGGATTAAATAAAAAGGCTGCAGTTATCAGCAGGGAGACGTGAATACCGTGGCGAAGCAAGGAAGGGAATGAAGAGACCGGAGCGACAGACAGCCTTATATAGGCAGGTGGGAGGCGTGGGGATGGGGGACCCAACGCCGCCTCACATGGCGAACGAGCTGCAGGCTATGGACGTATATATGTACGTAAGTAGGATTCAGTTAGTGTTGGGAACCTGTGTACCAAATTTCTTGAAGATAGGCCCATAAGTAACAAAGACCGTTGGAAAGTTCAATATGGCGGCCGACAGTGGCATCATTCCACCGAAATAAGTACGTACATCAGTTTCGGTTAGCGCAGGGAAGCCGCCTACCAAATTTTGTGAAGATGGGGCCATAAATAAGAAAGTTTAACATGGCGGACGTTGTCAACCGTTATGACCATTACGCGTAGAATTTCGAAAAGAAACCTGCTTAACTTTTGTAAGTAAGCTGTAAGGAATGAGCCTGCCAAATTTCAGCCTTCTACCTACATGGGAAGTTGGAGAATTAGTGATGAGTGAGTCAGTGAGTCAGTGAGGGCTTTGCCTTTTAAAAAATATTATGTATTATTTATTTGTATTTACTTATTATTTTCTCTATTGTTCTGAGGATGCAATGAATTGTATGAGTGTTGTATCGTGAAGCCTGTATCATTAAATGCATTGTATGTGGATTAAGTGAATCGTCTCACTATTTAACACAGCCTAGGACCTCACAGCCTTGGCATCTTCTATCTCTCAGCAAATTGATAATTATGAACAGGAGAACAATGAGGATACAAACAACAGGCTATTTGTGCAAAAATGCAAAGTACACTTAGCTGCAATAATCCAAAGTGCAGTGCAGTTTGGAGTTCTTTTTCAAAAAAGAATGAATAAAAACAGTGTTTTTATGTAGATAAAAACAATAAAATAATTCAATAAATATGTTTAAAATCAGGTGTAAAAAGCAAAGTCAATCGCCTCTCCCCTTACCTTGCCTTTCATTTATAACGCCACATACTCCCATCTACTATACTCAACCCCCTGGGTCTTCTCAGCAAAGCCAAGATGCCAGGAAATATGGTCCCCTCTCTGGCTCTCATCTCAGACCCCTTAACTGGTCACTGCTGGGTTGCTCGGAGCCAGCCTCCATCTTTCAGCCACTTGGCTTCAATCCGGCAGGACCCCTCGAGCACTTGGTTTCTCCTCCTCCTTCAAACATTCAACAGGTGGAACCCATTGAAGGTGTGCTATCTTTCTCACTGCTTCACTGGGCCAACCAACCACCTTGCCTTCCTGTCCTCCGCACTGAGATGATCACCTCATTCTGTCCTTTCCTTCTTGTTTCTGGTTTTCCTTCCTCCCTTATTCTCAACTCAGGCTCCTTTTATCCATGTGGGTGCATGTGCTTTCATTAAAAACCCACCGAGTATTAGTGGGGAACGGCTGGGTTGATCACGCTTACACATGACCAAGCAATCAGCCAATATCACCATTAAACACTGTGGGGCAAACATGGCTTTTCACCCACTCACACCTACACCCAACAAAGTCTGAGCTACACTGCTTTATAAAAGTGTTGTGCCACCATAATCCCTTGGTGCAACCACCCTGACAGGGAAAAGAGGAAAACAAAAACTCTTTCCTACAACACGCTGGACACAATAAGCATCTAGAGTAGTGATGTCAAATTCAGTTCCTAGAGGGCCACAGTGGCTATAGGAATCTGACAACCCTGATCTTGAGGTTCTAAGGCCAAATGACCACCCAGCTCCTGTGGGCATTGTACCATATAAAAATTAGACAAAGTTATTCCTTATTTTTGGGACAGACCATACTAGAACATTTGATGTTGTGAGTCTCATCAATAGATGTAGTTATCAATAACCTTCCTATATCAAAAATCCCTACATATTACCACAGAAAACTGGAAAAAGAAAATAGTAAAACATAGATGTTAGTGACTAGTGCAAATTGTTTAAGAATACTGAAATTCTTATTAGTAGCTATTAAAACATGAGAAAGAAAAATAATTATGTAAAGGCCCATTTGAACAAATGGATTTTAAGAAATTTGTTTTAATTGTTCCACAGTATTTGGCCAGTGTAATGTATGCTAGCTTTTTGATGCATACTGTAAGAGCTAAAGGCCGTTTAAGTTCATTTATGCTTGACTGTCACAGTAATAGATACTGTAAACTAGTGTTTAAGGATTTAATCGAGACACCCCAAATTATAAGATTTTTCAGACCTTATATACAATGAAGATTATTTTAAAATTAATTTTAAAGGACACAGACAACCATTGTTTAATGATAACAAGAATGGTTAGAAGTGTGCTCAGATTTTCTGATTTTGGTTAAGATTCTCAGCACTGCATGTTGAACTCATTATTTCTTACATAGTCTTGTTAAGAGTGCATTACAGTAACTGTAAGCTAAAAACAAAAGTATATATTAATTTTTTGGCATCTGGAAATTTACTAAAAGGTCTAACTCTTGCAATGTTTCTTAAATGAGAAATTTTAGTTTTATTAATATGATTAGTATAAGAGTATAAGATTAACATTTGATTTGAAATTTAGCTCCGAATCAATAATGATGCCATGGGCCTTTACTTTTGGCCAGATGATCAAGTTTGTAAAATACTCAGTTTTTTATTGCTACCAATAACTGAAATTTCTATTTTTTCCTTCTTTAGTGTAAGCAAATGAATACTAATCCATTCTGTAATGCTAATAAGACACTGGATCAGAAGACTTAGAGTCTTAGGCCAGGTTTATACTTCACGCGATGCGACACATGCTCCAGTGGACACTACTTCTATGCAATTGTTGTACTGTTTATACTTGCGTGCATACTTTACGTAAATCTGGAAGAATCCACCAGTTGGCAGTGCGATAACTCATAATGGTGAGAACAGATTCAGCTTCTCTGTGTTGTGAATTGCCTGGAACACCCAGTAAATTCTAATAACACCTTACCGCAATATCACTGAAAAGGATGTTTAATGATTAAATCCATCAATCCAGGGATGCGCCCATTCCAGCTAGTATTAGGCATGAGGCAGAAACAATCATCATGAAAGTAATATCAAGTATAAATCTGAGGATTCTAAATGTTCAGAGAGTTGGAATATCATACATTTAATGTCCTCTGTGTAGTGATCTATTGCTGCTTACTGCTGCTGTCAGGTCAGGAGGAAACCCCAGAAGCTTGTAGTATTTAACAACGGTCTGCTTTAATGATACAGTAAACTACGAGGTTAAAGTGGACATTTCAAGATTAAAGCTGAAATTTCCACTTTAATCACAAAATACACATTTTCACCATGTCCTTAATTGTTTTTCTCTGTGGCTCAAAAACAGCGCTTTATATTATGTTGCTGTTGTGAGGTTGAAAAAATACAGCACAAATGATGGTATGTGAGACTTTTAAAATGTAGCGTGTCATTACGATCAGGGATATGTGGTGCATGAATATAAAAGCACCACAAATGCATTTGTATATTGGCATTTTGCTTCACCACATCAAACCATTTATCAAACATCGAAGCACACACATCGATCCCAGAGGACCCTCAAAGCAGCTTTCTGTCACATTCAGATAGTAAACAGAGACTGATGTCACATTCCAACTTTTATCACACTGCGCCCATAGATTTTTTGCTAGTACTGCAACTCGCGCACACGTTACGTTCATTTCTGAGGACCTGCTCAGAAGACGCATCAAATGAACGCTGTAAATGCTAGGCAGCCATGATGCGTGCGTGTACGCGTTCTGAGCGTGAAGTATAAATGAGCCCTTAGTGTCATTTGGCGTTAAAGATAAGAAAATTGTATGTCATATGCTGTAGTAGTTCACCTAGTGTTTCTAAATAATCTGGCCTAATGGAAGAATGGAGATTGAGAATAATATTGAGTCTGTAATTGATTCCTGAAGCATTCCATATATTAAATCATGGATCGCTAACATGCATACTGCATTTTTTTCCTGTTACTTATGATTAAAACTAGCTTACAGCATTACCTGAAAGTCCCACTCTTTGACTACTCAAATGACATGCCTCATGCTTTGTAGGCCTAAATGGGATGTTAACCCCAAAATATCCTTAAAAGTCTTAAATATCACAAAAGCTCCGCCAGAACAGGGTAACCGTAAACCTTGGTTGGTGCAAAGATGGGCTAACAAAAGAATCGTTATAAAAAGATTTACTTGAAAAATATAGTACTAAATGTAACAAACATTCCATATAGCAAAGAGTAGCATTGAAGCAGTTGCCTAAATGGCAATACACAATGAACAAGTCCTAAAAAACACAATCCAGTATATATACTGTATATACTGTATATATATATATATATATATATATATATATATATATATATATATATATATATATATATATATATAGGGAGGGCCAGACGTTTCCATACATAAGAAAAATAAACATTTTTTATGAAAAAACATTTTTATTTATATAATATGCTCTACATGACTGTCATTGTTTTGAAAACACATTTCAATCCTAACCTGGCCATCAGTATGATTTCAATTCGTTGCTCTTTATTCAAACACATTTTTTAGGGTATCTGAAACATAAATCATCTTAGGGAACATATCACGAACGCCATTACAAGCATAACTGCTGTGCTAATACATGTTCATCAGCAGTGGCGGACATGTATGTACATGGCGGACATGTATGGAAACTTATGGCAAACCCTGATATACGTGTAAATATATATATATATATATATATATATATATATATATATATAGATATATATCTCCATTATACTCTCTGAAGCTTTCAGGATCCAATCCATTCATGGATCTGGGTAATACCAAGGTACCCAATCCTGAACCCTAGTTCAGTTTTCAGAAATCTGTGTCTGTGAGATGCTAACCTTCACAGAGTAGCAATATTTGTCACTGACAGGATAAATTTAATCCATTGGCTTTCAAGGATTTTTAATATTACTTTCAAATCAAGGTCTGCTGATATTGCTGCATTTATTATTTGAAACAATCTCTCCTGCACTTCACTTTGACAATGCTGTCCATAAAAATCACACTATCAACAATCTAACAGTCATTCACTTCTTCTGTCTATCCATAAGTTTGATTTTTCTCATTCATCTATTTTTTTTATACCGACTTTTCATTTTGTAAGTTATACTCTCCATATCTCAGCATGTACCTTATACTGCAAATGTTTCAGTTTTACCATTTCATGTTTATTTTACTCATAGAATGTTACTAAAATGTAACCCTGTGGAAAGTTTCTATACAAAATTAGTATGTATAGTTTCAGAGGACCTTAATTGATAATTTGAAAAAAAGTCTAGTGGGTATTTTATGTTCTAACAGAATATTAAATTATTATGAAACACAATGAGGACAAATAAGCAAACATGCAGCATTTGCATACATATTTAATCAGTAACTACATTCAGATCAATACTCCACACTGTCTTTTCTTTACTTCTTGTTTTATGTGGCATTATTACAAACTTCTATGCTACCCAAAAGACATTATAATTTCCAATAACAGCAACCAGAGTAAATGGTAATTCGTTGTCATTTAGGTTTATTGGAGATTCTAAATTGGCCCAGTGTGAGTGTGTGGGCTTGGTGGTGGTAGAGTTGCACCTGTACGAATAAGCCAGAGACAGAGAGAAGGCAGACAGCAAGGTGGAAGTCTCTTGAGGGAAGCATATTAACAGTGCTTGGGGGGCTGATGGCCACTCCAGCTGAAAGACCTGGTAGCTAGAGTGGCAGAAGGGCTGTCATGTGCAATGGAAAAACCTAGTAACTGCCATTTTTTTTCAAAGTTGAGTTTTTTTTACTTTTTGGTGTTACTAGGTCTTTCCTGATGTTATAAGGTAGTGGAAATGGCCAAATATGTCTTCATTCCGCTCATATCATGATGGAAGTAGCTAGTTTGTACATAGTATTTTACATACTGCAATACAAAAACCTAGCAACTGCACTGACCATTGAGGAAAGACCACCTACCAATGAATGAATGAATGAATGAAAAATGTTAATTATAGGGGCGACATTATTTTCTCAATTTGGCGAAAAACTGAAAGATGTGACATACTAGGTTTTTCCATAGTTGGTGAGAGTTGCTCAGCTGGAGTGACTCGCCAAAGAGATGCAGCGCGGCTGCAGGAGAGTGAAGCTTACAGAGGTCTCCTGTGGGTGATGCTATGCACCACAGGGATGCAAGCCTGGCAGCAGGAGTTGGAGGCTTAGCGTAGTGCCCTGCAGGAGGCCATAGAAGGCTGCAGGGTCTGAGCCTAGGAGCAGGCGCTGAAGGTGGGCCGATCTGCCAGTGTGTTGTAAGGACCCGCTGGGGGTTAACAGTGGCATAGCTAGAGTTGATGCCACTTGGGGCAGGGAGGTGCTTCAATTTGCCACACTCCAACATAGCTGAATATGTTAACCTATTTAAACAGAAAATTAAAATGATGTTTAGAGAAAAATTAAGATACATTTTGCATAGATTTATTCATATATAGAGTAACAGCAATAATTTTTCACATATAATTATTTATAAGCATCAACTAGACAAGAATATAGTATAGATGCACTGATAAGCCGTGTTCTCATTATTACTTTAATATAATTACGCTGAGAAAACCAGGACCAGTGTAGTGTACAAGTGATAGGTGAGGATGTTTTCTGCGCAGAGCAAGAACTCATTCGGATTGATGACAAAACAAAATTATAAATTGTAAATTAGTTGTTTATCTTCCTAGAAATTATTATTGGTGTAATGTTTATGTTTATTTTTGCTATTGCCTCATAAATTTCAACTGCTGCGTCTGATGCCGTCACAGAAGGACAGTCTGAAAATTATTTTTGAAGCATTTGTGGACTTTTTTCATTCATGAGTGATATTTTTCCGAACCCTGCTACTTACACACGAATGTAGCGTTTTAGCCAATAATGCCACTCCCAAAATTGTGCCACCCATGGCGGGCCACCCCCTCCTAGCTATGCCACTGAGGGGGGGTTAAGCATTTTTAACTTCATTTTAATGGATTTTTGCTTGAGGAGGGAAACTATTTTATTCTTCATTCAGCAGTTAGATGGCAAACTTTTTGTACCATATTAGATTATTCCATTTTTAATTAGTTTAGCTGTCTGTCATTGTATTATTTATTATTATTTCTATGCTTCCCTCCATTTTCTAAACATATTTCAGATGGCAGTTACACTTTGGCACAGCAATAATGGGAGAAGAGGGAGGATGTGCTCTGAAAGGGACATTCATTCTTCGTAAGGAACAGAGAAATGCAAACTGGGATATTTGACCATTTGACCTAACAACATACTCCACACGGGCCTACCCTGCCTCACAATTGAACCAGTGGCCAAAGAGCTGCCAAGTGCCTGTGATATTCATTGGAACACTATGCCACCTATTGGCAGTATTTAGTGTGAGATGTTTATTTTTGATACTCTAAAGAATGCTCCCAGACGTCACCCTATAAAGTTCTCTTCTAACTCTTTAGTTGTGTGAAAAGGCTACTTAAAAGGTAATGAATATTCTGTACATTATCTTTCCGTAATGGCATTAAACATGTTTACTTCAAGCAAAAAGCATCTTTGAAGTCATAAGACTGAGTAGTAGCCATAGCAACCAACAGCAGATAATAATGAGTCCTCTAGTATTGTTTAAAGCGGAATGATTTCTGTATTAATTATCTTGTCCACAGCCCTTGGAGAAAGATTCATTGAACAAGATAACTCAGCCTGTGAGGGTTTCCAAGAGAGGGCTTTATTTTTTTATTATTTGAGAACAAAGACTTTCATACATTTCAGATGTGGAAGTACTTCAAAAAAAGAGAGAGTGAGAGTAAGGTGTAACGCAAATCCTACCATTTAAACTCCACATCTAACAAAATGGATGAAGAGGGTGCATTAGTGAAAAGGCAAAGAGACCTTTGCAAAAAATTCTAAAAGTTGCCTGAAGTGAATGTAATGCACTTACAGTAAAATTTAAAGTTTCATGTAGAGAGAATAAATGATGGGCAGCTATTTTTTCTTTAAGATGAGGAAAGAAAAGTCACAGTTCACCACTTGCTCAAAAACCAGCAAAAACAGTTTTGCATGTGTATAAAGATCTATGAATCATTTTTTGGATTGTTGTTTGCTTTTGCTCAAACATATTGTGATCAATGGATCATAAAATGAAAAAGATCAAAAAATAAAAGCCAATCTATTTGAGGAAGACAGCCCCGGTTGCCTTATTCATTAAACATTATGTGTTTCCCATCACAAACAGCAGGACTGAGCCTCTCAAGATTTACAATATCAGTTTGTTCACAGAGCTGCTACAACAGGAACAGCCAACAGAGCATAAATGACACAAATCTAATTAGCGGTAATAATTTGTCACCATTTACTGACATCTCTCGGATCTCTTTTCACTTTGCACCTGGGCTGCCATTAGCACCTTCCTTGATAAATGTGTTGTTTACTTTTTACCCAGTAAAATGTTCAATACACGTTCATTTCATGTAGTGTTACGTAATGCACTTCACATTCATGAATTACAGCATGTCCAGATGTAAGTAATATTTGGCAAAGCAGAAGTAAAACGTAGCAAAAGTTTTAAATATAATTTGGTAAATATCAGAGATTTAATGGTATGTCTTTTGCATATAATATATCAGCATTTTTCATACTTTCCAAAAAAGAATACTTTTTAGACAAAAATATGTATATGTCTTGGTGACAATAAATTGTAATACTAACTGGCTTGAATGCTTCAACAGTTTTTAACTTAAGCCAAGGATTGGAATAAAATATAAATTAAACCCCAGAGGAAGAGTGGGATTTTTAATGATCTTTCCAGACTGTTTATGATTGCAATACTCCTTTGATTAATTACATGAACTGCTCAATTAATTAATTGATTGGTTGATTGATTTAAACGCTGTAAAGTATATGCAGTCAGCTGCAAGCTGACATCAATGCCTGAATAACTGCTCGATGGTTAAGCTAAGCTATATTTCAAATTGGTTTACAGCACTAGTGCTTTGTATTTTTTTTTTAAATGTTGACTGGCCAGGGTTAATGCACTTTCCTTATTGCAGGTGATACAAAGCGAAATTGGTTTTGAGCATTGTTTTCAATATTATGAGGGAGATTGTTGTGTCATGGAAGGCGTTGGGTGCCATTAGTGTGCCTCTCAGGTCTGATGGCTCAACATCAGTTGGTCTTAAGGCTGCGGCTGATCCACTTCTTCCTGCTGCTGCATTCCTTATCTGTGCCAGGGTATTACTTGACGTCACAGCAGCAGTACCCCCTTACTTTAGGGACTATGACCTTGCACCCAATCAACCACGATCAAGTGACCCTACACCTCTTAGAAGATGTTTCCCTGCAAACCTTTCTTAGCTGATGGCAAGAGCAATAAGCAAGACAGCAGAAATTTATTTAGCTACTAACATATCATATATAATGCCAAAGTAGAAGCAAATAGGTGCAACAAATTACATTATATGATCTGAGTTGTACCGTGTGAGTCAATCATAATGTGATTTCTTCTCAGGTAGCCAGCCCTTGCAGTAAAGCAGTTACATTCTGCATACAGCTGTGTGTCTCCCCCATCTCAGGAGTCTGAGTCACAGCCACTTGCTGACCCTCTGAAGCTCGGTCGCTCTCTTTCTTCTGCCTTCACGTTTTGCCTGTGTTTGTTTACATTCAGCTTCAGCTGGCTTGTGTTTTTTGTAAGACCACATCTTCAGCAACTGTTCAGCAGCAGCCAGCAAGTGTGTTCATTTCCTTGCAAGGTGAGGGCCCCATCTTGTGACCGTTTGTAACGAGCTGTGGTTGAGTATCTACCCAGCTCTTCATGTGACCAGGCTCATGTATGTCCTTTGTTTAACCGTACATAAAATGTCTTAGCATTTAACACCTTTTTTGATAGAATTAAGCATATTACAAATATGGCAGTAATTATAAGAAAATGCATCATCACAACAGAGGTAATGTGATGCCCCTCACCACAGTTATACCCTGGGAATCTTGTAGTTATAACCAAGCACCAGTGAGGGAAGGAGAGACATAAATCACTGCAGGGCAGTGAAAGATCAATCAAATTTGTTATTTTCTTTTGTGCCAAACCATATGTAAATTAGTGAAGTTCTTCACAGCAACAATCAGAGTGAGTAGTGCCACATTCAAAAAGCCAAAAATGCAAAGGTACAGTAAATGAAGTGAATGACTCTGAGACAAAATGTTAAACGGTGCAAACCAAATAGTGCAACAACTAATCCTTTCACCTCCTCCTCAGCTTCTCCTTATTCAGAGCTCTCGAGATTAATTTCACAGATTCAGCAGATCCAACTAATCTGGACAACCCTGTGGAACTCCAGCAAACAAACAAACTTACTGATGAGCACTCGAGAGAACACACAAAAAACAATCGATCCTTTACAGTACTCAACCCTATTAAATGAGCCTATGGGGAAAACCTCAGCTAATCTCCTACCCACTAAATCGGCAACTTATAACTTGCATGCTGGTCTGCTCCCTACACGGCATAATTCTTACCGGTATGGAATTCTTCAATTGCATTATCACCCTAGCACATGTGCACGCCTGGGCTAACACAACTCATCTACACATTACATCACGCCTCTACTCTATTCTTCGGAGCCAACGTGCACAATAGAGTCCAGCTGCAGTCAGGAAAGTTTTAGGCGTCGGACAGATTCGGCAACCTGAGACATACTGAGATCCGTAAGATGATGCCCTGTCATCTCTTTTGACTCCACCCACTTTCCACGCCCCCAACCCCATGTTAGCAGTACACTTTTGTGCTAAATGTACTATTATAGTAATGGTGGCAAACTGAACCTTTATGCAAAAAATATTTATTATAAATTAAAAAGCTTCACCGGGATAATACACTAATGTAATACACGTCTCTTCGTACTTGCTACGATGTCACGAGCCATCCCCAGTGGGTATGCAAAGCCACTCAGCTAACAGAGAAGGTCTTAGCCGGGCGACTCAAATGACTACTTTATACCTCTTTGTGCTTCTGAGGGCAAGTGCATCATTCCTCTGGAGCATAAACTCTGCCACAATTAATGCATCATTAATATTGTACACCAGTAATGATACAGTACTAATGATATGACACAGAGAGGACCACAAAAGACAGTACTCTAAAGAGTTCCAAAACATCCAGAGCATAGTATTGCATATTTGAATGTTTACACAAATTATATGATTTATTCGATTCACAGTCTATAAGAATATGTAGTGTTAATCGTAGCTGAGTGCAGCATATAATTTATTCTTCTTCGTCTTCTTCCTTAGCATTTCCCATTTTTATATGGGGTCAACCTTCTGATTACCAGTGTAGGTCCTTAGCCACAGAGCCACTACTCTGTTCAGTGCAGCATATAACTAACATATTAAAATTGTGTCTGAAGTGCTCTGATCTGTCCGAGGTCTAATACCGTCCTGACTGCAGCTGGACACTTCTCAACGTGCACCACCCTCCTCCTCTGGGTTAGCACACCACTTATCTATATAAAGTCCTAATTCTTGTTCTATAAATAGAGAAACCCAACTAGATCCACCGAGTTTCAGCCCCCTCCACTTAACTGTTTTCACTCATATTCTTCATTCTATAACTAGCTAAGCCCAAAACCATCCTGACTTCTGAGTTACACTGTGGCATCCAGTCACAGGTGATAACAGGCAGAGATTTGGTGCCTTGTCTTAATTTCTCAGTGAAACTCAACATCACAAGTCTGCATTCCATTCAGGACCATTTGCCTCGAACACTAGAATCCCTGAAGTCTACGAAAAAAGTCGTAATGCCAGGCCAGCCACCTTAAATTCTTTCGCACCTCTTCATCAGCATCTTTGTTTTGCAAATGTGTCAATCAGCGCAAACAGCAAGCAGCCTGCTCACTCATCCCCCGACTCAGCTGAAGTCAGTCGCAAAGTTCTCCCAGTTCAAGACTATTTATCTGGGTGTGAGGTGCCTTGAATTGTATGGGGTAAATAATATATAGTTATTTGGAATACTTAACATTTCATGTGTGTGTCAGTACTGGGTTGGGAACTATGCTTAGCCAATCCTTCTATATATCATTTGTCCCTAGCTTATTACACAGCATACCTGTGACCGAGAAACACCAGACATAAACTGGGGAAGCACTGGTGGTGCTGATGCCACTCACTTAAATAAATGCTGAAAAACAACACAAAATTTAAAGGGGTAAGTAGCACATCCCCAGGGAAGATTTAGAAAGCAATTTCTTCCACACTGGAAACATCAAAGAGTCTTGACATTGTCTCACAGTCTGGACTAGACAGAATGTTCTTCGACTCAAAACAGAGAAAAGCACAACAGACAAAAATGCATTAATTAATAATATAACTGCATTTTCTGCTGCTTTGAAGGCAAAAACTCAGAGCCATAGATTATCATTCTGATGAAAGACCTCCAAATGCAGATGAAAGAAGATAGTTGCTGATAGCCATCAGAGAGAAAGAGATTAAGGAAGCATTGAGGAGTTTGAAACTAAGCAAGAGACCTGACAATATTACATGAATTTTAACAGAATGCTTGTGCAGACAAAGTTGGAATTTTTGTATCAACTTTTCCATTGCTACAATGCCTATAAAAAGTAGTCTCCCCCCTTTGAGGTTTCCATTATTTATTGTTATGAAGCATTAAATCATGGTGGATTTAATTAAGCGTTTTTGGCACTGATCAACAGAAAAATACTCAAGTAAAAACAGATCTCTGCAAAGTTGTCTAAATTAATTACTAATATCTTCTTCTTCTTCTTCTTTCGGCTGCTCTCGTTAGGGGTCGCTACAGCGGATCATCTTCTTCCATATCTATCTGCCCTCTGCATCTTGTTCTGTTACACTCATCACCGGCATGTCCTCTCTCACTACATCCATAAACCTTCGTTTAGACCTTCCTCTTTTTCTCTTGCCTGGCAGCTCTATCCTTAGCATCCTTCTCCCAATATACTCAGCATCTCTCCTCTGTACATGTCCAAACCAGCACAATCTCGTCTCTCTGACTAACCGTCCAACTTGAGCTGACATTCAAATGTACTTGTTTCTAATCCTATCCATCCACGTCACACCCAATGCAAATCTTAGCATCTTTAACTGCTACCTCCAGCTCTGACTCCTGCTTTCTGGTCAGTGCCACTGTCTCCAACCCATATAACATAGCTGGTCTCACTACCGTCCTGTAGACCTTCCCTTTAACTCTTGCTGATACCCGTCTGTCACAAATCACTCCTGACACTCTTCTCCACCCATTCCATCCTGCCTGCACTCTCTTTTTCACCTCTCATCCACAATCCCCATTACTCTGTACTGTTGATCCCAAGTATTTAAACTCATCACACCTTTGCCAACTCTACTCCTTGCATCCTCACCATTCCACTGACCTCCCTCTCATTTACACACATGTATTCTGTCTTGTTCCTACTGACCTTCATTCCTCTCCTCTCTAGAGCATATCTCCACCTCTCCAGGGTCTCCTCAACCTGCTACCTACTCTCGCTACAGATCACAATGTCATCAGCAAACATCATAGTCCACGGGGACTCCTGTCTAATCTGTCAACCTGCCCATTACCATTGCAAATAAGAAAGGGCTCAGAGCCGATCCCTAATGTAATCCTACCTCCACCTTCAATGCATCTGTCACTCCTACCGCAGACCTCTCCATGGTCACACTTTCCTCGTACATATCTTGTACAACTCTTACATACTTCTCTGCCACTCCCGACTTCCTCATACAATACCACAACTCCTCTCGAGGCAACCTGTCATATGCTTTCTCCAGGTCCACAAAGATACAATGCAACTCCTTCTGGCCTTCTCTATACTTCTCCATCAACACCCTCAGAGCAAACATTGCATCTGAGTTGCTCTTTCTTGGCATGAAACCATACTGCTGCTCACTAATCAGAATCAGCATATCTTTATTATCATTGTAACAAATACAACGAAATTAGGTGCAGTCCCTGCTTTGTCAAAATATAAATAAATAGAATTACAAAAGAATAAGGATAAGAAGAAATAAGATAGAACACAAACATTCAACATAAGACCTTAATTGCACATGAACACTATTGCACAAGATGTCATCTATTGCACTGCTGCATTGGAGGTGATTAGGTGGCATTCAGTGCCCTAATAGCAACAGGGTAGAAACTGTTATTCAGTCTATTAGTCTTTGTTTTGATGCTCCTATATCTTTTGTCTGATGGCAACAGTTAGAACATGTCATGAGCGGGGTGTGAGGAATCTTTCAAGATGTTTTCCGCTTTCCTGAGGCAGCGAGAGCTGTGCAGTTCATCCAGAGAGGGTAAAGAGCAGCCGATGATCTGCACTGTTGTGCAGCTGGAAAACCACATGCAGAGGCAGTAGCACAGGATACTCTCAATAGAGCAGCGATAGAAGGACACCAGCAGTTTTTGGGGGATATTATTTTTCCTGAGGACTCTCAGGAAATAAAGTCTTTGCTGAGCATTCTTTGCCAGCTCAGTTGTGTTCATACCCCAGGACAGGTCTTCCATGATGTGGACTCCCAGGAAGCAGAAGTCTGACACCCTCTCCACACACTCCCCTCTGATGTAGAGTGGTTTGATGTCTGTTTTCTTTTTCCTGAAGTCCACAACGAGCTCCTTGGTCTTAATTGTGTTCAGGAGCAGGTTAGTGTCAGTGCACCATGCTGTCAGCCACTCCACTTCATCCCTGTAGGCGGACTCATCCTCCCCAGAGATGAGCCCCACCACAGTGGTGTCATCTGAAAATTTGACAATGGTGTTGTTGTGGTGGGTGGGGGCGCAGTCATGTGTGTACAGCGTGAAGAGCAGGGGGCTCAGCACAAAGCCCTGAGGAGAGCCAGTGCTGATGCTGATGGCTGAAGAGATGTGAGGGCCCACCCTAACCCTTTGTGTGCGGCCTGTCAGGAAGTCTTTAATCCATATACAGGTGGAATACGGTAGTCCCAGGGCTAGAAGCTTGCACACCA
The DNA here is from genome assembly GCF_900747795.2 of Erpetoichthys calabaricus. Lineage (NCBI taxonomy): Eukaryota > Metazoa > Chordata > Cladistia > Polypteriformes > Polypteridae > Erpetoichthys > Erpetoichthys calabaricus. The sequence continues at coordinate 60,759,534 of NC_041403.2, forward strand.
ATCTGTGAGAGAGGATGGTGTTAAAAGCAGAGCTAAAATCAATAAAGAGGAGATGTGTGTAGCTCCCCTGGGTCTCCAGATGGGACCGGGTAGCATGGAGAGCAGCAGCAACAGTATCCTCAGTAGAACTGTTAGCCCTGTAAGCAAATTGGTGTGCATCAAAGGTGGGAGGGATGAAGGACATGATATGACTCCGGACCAGTCTCTCAAAACACTTCATTAACACCGGGGTGAGTGCTACTGACCGATAGTCATTCAGGCAGGTTATGGATGATTTTTTTGAAAAAGGGATTAAGATGCAGGATTTCAGACAGGGAGGAACTGAGGCCTGGGACAGTGACAGGTTAAAGATCTTTGTAAAGACCCCAAGCCAGCTGCTTTGTACAGCTCCTCAACACACGTCAAGGGGCAATGTTGGGACCTGCTGCCTTCCTAGGATTGACAGCCTGGAGCGAGCATCTCACCTTGTGTTCCTCCAACATAAGGGAGGGGGTGATGTTGTTGTGAACTGCTGCTGCGTGTGTAACAGTTGCTTCTGGTAGATCCATCTCAAAGTGAGCAAAGAAGTGGTTCAGCTCCTCTGCCATTGAGGTGTCACCTTCAGCAGCTCCATGGCTGGTCCTGTAGTTGGTGAAGTGCTGGACTCCCTGCCAAACCTGCCTGCTGTTATTACTGTCCAGGTGCTCCTCAATCCTTCTCCTGTAGTCTCTCTTAGCCTTTCTAATGCCTCTCTTCAGGTTGGACCGTGTCATGCTGTAGAGAGCCTTGTCACCGCACCTAAAGGCAGTGTTCCTTTCCTTTAGCAGCCACTGAAGCTCTCTTGTCATCCAGGGCTTCTGGTATGGATAGACATGGATACGTTTCTCCACTGTGACAGTGTCAGTGCAGGTTTTGATGTAACACAATACACTGTCTGTGTAGAGTTCCAGGTCTGCACTTTCAAAAATGTCCCAGTTAGTCTTGTTGAAGCAGTCCTGCCACTGCAGAGAGGTGTCATCAGGCCAGGCTGTGATGGATCTTGAGGTGGTAAGAGCAGATTTGCATGAGAGGGGTGTATGCAGGAATCATCAGCAGTGACATGTGGTCAGACTGGGCCAGGTGTGGAAGCTGTTTAGCTCTGCAGCCCAGCTTGATGTTTGAGTAGACCTTGTCTAGTGTGTTGGCTCCTCTAGTAGCACACTTTACGTGCTGGTGGAGTTTGGGGAGCACTGCTTTAAAATCCATGTGATTAAAGTCCCCTGTGATAATGAACACTGCATCAGGGTAAAGGCTCTGTTGGCTGCTAATGCTGCTGTATAAATATCTCAGAGCCAAGTTAGCATTAGCAGCTGGTGGTATGTAAACAACGGTGATCATTACCATATTGAACTCCTGCGGTCAATAGATAGGTCTACATTTCACAATCATATACTTCAAGTCAGGGGAGCAATGGCTATCCACTATTACTGCATCCATGCACCAGTTATTATTGATGTACACACACACACACACCCTCCTCTGCTCTTACTGGAGTCTCTAGTCCTGTTGTAGCGCCATGATGTATAGCCTGTTAGCTCAATAGCCGAGTCCAGTATTAATGAATGAAGCCAGGTTTCCGTGAACACAAACAAGTTACTGTCCTTGATCATGCAGTTTGATGCAACCTGAAGCCTCAGTTCATTCATCTTGTTGACAACAGATCTGGCGTTAGCAAGGAAAAGGCTTGGAAGCAGAGGTTTGTGAGGCTGTCTCCGTAGTCTAGCGAGCGTGCTGGTCCTGCATCCTCGCTTCTGCTTACTCTCTCTGTGCCGCCTTTGTCGTCGGCCTCCGGGGATGGTAATCCACGGGGAGCCGGGTGTCCTGGCTATATCCACCAGAACGCTGTGCGAGTGAATGAATTCCGCTGTAACATTCCCCTCACAGCAGACTCCGATCTTAAGAAGATAGTCTCGTTGTAGTATATGTTCACCCAACAGGATGTAGAACGAATTAAAATCAACACACACACACACAAAACAAAACTCCGAAGGGGAGAGCACCAAGCTGCTGCAACTAATCATCACCTCCCTTCTTAATCTAGCTCCCACTACTCTTTCCCATAACTTCATGCTGTGGCTAATCAATTTTATCCCCTTGTAGTTACTACAGTCCTGCACATCCCCCTTATTCTTAAATATCGGCACCAATACACTTCTTCTCCACTCCTCAGGCATCCTCTCACTTTCCAAGATTCCATTAAACAATCTGGTTAAAAACTCCACTGCCATCTCTCCTAAACACTTCCATGCTTCCACAGCTGGTCTTCTGGACCAGTGGCTTTTCCATTCTTCATCCTCTTCACAGCTGTTCTTACTTCCTCCTTGCTAATCCGTTGCACTTCCTGATTCACTATCTCCACATCATCCAACCTCTTCTCTCTCTCGTTCTCTTCATTCATCAGCCTCTCAAAGTACTCTGTTCATCTGCTCTGCACACTCTCCTCGCTTGTGAGTACGTTTCCATCTTTATCCTTTATTGCCCTAACCTGCTGCACATCTTTCCCAGCTCGGTCCCTCTGTCTAGCCAATCGGTATAGATCCTTTTCTTCCTTCTTAGTGTCCAACCTTTCATACAACTCACCTCTCTCTTCACCTTGCCCCTTATCTCTTTGTACTGTTGTCTACTTTCTGCATCTCTCTGACTATCCCACTTCTTCTTTGCAATTCTCTTCCTCTGTATACTCTCCTGTATTTCCCCATTCGACCACCAGGTTTCCTTTTCCTCCTTCCTCTGTCCAGATGTTGCACCAAGCATCCTTACTATATCTGCTGTAGTTTCCCAGCTGTCTGGTAATTCTTCACTGCCACCCAGTGTCTGTCTCACCTTCTTCCTAAACTCAACCTTGCAGTCTTCTTTTTTCAACTTCCACCATTTGATCCTTGGCTCTGCCCTCACTCTCTTCCTCTCCTTGATCTCCAACATCATCCTACAGACCACCTTCCTATGCTGCTTAACTACACTTTCCCCTGCCACCACTTTGCAGTCTTCAATCTCCTTCAGATTGACTCTTCTACATAGGATGTAATCTACCTGTGTGCATCTTCCTCCACTCTTGTACATAACCCTATGTTCCTCCCTCTTCTTAAAATACATATTCACCACAGCCATGTCCATACTTTTGGCAAAATCCACTTTCCTCTGACCTTCTTCATTCCTCTCCTTGACACCATACCTACCCATCACCTCCTCGTCTCCTATGTTTCCTTCACCAACATATCCATTGAAATCTGTTCCAATCACCACTTTCTGTCCCTTGGGTACACTGTTCATCACTTCATCCAACTCACTCCAAATATCTCTCACCCATTGCACACACAACTTGCGGTGCATATGCACTAACAACATTCATCATCACACCTCCAATCTCCAGCTTCATAATCATTACTCTGTCTGACACTCTTTTCACCTCCAAAACACTGTTGACATACTGTTCCTTCAGAATAAACCCTACTCCATTTCTCCTCCTATCCAAACCATGATAGAACAATTTGAATCCACCTCCAATCCACCTGGCCTTACTCCCCTTCCATTTAGTCTCTTGCACGCACAATATATCAGCCTTCCTTCTTTCTATCATATCTGCTAACTCTCTCCCCTTACCAGTCATACTGACAACATTCAAAGTTCCTACCCTCAGTTCCACTCTCTTTACCTTCCTCCTCTCCTCCTGCCTCCAGACACGTCTCCCCTCTTTTTTTTCTCCTTCTTATTCTTCTTCTTTGGCCAACAGTAGCTCAATTTCCGCCAGCACCCTGCTGGCTAACAGTACTGGTGGCGGTCATTGTTAACACGGGGCTCGACCAATCCAGTATGGAAATTTGTATTGTTGTCCGCATATTGATTTAGCAAAATTTTACACCGGATGGATGCCCTTCCTGACGTAACCCCATTTATCCGGGCTTGGGACCAGCATGAAGAAACACACTGGTTTGTGCATCCCCTGTAATATAATTACTTATATAAAACACAAAATAATTAATCACATTAGTATTCACCCTTTCTAACGTAGCACATTTAAATCATCATTGGTGTAGCCAGTTGACTTTCAAAGTCACAGAATTCGTTCAGTGGAGATCACCTGCCTGTAGTCAGGGGATTTTAATTGATTGTAGTATAAATGCAAGATGCAACGCTGGAAGGTCCAACTTGTGCTGAGTCAGTAAAGTATGATGACTTAAACAAGATAGTGAACACTCTAAGCAACCCCATGAAAACTTAGAGAATGTAGATGAGAAAATATCCAAGTCACTGAATAACTCTTGGGGGTCCACTTAAATCAGTCAAAAAAAGAGTATGGCACAACTGTAAATCCACCCAGGGTGTTCATGAAAGATGAAGACTATTGAGGGAGGCCACCAAGAGTCCTAAGAGAACTCTGAGGAATTTACAAGCTATAGTGACCGAGACTGGAGGGACTGTGCACTCAACAGTTGCTGTTCTGGTACTTCACCAGTTGCAAACTTTATAGGAAAATGGCAAAGAGAAAGCCGCTGTTAAAAACATGCACATGACATCTCATTTAGAGTTTGACAGAAGACACATGGGAGACTCTGAAGTCAGCAGGAAGGAGCTTCCATGATCTGATGTGATCAAAATTGAGCTTATTGATAACACACCATCCCCACTGTGAAGCATGGTGGTGGCTGCATCATGCTGTGGGGATGCATCTCTACAAGCAGACCCTTGTGAAGAAGAGGGCCAAAATGAATGTGACAAAATACAGGGAAATCCTGGAAGAAAACCTGCAGCATTCTGCATGAAACCTGAAACTTAGGAGAAGATTTGTTTTCCAGAAGGACAACAACCCCTAACATAAAGCCAAAGCTACACAGGAATGGCTTAAAAACAACAATGTGAATATCTTGGAGTGGTTCAGACAAAATCCAGATCTCAATCCAGTTAGGGATTTGTGGCTGGACTTAAAAACTGCTGTTTACTCATTATCAACATGCAGCCTCACAGAGTTTGAGCAGTTTTGTGAAGAATGTGCAGCACTGAGATGTGCAAAGCTGATAGAATCCTGCACACACAGATTCAAGTGCATCTACTATGGACAGACTTTAAGGGGGTCAACACTTCAGCAATCAATTATTTTGTGTTTTGTATTTGTATTTAATTTAGACAAATTTGCAAAGATCTGTTTTCACTTTGACAAAAACGATTCTTTGATCAATGTCAAAAATCCCAGCAAGCATCGGGCACAAGGCAGGAACAATTCCTAGACTAGGTCCCGATATGAGAGTAACTTTTAACATAATTATCATCTTGAATGCTACTTAATTATGACACTCATGATGATAATAGGCAGAATTAGTCGGATCAGATTTCCAAAATCCTAGCATCAGTTTTCCACTCTTTCTCTTGCGAATTCTCCAGGGTTCCAAGAACAAGTGAGAAATAGTCCTATTAGTTAGATCAGGTTGTTCTATTGTCAACCTTAATGTATAAATATTTTAATTAGAAGCACTTTTTCTGATAAGAGTGTAGGCTTGTTTTGCACTTTAGTGGTTAAATTTTGCTTAACAATACCTGGTTGATTTTTCATTTAGTGTAGTTACATTTATTAGAAATTATCATGGTATTAATGAATAATCCAAGTAAATGTGGTATATCTTTGCTTTTGTTGATTAATCTTTGGAAAGCACCTTGAGTTGCATGTAAATGAATAATAAGGTGCTATATAAATAAAGTTATTATTATTATCTAACTGATATCTATCTGACCCCATGCTGTGCGATGTGAGCTCATACACACACCCCAAGTGGCTTATTGAGGCCTAGCCTAATAGTGCTACATAGGTCTCCAGCAACTACTGTAGGTACTTGGCTGGTGAACACTGCCCACCATATACAAGCCTTAGATGCAGGAGTGTTACTTGGCAGCCCTGTTCCTTCCAAGATTTATTTAAATTTCACTTTATCTCTCATGGGTTTAGAATTTTGTATCACTCTTTGTCTTGTTTTTCTACCACAGAACTAGGCTTCCAACAATGTGGTCCTCCGAACCCTCAGCATTGTTATTAGTATTAGACAGAAATTATCAGCCTAAGTATTCCCTTTGTTATTATTTAAATTATTTAGCAGATATCTTTACTGGTGTCTTAATAAAACTAAATATGTACAAAAATACACATCTGAGTACCTAGTAAGACAGTTCAAAATTAACAGACAATCGAAAATAACTCTTTTTGTAGAACACCAGAACTCTCTTAAACATGAAAATCCTACAGCTTCTTTGGAATGATTCAGCGGTGTGGTTTCACTCAAATTCCCAGTGGGGAAGCTAAAGAAAGTGCCAGCAAGAAGAATGCTTGTTGCAGTGAATTTAATCTACTTAATTCAGGCTCCTACTGGGAAATATCAAATGACAATAAATAATACAATAAAAAAGAGCTTAATTAGCAAGGAGCTGCCAGACGATGTTAACACTTTCGTCACAAGCTTATACTTATGAAGGCCCTTGACCCAGTGGGAAAATGCGCTTGAGACTTTGTTTACTAATTAAATATAGTGTGGTTAACAGCAAGAAAACAAGAATTCCTTGAATGTTGCTAAGAAAGTGTTATTCAATTTGCTCCTGTGCGTGTTGCACACTGACCCTTATTACTTTCACCAAGGAACTGAAACAACCAGGTCTCAGTGGTGTTCATCAGACAAATGAACTCTTTGGAATCCTCCATTAAGATAAGGACTGGCCAAGTAGCCTTAGTATATGTATTCTTCAAGGGAAACTGCAATATAAAGCATTTCATAAACAAACTATTCATGTATATAATGCTTTCCTATAATGAATGTCATCCCAAGCTGCTTTACAGGTCCAAATCTACGGTGGATCCAATAAGTATTCAGAACACTTCACCTTCTGCACAATGTTATTGTGTTGTAGATTTAATTTTAAATGGATACATTTTCCATTTGTGCCCATCTCTCTACACTCAATAACCCATAATAACAACATGAAATCATATTTTCTGAAAGGTTTTCAAATTTATTAAAAATCAAAACCTGAAATCTCTCATTTATGTAAGTATTCAGACCCTTTGCTGTGGCACTCCACATTGTGGTCAGGTGCATTCTTTTGGTTTTAATTCTTATTGAGATGTGTCTACAATTTGATTAGAATTCACCTGTGGCAAATTGAACTGATGAGAAATTGTACAGAAACGTACACACCTGTGTATATAAGATCCCACAATTCATATTGCGTGTCAAAACAAAAACTAACCCATGATGTCCAAGGAACTATCTGTAGACCACTGCAATAAAACTGTTGTGAGGTCTAGATCAAATCAAGAGTTTATAAACAATTTCAAAGCTTTGAGTGTTTCCAGGAGCACACTGACTTCAATAATTATGAAACAGAAGACGTTTGAAACCACCAGGACTCTTCCTTGAGTTGGCTGTCTGGCAAAACTGTGTAAACAACCCAGAAGGACCTTGGTCAGGGAGGTGACCAAGAACCCAATGGTCATTCTAATAGAGCTTCAGAAGTTCTCTGCTGAGATGGGAGAACCTCAGAATCAGAATATCTTTATTGTCATTGTAACAAATATAATGAATGAACCAGCAGCACTCCATCAACCATGTATTTATTGTAGAGTGGCTAGATCTAGGTAGAAGCCACTCTTGAGTAAAAGGATATTACAGTTAAAGAACTCTGAGATTTTCTGGTGTTGCAACACAAAAATTGAACTGTTTGGTCAGAACTCCAAGCACTATGTCTGGCGAAGTCCAGGCACTTCCCATTACATGCCTAATACCATCCCTACAATGAAGCATAGTGGTGGAAGCATCATGCCACAGGGGTGCTTCTCAGCAGTAGGGACAGACAGACTGGTCAGAATTGACGGAACGATGAATGCAGCTAATTACGATGGTTCATCTTTCAGCATAATAATGAAGCATACAACCAAGACAACATTGGAGAGGCTTTGGGACAAATCCTTTACTGTCCTTACTTGTACAAGAAGACTTGCAGCTGTAATTGCTGCCAAAAGGGACTCTAGAAAATATAGAATTAAGGGTCTGGATACTTGCATGAATGAGAATTTTCAGTTTTTGATTTTTACAAAATGTACAGACCTTTCTGAAAACATGTTTTCATTTCATCTTTTTGGATTATTAAGTGTCAAAAATGACAAATGTATCCATTTAAAAATAAATCTAGGACACGACAAAGTGCAGAAAGTGAAAGGGGTCTGAATACCTTCTGAATCCAGAAACATTAGAGAACAGAAACAGAAAAAGAAATATAACAAAATAATACTTAATGTAAGCCAACAATGCAAAGAATCAGTTTCTTATATATAAACTAGTCATTTAGCCCGTTACAATAACTGGCGCTAGAACAGTAGTGCATAAACATTAGTAGGAACAGTCTATATTAAATGGCAAGGGACTTTGACCTTATTCTTTTTGTTGGTCGTATTTTTCTTTCTTTCAGCCTTTCTTTTGTTGATGTTTACTTGCTGAGCTGACCGTTCTTCGTGGGCTGCCGCCGTGTATTGTGTATCTTTAATTTTCTGTGACAGTAATACTGTCTTGTACGGCACTATTCAATAAGGGCGCGCACAAAAAGGCGAGCTTCAAAAGGGCAACCTCAATTGAGCGCAGCGAATAAAGGCGTTTGTAGATAATTTAGTTCAAATGGCTCTGGAATATGTGAAGAGCAACAAAGGTGCAGATCTTTATTTACGCGCGCCTTTATTCGCTGTGCCCAATTGAGGTCGCCCTTTTGAGGCTCGTCTTTTTGTGCGCGCCCTTATTGAAGGATACCATCTTGTACATCCGCTGGCTTGTACGTCCGCTGGCTTGTACGTCCGTAATATATCTTTAATTTTCTCTGGCGGTAATACAGGCGTGCGCGTCGGTAATATGCCTTTAATCTCCTCTGACAGTAATACTGGCTTGTATGTGGCTGTAATATGCGTCACTGTATTGTGTACCTTTAATTTCCTCTCGCAGTAATACTGGTTTGTATTTCCGTAAAACGCCTCTAACTTTCTCTGACAGTAATATCGCGCATCGCACCGTGCCCCACGCATGCGCACTTCACCAGAAGAAACCCACACACGGACACCTGGACGCACACAGGGATTTCATATATATAGACGTTGATGGGTGTGTGTGTCTGTCCAGCTCCGAAGAGCAAGGCTACAGCATGAAGCTCAAAGACCTGGCAAGGTGGCCCCAAGTTAACGAGTCAGAAGAAGAATGAAGTATGAGGCTACAGCATGAAGCTGAAAGAATTAACTCCATCGCCAAAGTGAAACTTGCTTACCCTCTGATAGACAAGGAAGGGCGAGCACTTCCGCTAAACGAAACTGGCAATTCTGCATTTCAGTTTTTTCTCTGACAATTTCAATAGTTTCTAGCAGCCCAGGCTTTATACAGCAAGTGCTTACACAGCTAGTATTAAATAAAACAGAAAAATCCACAGCATGGAATTGATCAAATTTACATTCAGGCAAAATACACACAGTATATAAGGAAAGAGCTAGTATTAGACCAGCAAGAATGTAAGCACAAATGCCTCATATACAGCATATTACAGAGTAAGAATTGTTTCAGAGCACTTGACATGAGCATTTCAACAAAACTGGACATTAGTGTAATCTCTGGTTTAAACAAACTAAGACAATGGTTGAGTCCTGACGTGTGACTATAGTGATGAAGTGACCCCAATGAGATCTTTTGGCAGACTGGTACTCTCAGTAAAACACCCCCCTTTACATCAATAGAAAGGAGGATGAAATTGTCAGCTGTTTGAAATACCTAGGGGTGCAAATTACAAATGACCACTCTTGGAACTCCAATACAGCTGTCTGGTAAAGAAAGCCCACCAATGCCTCTCCTTCCTGAGGAGTCCCCTCTATTCTGACCTCTTTTTACAAGTGTGTGGTAGAGAGCACCGTCACCTCCTGTATTACGTATGGTGTGGTACAGCAGCTGCTCAGAGGCAGACAGGACCGGCACTGCAGCGGGTGGTTAAGTCTGCTCAGCGGATCATCTGCAGCAGCCTACCCAGTATGGAGGATATTTACACCAGCAGGTACAAAAGTAAAGCCTCATCCATTTTGGAAGATCTCACTCATCCTGCACATGGACTGATTGCCCGCCTTGTGTCAAGCAGGAAATGGCGCAGCTTATGGGCTACCACTGCCAGGCTGAGGAACAGTTTCTTCTGGGATGCTATTAGACTAATGTTTACAACATCACTAAATCTGACCACACTCTGTGTGACTTAGACTACACTTTGCATTTTGCTTTCAGTAGTCTCATGAGCTAAACTATCTGCTGCTCCCTTTTTCACTTGCTGCTAATTACAGGGCATACTGCAATATTATTTCTTTTAGCAATAGTTATCTTAATTTACTTATGTATAAATGTTATTTTGTTTTATTTTGTTGTGTTTATATGTAGAGAAAAGCCAAGCAAAATGAAACCTTTTATTGACTAACTAAAAAGATTACAATATTACAATACAACGCTTTGGGGGTTAAGGAGCTACTTATGGGGTACTTTTTATTGTGAATTTTTTTTTTACTTTATAGAGTACTGAATTTCATTTCTGCGTATGGATGTTAGAATGACAATTAATATACTTGATCCCTCATATATGATTTTTGTTTGGCTGCAGTTTTGCAGGCAATCCAAACCTGACATTAGTGTGTACAGACATTTATCCTGAATGAGTCCTGCATACACAAAATTAATAAAATTATATCTGTTTGACAAATGTGACCTGATAGACCACTATGAATGCAAGCTGTATGCAGAAATCTGCACTGCCTAGAATAGCTTGAAGTGCATGACGTCTACAAATTTTTCAGCTCATGATGGTGATGGTAAAGATGGGAAACAGAAAATGAAAAATTGTACCTATTATTTTGAATGTACTTATTACTGCCATATCTCTGCATAGAAAACTGTGGACACGATAAGGCAGCCTGGACTAGAAGTAGTGAAATGCTGAGAGTTTTGATGCAATAGTAAGATAAGTTCAGAATATCGAGGAGTATGTCAAACTGCTTATGTCAATTTCTGTCAGCAAGACTGCCAAAGAAAAGCATCATTTCTATCGTAAAATGTATAGCAATTAGGTCGCATTTGCTGGCAACATTCTTGATTTTCAATGCAGAGATATGATGAAGATAACATAAACATCCATCCATCCATAATCCAACTCGCTACATCTTAACTACAGGGTCATGGGGGTCTGCAGGAGCCAATCCCAGACAACACAGGGTGCAAAGCCAGAAACAAACCCCAGGCAAGGCACCAGCCCACTGCAGGGCACACACACACATGACAATTTAGTATCGCCAATACACTTAACCTGCATGTCTTTGAACCGTGGGAGGAACCCGAAGTACCCAGAGGAAACTCACGCAGACACAGGGAGAACATGCAAACTCCACTCAGGGAGGACCCGGGAAGCAAACCCAGGTCTTCTAACTGCGAGGCAGAAGCGCTACCACTGCGCCAGCCTGACATAAACAGTGATGTTAAATTAGTTGGGGAGGATAAAGTTTCAGGGCGGCATGGTGGCGCTGCTGCCTCGCAGTTGGGAGACCTGGGGACCTGGGTTCGCTTCCTGGGTCCTCCCTGCATGGAGTATGCATGTTCGCCCCGTGTCTGTGTGGGTTTCCCCCGGGCGCTCCGGTTTCCTCCCACAGTCCACAGACATGCAGGTTAGGTGGATTGGCGATTTTAAATTGGCCCGCTTGGTGTGTGGGTGTGTATGTGTGTGTTCTGCAGTGGGTTGGCACCCTGCCCGGGATTGATTCCTGCCTTGTGCCCTGTGTTGGCTGGGATTGGCTCCAGCAGACCCCCGTGACCCTGTGTTCGGATTCAGCGGGTTGGAAAATGGATGGATGGATGGATGGATGGATGGATAAAGTTTCATGTAGTTCTGATTCAACTATTCAAATGTGGGTCGTATTCAAGATGCATGTCTGTATCAGATTTAGTACCATGAAGGTGGTTTAAATTCAATCTGAAAAAAATTGATTCAATGCTCTTTTTATTTGTTCACATTTTTCTAAAAAAAATTGGATAGTGTCATATTTAAGTGAAAAAAATCAGAATTGAACTGCACTATGAGCATAGCTTACATGGTCTCTAATCCAGCACTTTAGCTAAACTGTCACTGTTTCTATCAAAAAAGAAATGAAATAGCATAAGTGAAAAAGACAAACTTCAATTTATATATGATGAGTGGAAAATGTACATTAGTAATAAACATTGAACATAACAGAAACTTGAAAATGATGACAGTGGGAAAAGAAAGATCTTAGGAGATCTTAAAGTCCAGTGCTGGAGCACATCCATATCCAGATTACTGCTCAAGGGATGATGTGGCTTTAGGACAATCCAGATAAAAGCCAAAAAATGATGCACTGTTATTGTGTGGCAGATTTGTAGGTAAAATGTTAATTGTCTGATAGTAGACCACCTTTGAAGGGGGTGGAAAAGGTTTAAATGAGGGGGAGAAGCTGAAAAGCTGCTTCATCTTTACAAAGGCAGATTGATATTCATTTAAATGAAATTCCCTCTAGCCTGAAGAAGGGGCCTGATTTGCCTCGAAATCTTGCATATTGTTATCTTTTCAGTTAGCCAGTAAAAGGTGTCATTTTGCTTGACTTCTCACTACATTTAAATGATATAAAGCCACCTCCTAGTAGTCTGTTAATATTTGCCCTCCCTTTCTGTTTCAAATAACTAAACTAAAAATGTTTTTATCCAATAAATGAAACATTATCTTTTCTAGTGTTATTTATTTCCATCAGCTTTTGCTTTATTTTTATTTTTGCCAGTATTTTTAGTCTGAGAGAGTTAATAGGCAAAGTTGATAATAGAAAATACCAACTAGTAATAAAATTAAAACAAACATAAAAGTGATCCTAGCCTATCTTGTCTACAGGTTTCTTCTCTCCTTGCATTAACAGGCTGAGCAGTTTTAAGGCATCCTATACACCTTTAAAATGAGAAGTTGACCGCTTAAAGATGGCAGCTCTTACTGATATGCCAGGCTGAAGCAAATACGGCATCTGTATGGAGATATCCATGCTTGGCATGGCTGCTCTGTGTGTAGATTTTATGCATTCTTCCTGTGTGCGTGTGGCTTTTCGCAAAATACAATGTTTACTTCCCACATATCAAAGATGCATAATGTAGAATAATTTGCTGATTACTTTGATTAATTGTGAAGGTGCCCTATGATAAACTGATGTCCTGTTATGGTCTGATATGGTCTGGCTAGGATAGGCTCCTGCTACCCTGTCCTGGACAAAGCGGGTTAGAAAATGACTGACTGAAGCAGGAGTAGGCTTTGGATAGTGTCTTTGTAGTTTGCAGACTAAATTCCTTGACCACCAGAGATTAGAACCCATGGCAGGACAATGTCACAGATAAATATGTTTCCTTTCCAAGTTTTATGGTTAAGCTCTCCCTCACAGTGTTAGGGTGGCATGTTATTCCATAGACTGTGTAGATTGTGGCAAATGCAGAGCTAAAGCTGTCCATTGTGACCTTTTCATGATGATGTGATTACAGAGGTATGGAATGAAGGACTTTGATAAAATACACTTCAAGACAGATAAATGTACCTCTTAAAACCTTTTGTAAATTTCTGTCCTTCTTTGATTTTACAACCTAATATTTCAGTTATTCTCCTCTCAGTGTGGCTTAACCTGTAATTGACAGATTAGCTGCTCTTTTTAAACCTCTACTTGAGTGTTTTCTTTCTATTTCTGAGACACTCAATGTATTCTTTCAGATACTCTGTGCCTTAGGTCAGTAGCCCATAAAGAGCAGTCATATAGTGAAGCAAAGTTGCTTTGCAATTTTCATAAACCTGTACTTTACCATCCAATAATCTTCCTAATCTGATCATTTATCCAGGTGAGGGAGACAGGGCAGATGGGGCCTATCCCAGTAATCACAGGGCATAAGGCATGAACAATATCTGGACAGGGTGCCAGTCCATCCCATAGTGAACACACACACACACACACATCAGGGCCAATTTAGCAACACCAGTTTAACTAACCTGCATGTTTTTGGACTGTGGGGTGGGGAACTGGTGTAACCATAGGAAACCCAGCTGAGATGGACCCCCTTCCCTTATGTGGCCGCAAAGTCAACAAACAAAATTAGTGGTCTGAAAGAGAGGCAGGAGGTTTCCTGTCACAGCCAGGAGGCTGGCATGGAATGCAAGCATGGCAGGAGAAATGGATGGATTGGCATCCCAGCAGGGATGGACAGAAGACCCTTACCCGGCCAAGAGGTCAGTATAATGGATGGACCGGGGGAGACAGCCTTCCAAAACTTTATAATCCCTTAATATGCTAGATGGCAGTGTTCCAAAACCAGTACGCCCATACACACACCCACAAGGCATACTGGGAAATACTGTATAATCCGGTTGGACAGCTCCGTTCAGTTCTGTGAGGTAGCTGGAAGGAATGGCTGTTCCTACTTGGAGGGGCTTCCACTTAACCTGGAAGTGCTTCATTCATGCAATGTCCTGGCACTGGAAGTATTGCCAGTTCCTCCTCATATCGCTCTGCAATTTGGAATTGGGAGAGAATTAGGACAACGTGGGAAAGAAAGAAAGAAAGAAAGAAAGAAAGAAAGAAAGAAAGAAAGAAAGAAAGAAAGAAAGAAAGAAAGAAAGAAAGAAATGTGTATATTGTGGAAGAGAACCTGTGAAGGTATTGTGCTTAATAATAGTAAGCATTTTGAACCCAGGACTTGTGTCTTTCTGGCTGTGTCTGCGTGTTTGGGGTGCTGTTACACCCTTGACAGGTCACAATTTCATATTAATCCCCATTTGCACTCTAGAAGTATGATGCTACAGCAGTTAGCGGTGCCTACCATTTACAGATGACTGAGCTGAAATTCTGGCCTGTTTGGTTTTCTCTGCATACTCTGCCAAAGATGCAAAAGTCAGGTTAATTTATGTGACTATTGTTCAAGTAAAACAACCGTCATGTATAATATATCTAATCTAGAGCTGCCAATGTGCAATCCGCACTACAAACTGGTGACCCACTTTTGTAGAAATGGCTGGTGGTGCTCCCATTTCAGAAGAAGCCCTACCGGGAAAATGAAAAAGGGACAGAGACAGAGTGAGCAGTGCCTGGCTCGGACAGAATAACTGATCTTACAGATTTCAGGCGAGTGCAAAAAGTAACAAAAGTTTTCACTGTGACAGTTTAATTTGATTGATGCTCCCAAAACATGGAGACAGCTGTTGCCATTGCTACAATAAAAAGTCCTAATAACATTAAGATGAACAGTTCCGCATTTTTTGGTTGTTTACAACTGAATCAGTGCATACAGGTAAATTGGGAAAAGTCCGAACACCAACATAAGTCATTTAACAGCATAATACTTCTCTGTTGGTATTAAGTGTTAACATGTAAGCTGCTTTCCATGCCCTGAAATCGTTAAGAGATTTGACCGCCAAATTACAACTCTTCATCATTTTGTACTCCATTTACTGTTCCTTTTGCATCACTGAATTCACAACTGTTGAGCGCAGTCGTCTGCCTACGGTGTTCTGCGCTGTAGAGTGTATAATGTTTCTTAATGATATTGCCTGCTCATGCCCTAGAATGAAATGTTCAGTCACTTAATTTATAGCTACTTCCTAAATTAAAGCAGAAAGACTTGCTCCTTTGCCTAATGCACAAATATCGGAAAGGTGTTCTTCTAACTACAGGTGCTCTTTTGCTACTGTGTTGGTCCCTCGGGATTTCATGTCAGCCTCATCTTACACACAGTTCTTTAATAAATATCAGTAAGTTAGGCTGTCGTCATCATTGATGTTCTCACCAGTTGTGTACTTAAATCAACCCACATCTGAAGAGACTGATATATTGTGGCTTCTTTATGCTACCAAAATTATAGGCAACAAATTTGTCTCTGCATTAAAACACAAGACCCCAAGCATGCTTGACAATTCATTTATTTAGTAATGAATTGGTTAGTTGGTTAATTGATTAAATCAATAGAAATTATTTGAAAATGAAAATGCAAACTTAATTGTTGAATACAAATCAAATGACCATGTGCTCTCGAGAGCCCACACCTGGAGTATTGTGGACTTATCTAGATACTACACAACAAAAAGACATAGTAGCACAAGAAGTGCGTGCATAGACAAATAACCAAGGCTTTCCCTAGACCAGTGGTGTCAGAAGGTGGGGGCTTCAGAATATTAGGCACCCAGATTCTGATCTTTCATTCCCAGATATACAGGATAAGTCGCAGCAAGCCCCTGATCTTCTTGCTCTTTATATATAATATTACCCCTGATCAATGGGAAACTAGTTATTTAACTGGCACGTACATCTTGTGTGAAAACTCTCTTTGAGGTCTCTTTCACATACAAGTATGACTCGGGCAATAAATCATCTGTGAATTTATACATACATCTATGACTCGTGAAAAAAATGAACATCCTAATCTACCAGGCTAAGAGGATTACATTTAAATATGCTAAACAGAGACAGCAACATAAGCACATAATTGATGTATTTTAGAATTCTAAAAAGCATTAATGAAGGAAGTTGATTAAGCAGAACTTGTTGAGAAAAATGGTTAATCACAAAGTTGGGTTTATATAGCAGCGAAAACTAAAAGTGCTTTTAAGATGGAAACCATGACCTACTCCTTAATGAAACATTCCATCAGAGCCAGGAAGAAGCTATGCCAATGTTTTGGCATCTCAGTAGTTTTGTTCACCAGATAGATAGATAGATAGATAGATAGATAGATAGATAGATAGATAGATAGATAGATAGATAGATAGATAGATAGATAGATAGATAGATAGATAGATAGATAGATAGATAGATACTTTATTAATCCCAAGGGGAAATTCACATAATCCAGCAGCAGCTTACTGATACAAAAACAATATTAAATTAAAGAGTAATAAAAATGCAGGTAAAAACAGACAATAACTTTGAATAATGTTAACGTTTAAACCCCCCCCCCCGGGTGAAATTGAAGAGTCGCATAGTTTGGGGGAGGAATGACCTCCTCAGTCTGTCAGTGGAGCAGAACAGTAACAACAGTCTGTCGCTGACGCTGCTCTTCTGTCTGGAGATGATACTGTTTAGTGGATGCAGTGGATTCTCCATAATTCATAGGAGCCTGCTGAGCGCCCGTCGCTCTGCCATGGATGTCAAACTGTCCAGCTCCATGCCTACAATACAGCCTGCTTTCCTCACCAGTTTGTCCAGGCGTGAGGCATCCTAGTACTACTACTAGTATATTGTGTAGATGAAAAGTGATAATTAAAGGAACATTCTTCCAGTATGAGTGGTGGTTAATATTTATGACTAGGGTTGGCTTAGGAAGGGGTCTTTGTTCTTTCATAAATCCACAGAAAGTCACCATATTTGGCAACAGGAAAACCATATGTCACTAACAGGAACAATTCCAGAATTTGTTCATTCTCCAGCCTTCCCAAATACAAAGCCAGACAATATAAACTGTAATTAGGCTGAAGAAACATATCTATCAGAGTGCTAAATAGTGAATGAGAGGATGAGTACGAATAGTGAGATTAATACTATGTAGCTCCTGCAATGCAGGCACTATTTGTAATACTTACAGTTTCTGAGATAAGAGAATATGTGGAAGGTAAAAATCTGGTGTCCTCAATCAGAGCATTATGTTAGCCTAAGCATACCTCAGCAAAAGAGAATTTGAGAAAAGCATTTTATTTCCTTACAATATTCTCATGTGCTGTAACTGCCTCGAAATTGTATTCATCGTGTATTCTTCTTAAACTGCTTGATTTTTTTATAGCTTACCATTTTGTGACTTTCCCTACGTCTTTTTTCAGTCAGGCTGCATTAAGCAGCAAAGGACATCATTCATTTGTTCGTCGTTCTTTTTGATAGTCTTCATCGAGCATTCAAGCAAGGGACGACTGCAAATCTAAAAGTCACTTGAAGCAGAGAAATGGATCAGGTAGAACAAAGACCGAGGAATGCTATGGCACAGAAGCCACATCCTCTGTTCCTACCCCTCTTGCTGTTTACTGTAGCCCACCTCCTCATCTGGCCACAAGGGGTCTGTGCCTCTCTGTGACCTCAGTTGTATCCCAGAAAAAAAATATGAAATGAGTGATTTTCATTGTGTTGTGCTTAATGTTTTAACAGTGAAACCTGAAAACAAAGTGGATTTATCCTGAAAAAAGTGCCTTCAAAGTCACCAGAATCCAACATATTATGCACCCTAAGGTCTGAACTGAAATGTCATGTGAATGCGCCAGATACTCCATATTTACTTTGCACTTTTGTTTTAGATGTTTTCTGAGAGCTGCTTGCGCTCTCTTCTAAACGATACTAATTTAAATATACTCCGTCCCTTTTGAATTTTAAACACACTCTGTCTTTGAATTGTTGGCACCCTCTTCCACATGCTGTAGACCAGGGGTAGGCAACATCAGTTTTTGTTCCAACCCAGTTTCTTCTTATTGTTAATGAAGGACTTATTGGTCAAGTGACATTTTTCTGCTTCAGTTTAGTGGTCCCTCTTGTTAAGGTTCCCCACCCTTAATTGCTTACTCGTATTTCAGTCTTAAACAGCTGCAGTTGCTGTTTTTAATGACTCCAATAAGATGAAAATGACAACAGAGCCAGCAGTTCTCCATCTAACTTGTTTCTCTTTTCACTTGTGTGGATTCATGAGGCACTATTTGGTTTAATAAAACACTAAAGAGAAAAATGTGACAGACTGAAAATGACCTGTTTTAGGCTTCAAATCATTTGGATGATTTAATTGGAAAGGAAAAAAATTATGATATAAGAACATTACATTGCAGACTAACATGCCATAAAATGAAATGAGGTCTGAGATTAGCAATCATTGGTTTCTAATTAAGCAATTGCGTTAGAACAAAAACCTGCAGCCACTGTGGTCCTCTAAAAGTGCTCCGTTTCTTTGTGGATCTCGGCCACTGTAGTACAGGTAATGGTGTATTCTGTTTGCATATGGGTAATATTCCACAAAGAGGCTAAATAGTTAGACATATTGATGATATAAAATGAGAGCTTTTTTAAATGCTTAAGAAAAAAATTCAGAAAACAAACCACTAAGTTTTCAAATTGCAAATGTATAATTTATGAAGCTGACCAGTAGTAACCACAGCCCTGGAGATGAAAGACTGTCTGGTATGGTGAGAAAGAATTAAATGAAAAGGGAGGAATTCTTTAAAGGGTCACAAAAATAAACTACACTTCAGCAAAAATTATTGATATGTCCTTTTCTGACATTTTTGGAATCTCTAGACACGAATGAATACAGAACATTCTTGGCTTTGAAATGAATATACCTTTTAAATTTTAAGGCTCTTGTTTAACGTTCCTTATGGTGACCCACTCTCCACAATAATAAGTGACTTCAGTGAGATGTGCTTTTTTAAAATTTTAAATATCATTTCATTGCAAGTTTTGGAAGCAAATGAAGGTACACCACCACTGTAAAAAAATAATTGGCTTCAAAAACACGGAGCCTATCCTTTAAAATGATGCAAAACTTTATTGACCAGTTGACTAGAAAAACCTGATTGAATTATTAAAAAATAAATACATTCATAGATAAATAAAAATTAAAGCTAATCTTGGGAAAGAAGGATGCCATTTTCAAGAAGAAGCTAAGGAAAACTTACAGCTGCAATTTTCACTGAACTATTTCCTTTTAAAACTGAAGAAGGCTGCAGGTAGGTTCAACTCCCTGAAGCAGCAATTAAAAATTTCTTTGTGCTTCTTGGATTAAGTGAACGTATCTTCCACACAATAATGAGGGAAGTGAATTTCTCAGAGATGCACATCTCTGGATGGAGATTAACACGGGTTCTGGAGTAATTCACCGAAAAGACAGAGGTGAAACCAGACATATGCAGATGGACTGTGTAAGAAGGTTAAGCAATGGAACACACAAATGCATGTGCATGAACGTGCAGCACACATGTAAAAGTATTCAACGCCTGCGCTTCTTTAATATAACATTGTATTATTATACAGCACCTTAACAAATTTCATTACAGTAACTTTGCCATAGATCAATGTCAGCACCTCTAGAATATCAAAGTAATTTCAGAGTTTCAACACATTTCCCATGTCCAGGTAGCTTTCCGCAGTCTCCTCCAACATCCCAAAAACATGTGTTTTAGATTAAATGATGTTATACGAGTGAGTGGGAAAGAATGCTAATGTGAACTTGGTGATACCAGACAGGGCAGACTGTGCCCGCTGAGTCTGGTTAAACGCTGCATAAGCCTGCTATTGAGCCTAGTGGGTTAAGAACATGGATGTATAAGTGAGCTGATAAGAAAAAAAAAAATCTGCATTTTACAGCAATACATTTAAATGAGCTCTGAGACAACAAGGTGTTTTTAGAGCTTCACATTTATTGTCATGAGTACACTGCTCAAATAACGTCTTATATGCAAGTCTCCCTAAGACTGGTGACAGTAATACAATAACAAACAAAAGAGAAAACAAACAAATAAATAATTAACAATAAACAGAATTCAACATATACAGTTAGCATACAAAATGCTTCAAAATGTTTGTGGCAGCAGAGGCTAATTCATTTCAAGCTGGTATCTTTTTGCTTTAAATGGGATTTCTAGCCAGTTTTTATTGCTATTAAGTTCCAGGTTAGAGCACCACTGTTCTCCTTTTGGAACTTTTAGGTGGTCTTTCAGACTGAAGAAGGAAGTAAAAGTTTGTTAATTTGCTGTACTGCTGTTACCCCTGTGAGAAGCAGCCCGGACACAGACAGACGGACATCATATTTTCACCCAACACATGTTTATTTACACTATGTACAGTTCAATTATGCACAAACCCAGTGCCTCCAGCACCAATCCCCCAAAGTCCAGGCCTCTCTTCTCAGTGCCTGCTTCTTTCAGGCCATCTCCACTCTTCTCCACTCAGACTTTGTCCACTCCTCGCCTGACTCCAGTCATCGTTTTCAGGGAGGCGGCCCCTTTTATACACGCCCGCATGGGCTCCAGGTGCTTCCCGACACTGCTCCACGGACACTCCCCTGTGTGGCGGAAGTGCCGGCTGTGCTCCCGGAAGCCCTCCGGGTGTCCCCAGTCTTCTTTCCCCCAGCACTTCCAGGTGTGGTGGAAGTGCTGAGGTCCAGGGCTCTCCAGGCACTGGGGCGCCCCCTGGCGGTGACCACAGGCCCCTACAGAGTTGAGCTTCCCAGCTCTGTACCCATGGCCCCCAAAGGAACCGGGGCGGTCGCCCCCTCGTGGTCCGGAGGATGCATGAGCCCTCCTCCTGTCCTCCTGGGCGTCCCAGCTGGGTGCCACCCCCAGCTGCGTGCCACACCCCATATATGTAGTCTTCAAGTTAAATCCTAGGAGAGACTGGCATTTCCATTTCAGGTGACAATTAATATATATATATATATATATATATATATATATATATATATATATATATATATATATATATATATATATACATACAGTATATGTACGTACGAAAGGATGCAATTATCACTATACTGTATCTTGCTGCTTCTTCTACTTTATGATGTGAAAGACATTTAAAGGAAAAATATGAGGCAGAAAAATGCAAAAGAAGTGGGATCTCATCTTCCAGCTGAGAAATTAGCTAAAATATATTGTCACTGTCTAACTAAAGGAAAATTAGTGTTCTGGAATAGTCCAAACAGAGCCTATTAACCAATTCAAGAATCTGAGAATGTGGGGTGAGAGATGACAACTATTGTTCACCAGTTACTGTCATCCAAAATGAATGAACTTCTCCAATTTTGTAGCAAAGAAAGTTGAAATTCAAGTTCAGCTGTATTGCTGTATGTATGTTGTACAATGAAATTTACTTGCAGGTCTCCTCAGAACAGGTGATAATAATACAATTCCAATAGAGACACAAAAATAAGGTAAAGTACATATAGCATACTGTCGTTCCATTGGGGGGAGTCGCAAAAGAGTTTAGAAACCTTACAATATATATGTATATATATATATATATATATATGTATATAGTGGAACCTCGGGTCATGACCGTAATTCATTCCAAAACTCTGGTCATAACCCGATTTGGTCGTGACCCGAAGTAATTTCCCCCATAGGATTGTATGTACAGTAAATACAATTAATCCGTTCCAGACCATACGAACTGTATGTAAATATATATATTTTTAAAGATTTTTAAGCACAAATATAGTTAATTACACCATAGAATGCACAGCGTAATAGTAAACTAAATGTAAAAACATTGAATAACACTGAGAAAACCTTGAACAACAGAGAAAATGAACACTGCAAGAGTTCGCGCTATAGCGCTACAAAAACGCTCGGTAAAAACTTTTTTTTTAAAGAGTTTTAAGCCCAGGGAAAAAAATGAACAGTTGAAAAATCCATAATTTAATAAACCACCAAGAAAAGTAACATTGCAACAATGCACGCTACAAACCGATCGCTGTAAACAGAAGTGAAGTGGAGGTTAAAATCCAATAGAAAAAAGTGTTCATTAAAGCCCGGTGCATTCTTTAACTGCCTTATATGGACAGCCCTCTCTCTCTTGCTCGCTCGCTCTCTCTCTCTCTCTAGCGCGTACGTGCGTGTCTGTCTGTGTCTCTCTCTCGCTTGCTCACTTGCTGCACAGGGAATGCACAGGGAGAGACGTGTGTGTGTGTGTCTCAATCGCGTGTGTGTGTCTCTCTCTCTCTCGCTTGCTACACAGGGAATGCACAAGGAGAGACTCTCTCGTGTGTGTGTGTGTGTCTCTCTCTCTCTCTCGCTTGCTGCACAGGGAATGCACAGGGAGAGACTGAACACATGCGGAAATCATCGGTGCGCACAAACCGAAAGGGAAACTGGCTTGTTCGTATACCGAGTGTGTGGTCGTGAACAGATGCAAAAGTTTGGCCAACTTTTTGGTCATAACCCGATTTGTACGTGTTCAGAGACGTTCGTGAACCGAGGTTCCACTGTATATGGAAGTGAAGGTCTGTGATACTGTTTGCATATTTGCAGCTAGAGATCCACAAAGGGAGAAAATGAGCCACGTATCTTAAAATAGCTTTTTATTCATAAGCTTTTGACAACATACCAGGTGCCATCATAAGAGGAAAATGGTTGGACATACAGGAATCAAAGGCAATATATAGCAGATGAAGGATGGAAGTGGAAGGGGAGGTTGTAAGGTGGGGTTCGGAAGGTGTTGGCCATAAAGACTTTTTTATTATTTGGATTTTCTTTTTTTTAAGCTTGCATATTCTGAGTTCATGTCCAAGAGTTTGCCGCTTTGTGCGCTATCTTGATCCCAGATCTGGACAGGACGTGCGCTGTACTTTCTGACACATCACAATGATAAGGAAGAGTGTGGTAAGTGTGGTGGGGGACCAAGTTGGAATCGACTGTTTGCAGAGGTCCGGGGCATTTCCTATATAGGCATTGTTTAATAAATGTCTTGGGGAAACCGTTTGATGTGAACAGACAAAAAAGATAATGTCTTTCATTCTTTTTTGTGTTTATTGTGTTACAATGTGTGTTAAACCTTTTGAATATTTATATACATATAAAACCCTAAGCCTAAAAGTGCAATGAATTTGTGCAACAATTTTATGTCATGTTTTTATCATGCTTTAAATCAGGCTTATTTTAAAGCCTACATATATATGTTTGGTATCATTCTTTTCAGAATTTATCGAACTTTAATGTGATGTTGTTAGATTTTCAGATTCTTATTTCATTTTTAAATTATAAACTAAAAAATATCAAGAACTGACGTCCTGCGAGACGAGACTTAACCAAGAGTGCCAAGAGATTTAACCAGACCTGGGGCTGGAAATAAAAGACAAAGAGTAGGACAGCTGCTGTACAGGCTTTTAAATGTTCGAAGCACAGCACAAGATGCAGATCATGCGGCACGGTGGCAGCAGCAGCAGCAGCAAGCCAGCAGCTAATAGAGCAAAGAGGAGGTAAAAAAAAAAATATATATATTTTTTTCCCATTGTATCACCGTTTAAGAGGGGCTTTGGAGGAGCGACCATGTCTCCTGTGGGTGTGTTCAGCCCCCCTCTTCACAACGTAAGTGGCAGACTGGCTGCAACTGGGGGGTATGAAATGCCCCGACACTGCCCTCTCTAAGGGAGAAAGCGAACAAACACTCCACCAAAGAATAAATTTACACAGGTTCCACATTAAGCATGGCAACACAGATGTTCCTGTCATAGCCCACTTCAACAGCCCCGGACACTGTGAGAGGGACTTTAAAGTCACTGTGCTTACAGGCAACTTCAAAACACAATAACAGAGAAAAGAACAGGAAGTTAAACTGATACTAAAATTGAACACATTACAACATGGTTTAAAGAGAGACAAGAGTTTTATGGCCAGATATGAGGACTGTTTACATCTCTCTGACTGTCCCAGACAACCTGACTACAGATCCACATTGTATGGAAAAACTCATCAAAAACTTCAAAAGATAGTTATCAAAATATCTTGACTAGACGTTGTTCTCGTCTCTTGCTAAATGAATCATAGCCAGGAGAGGTCTATTAATTTTTTTCATCTAAGATGTCTCACTTAAAGGTTTTCCAATGCTGTACCTGTCCTGGTGTCTGTATAAACACAGGGAATTCCAGTCTCATTATTAAATCTTGCCTGAAGAAGGGGCCTGAGTTGCCTTGAAAGCTGGCATATTATAATCTTTTTAGTTAGCCAATAAAATGTGTCATTTTGTTTAACTTCTCATGACAAGAGAATCACAAATTTTATGATTTTTTTTAAATATATTTTTATTAATTAGAACAACAAGTTGATAGAATATGTTGATTTTTTCACATTATAATGTTTTGTGCGTATCACAGTTCCTTTGCCTCACAATAATGTAAAAAATTACACAGGAAGAGGCTCTTTATGAAAAAATCACTGCTGTCTGCAGCCAAATTAAACAGAAATTGGAAAGTGCCCCCACCTGAACCCAACCACTCTGAGAAAAGTTTAAGAAAATACAAACCAGAATTGTTACAGATAGAGAAGCAAGTTTCAGTAAATGCGTCCAATGGCTGCAACTGTATGCTTACATTTGTCTGAAAGGGAGCTTAATTGAATTGAATGAATGTGACTTATCGAGCCTCGCTTGGGTGGATCAATTTTCAATTCAAGTTTGAAGAGGTGCCTTGATTGGGCCAATAGTGATCGGCCAGAGGCATCAAATCATTCAGACGTGAATAGAGAGTGGGCACATATAAGCATTTGTATAGAAAGAGACGGAGTTAAATTACTATAAAGTACACAAGTAATCGGGCAATGCACTGCTTTTTAAATATCTAGAAACACCATATACACACACACACATACAGTATATACATATTATATATATATATATATATATATATATATATATATATATATATATATATATATATACACACAATACATACATACATATTATTTATATACATATATATATATATATATATATATATATATATATATATATATATATATATATATATATATATATATATATATATATATATATATACATACTTAGTCATGAAGATAATCAGGGCATGTAAGTGAAATTTCATTTTCTCTTTCAAAGGCAGTTCAAAGTAATCCTTTATTTTTTAGTGTTCTTCCTATTGAATAATGACTCAGCTTTTTAGCATTTCATTTAAAAATAAACTGAAATGGAGTTTCCTCTAATCTGCAAATATACTGTGCAAAATATGACAACATTCAGCAAAAGCAAAATAAATGTCAAGATAATGTGAGAAATTAAATTCTCAAAGTGCAGCATCCCTTGTCCTTTCCATATAAATCTCCTTCCACTGTTTTAAATGCTTTTTACCACCATAGGGCCCACAATGCCAGGCTGTATCGAAGTACCAATGGGTCCCAGGCAGGTACCATCTGTAGACAGGATGCCAGTCCATCACAGGTCACACACACTGAATTGGTAATTCAAAATTTGACTGGCTTGACCAACCTTAAAGGCACGTTTGTTGGATGTGAGAAGTAACCTGCAGAAAACCACACTGATGGGTGACTGGGCCTGGAATTACACTCGGACCCCTGAGGGTGCAAAGCAACAGAGCTAATGAATCCCTCACTCACCTTAATGCCTTTTGTCACACATTTAATTGGCACCTACTGTCATGGCTTTACCAGCAAACTAAGTGCATTAAAATGAATCCAATCCAATCCATTATCCAACCCGCTATATCCTAACTACAGGGTCACGGGGGTCTGCTGGAGCCAATCCCAGCCAACACAGGGCACAAGGCAGGAAACAAACCCCAGGCAGGGCGCCAGCCCACCACAGTTAAAATGAATCCTTACAGTTTAAAAGCATTCAATTTTACTCATTCTCTAGTATTTACTGATGCCTTATTTTCCCAAAACCCCAATTAAGCCCCAATTAAGCAACATTCTGCATTAATGTCTAAAAGTTCAATTTCAAAATTAAAAAAAAAAGTTTTAATTTCTATAAAGAGCTGTTCAGAACTACCAGAGGTGTTGCTTCACAATCATCAGTTTTAAATATTTAATATCCAACCATCCATCAATTATCAGTCACTTAATCCAGCTCATCATTGCTGGGTCTGGGGTCTGCCACAAAAACATCCAGCACAAGACAATAAGCATCTCTGGGCAGGGTGCCTGTTGTCAACAGATCAATTTAAAATTGCCAGTTGACCTAATGTGTGTGTGTTTTACATGTGAGAGGAGGACCCAGAGTACCCCCAGAATTAACTCATGCAGACGGGCGAGAATCTGCAAACGCTAAACAGACAGTGCCTGGGCTGGGACTTCAAGTCAGGACTGTGGAGCCACAATATATAGCATGCATAAAACAATAAAAATAATGTGTTCTGTAATGTATTACTGTACATAATTTATGCCACTTAATTACAAAAAGAACAAACTCGCAAAAACTGCTTGGTGTCTGAGCCACATGCTAAATCAGAGCGCTCCTTCAGATTGGAATAATGAAGTTATGCAAATGCTGAGCTAAAGATTAAGACACTTGCTGCATTTAAGATGAAACTCCGAAATTGCTTTTTACATGAGAGATGAGGGTGTTTATCTCGAACAATCTGTTCAATATTTGTTGAAGTGGATACAATAGCATTCTTGATGTATTGGTTTAATGAGATCTTTCAGCCACTAAGCTTGTAGTTAATAAACAATTAATAGGAAGTGAGCGGTCTCTGTTTTTGTGTGACTTCATTCTGTTATTATCTTAAATTTTTCAAATGTTATTACATTTCCAAAAGCTCTACATAACAATAATAATTATTTTAATGATAATAATACAATACTTATATAGCGGGGCTCAAATGAAGTGAATCCATTGTAGACAAAAGCGTAATGCATGCTCATAAAACAGGACCCATGTTACTTACTAGTCAGAGGGAAACTTCTGCTGCTCATGGAACTGTGCAGTCATTTGGCTGTGAGTGCTCGTCGTGCGACAGGCTCGTTTCATTTCAGCACTGTTCGACAGATAGGGGGCACTGTCAACCCCTGAACCCACAGACAACACTTCCAGACACCAGGTAAAAGTCCAATAATTAAGTTTATTATAATAATAGTGTGCACCAAGCACCTCCACCTCCACTATACACAATAATTCAATAATCACAAACACTAATCAATAAACAAATCCTCCACTCCACCCAGCAGCTCTGTCACACTTCCTCCCAACTCCGGCTCAGTCTGCTGGGTTTCCCACAGTCCTTTTTATAGTCCTTGACCTGGAAATGCTTCTGTCCTTCACTTCTGGGTCAGATGAACTCTTATTTTTCTTCAGCCCGGAAGTACTTCATTTCTTCCATCCTCTGTGATGAGGTAGTACTTCCGGGCTATAATAAAAACAGTTGTGCTTCCCTGCAGCGTCCCCTGGTGGCCCCCATGGCATCCAGCAGGGCTGTGCAGCCAAACTCCATTGAATATAATGCCCTGTGGGAATTTGGGGCACCTCTATGTTGCAGGGAGGACTCCCTCTAGCGGTCTGGGGGTGTTGGCTGGGATAAACTGCCGGCCATCCCTCACAGCTGTTATATTCTCTTGGTAAACATCATGGCCTGTCAAAATTACAGATATTGATCATAGCACAAATAAAACAAGGTTCATGTTTTACAGTAAGCATTTTTGTTGCAATAACAAAAAAGAATGTGAGCAGGGTTACACTTTCTTGCTAATTCGCACCATCTGTCATTGTTTCGAATACAAATCACAATAACAATGTAACAAAGTTTATTTTGAACAGTCAGAACTCTCATCGCAAGAGCAAGTAAACAACTGTCTTAGGCAGCTGAGCCAAAGGAAAATATATTTCACTCAAGTGACAATTCAGACTTTTTGCCCAACCTACAGAGGGCTCACTTTATCAGAGACCTTCTGTTATACTTCCTTACAGTGTCACTGGAAAAAAAATCTCATTGGATCTACTTGATAAAATATCGGTTATGAAACCAATTTCCATGTAATTGAATTAAGTACTTCAAATACCCTTTAGGAAAATTTTACTTCTCGAAGACTGGTGTTTGATGGCTCATGAGACTATGGAGAGATTCTCATGTATGTTTAACTTAAGAATCAACTTTGTCACGGATGTTTCTTCTAAAATTCCATAGGAGAAATAGCTTCAGACAAAAAGGAGACATGAGATACAACTGAGGTAAAAGGAGTCAACGTTGAGAATTTGGTTTGAAAAGGATGGTAAATTTTGTGAAATCTCTTTCTAATCTTATTGAAATCTCTTTCAGGACTTCACATTTTCATTGATTATTGGATTAATGTCGTTATCCAGGTAACTTACAACATCTGAGACATGATTGGTTACATTTCTTTTGTTTTGCGAATTGGAGCACAAGCAGGTGAAGTGACTTGCATATGGTCACACAATGGTGTCAGTAGTGGGATTGAAACCCACTACCTCAGGATTTGAAATCCAAAGCCACTATGCCGCACTGCCTGAATTTTCTTCTAGAATGAGGATGATCTAACTGGAGTACAGCAATATAAATTACTGCAACTAATAGGAATATTCAGAAGCAAGGACTACAGTTTTGTAATCATAGTAAAGTGTTTTATTACTACTGGCCATAAATTTCACCATATATTACTGAGAACGCAATGCAAATACTTTCAAAATAACAAAAAAAAAAATAATGTCAAGACACTACTTGGAAGATCTGAGCTCATTGTATGACTTTGCTGAGAACTCTGCTGAAATTGAAGAGGAGACATTTGTGTGACTACTGGTATTTTTTTTCTCAGGAGAAAAATTTGAGAAGCATGAGATAATTATTCCATTTTATTTATTTCTGATCTCCTTGTTGTCAAGAAGAAACCAAAAAGATATTTAGGAGATTTCTTATTTTCATTCCTAATGGATATATCAAATGTGGAGATCTAACATTCCCATCTTTTGTTATTACAGTAAGGGTTTTATTGAAAGAAATATAAATTATTGAATCTACTTAATAAAATTATATTACTTATTTCCATTCAGTCAAATTAAGTTGCCCTCATTTCAGTGTATGTGTAGCTCCAATTTAAACCTTTCCTTGTGCTTTAGCCAATCATACAATAAGGAACGACCCATTAGGTAATTTTCTTTGTTATTTTGAACAATCCTGCATCCATCCATCTAGCAGTACTCACCAACACACAAAAGCCAACCCAAAAAGGGCAGACCCCTAAAAACAATTACACCTAAGAGTATAATTAGCCTGTTACATAGCCTCATCTTCACATGGAGAATGCTCTTGTGACGTTCAATGTTTGATTAATTGCCAAATTGCTGAAGACACAACAGCCTAAAGTCACTTTCATAACAGTTCAAATATTTGACAGCTAAAAAATGTACTTTTTATTAACAGTGTCTTAATCTTTGATTGGCACTACGTGTAAGAGCTGGAGATACCCAAAACTCTACAATAGCGACACAAAATTAAAGGAAAAGTTTCAAAATAAAAGGCATTTTTCAAGTCAAACCTATTTCTTCACAATCATGGTATATATTAATTTGACACTTAAAATTGTATTCTAAAGTGAGGTGTTCTTTATAAATTTTAACAATACCTTATCTGTACTTGCAGATTACAGTGGGGATGGAGGGTGCACAGGTCTATTGATAGAGAAACCCTTAAAGCTTACCAAATATGTCTATTTATCAAGCCATTATTGAGTTTTCATCCATATCTTGAGATTACATACAGTACATATTACAAAACACTGTATCAAAGTTGTTTTAAGAAGGAAAAAGGCCAAATATTTTGATATTCAACCATTTTAAAAGTAGACCAGCTGTGCACTTTACTTTGCTTTACTTCATGCTCCACTGTGGCAACCTTTCAGTCTAACGGGTGTGGATTCACCTCGAAAAGTAATCACCAAATGCCATTATTGACATTGAGTGTTGATGTCCAGATGTGAATTGCAGTATCTGTTCTGTAAATGACTAGACAGCAATAACTGAAAAAGTTACATCTTATAATCGTTTATATTCTTTCACTAAACGGAAGCTTCTTTCATTATTTCACAAATACAGTATGAAAATAGAAGCATGCGTTTTAGGAGAAAATATTGAGTGGACCTGTAGCACACAATAGGAGCTGAACTGACATTATAGGAATTTTCTTAAAGTGGAACCAAATTTCTACCAGTACTTCATGTTATTGGTGCCTTGGTCATTCTTGCAATGCAATATTAATTTTACTTGACATTTGAAATCTCAATCAACAAATCGAAGCATTACACACATCTGAATCTGTTCCTCAGAGAGTCGCGGTCAGGGCAGCTGATGGAACGGTCCTTACGGATGACACTGCAGTTGTGACCCGCTGGGCTGGCTACTTTGAGCAATCATTCAAAGCTGATCCTCCGGCTAGGACTTTGGATATCTCTGGGTCCACGGTCCTTGAGGCTGATCCTCCAATTAGCTGTGAACCACCCAATCTCACTGAGATTGCACAGGTGGTGAACCAGCTGAAGGGGGAAAGGCTGCAGGGATCTGTGGTATCCGGGGTGAACTTCTCCAGGCTGGTGGTAAGGCTGTCCTCCTGGCATTGCAAGCAATCTTTGCTTCCATTTGGGAGACTGGCATCATCCCAACTGACTGGAAAACAGGACTTGTTGTCCCTATCTGGAAAGGGAAGGGTGATCGTCTGGATTGCAGCAACTACAGGGGGGATAACACTGCTCTTGGTGCCGGGGAAGGTCCTTGCTAGGGTCATCCCCAATAGGATCCATGATCACTTGCTCACCTACCAGCAACCGGAACAGTCTGGTTTTACACCTAAGAAATCTACCATCGATCGCATCCTGGCACTGAGGGTTCTCATGGAGCGTAAACGCGAATATCTGCAGAGTTTCTTTGCAGCCTTTGTCGATTTTCGCAATGTGTTCGACTCAGTTAATCGAGCTGCTCTGTGGGACAGCTTGAGGATTTGCGGGATCCCCTCGAGGTAGCTGGAAATCATGGCCGGCCTGTACACCGGTGCTGTGAGTGCTGTGCAGAGTGGAGGCAGGACCTCTGCGTTTTTCCCAGTTGATTCTGGGGTTCGTCAGGGGTATGTTCTTGCTCTTACTCTGTTCAATGCTTGTATGGACTGGGTGTTGGGCAAGGTCGTGGGGTCCAGCGGCTGTGGGGCATCTGTTGGTGAAGAAAGGTTCACGGATCTTAACTTTGCTGACGATGCTGTGATCTTCGTGGAGTCAATGGAGGCTCTGATCGGGGCGCTCGAGAGACTGAGCGAGAAGTCTGAGTGTCTGGGCTTGTGAGTGTCCTGGATAAAAACCAAGATCCAGGCCTTTAATGACCTCTTGGGCACAGCCATCAGCAGTGTGTCTGTCTGCGGAGAGAGTGTTGACCTTGTTGAGAGATTTACTTACCTTGGTGGTGACATTCATGTCTCTGGTGACTCTTCCTATGAAGTCAGTAGATGGATTGGGAGAGCATGGAGGGTCATGAGGTCGCTGGAAAGAGGTGTGTGGTGCTCCCAGTATCTATGAAAAAGGATGAAGGTCCAAGTCTTTAGAGTCCTGGTGCTTCCTGTCTTGCTATATGGTTGTGAGACATGGATGCTATCCAGTGACCTGAGACGAAGGCTGGACTCCTTTGGTACTGTGTCTCTCCAGAAAATCCTTGGGTACCGTTGGTTTGATTTTGTGTCAAACGAGCGGTTGCTCATGGAGTCCCGAATGAGGCATATTACCTGCATTGTGAGGGAGCATCAGTTATGGCACTTCTGCCATGTGGCTGTTTCCTCGAGGGTGATCCAGCTCGTAAGATCCTCATTGTTAGGGACCCGAGTGGCTGGACCAGACCAAGGGGTCGCCCACATAACACCCGGCTGCGGCAGATAGAGGGTCATTTCCGGAGGGTGGGACTGGACCGATTGTCTGCCTGGGGGGTTGCAAACCGGGATCCCGAGTTTTTTCTTTGTGTAGTGGGTGTGGCAACGCACTGTACCAGTGCATGCTCCCCAACTTGACTTGACTTGACTTGACTTTAAAATCTCCACCAAAGACCACCCCACCCATGGAGATGAGAGCGTTTTGACATAATTTTGCGATATCAAAAAGCAATCTCCCCCATTCCACTTAGAGGTCAGTGCTTGTCGGAGTGCGAGGTGCCTCCATGTACCAGTAAGCCAACTTTAAGCCTAGGCACACAACCATGGATGATGGCAGAATGGTGGGCAAGGCACAAAACTGGAGTGATCCCTGGACAGAGCATCAGTCCATCACAGGATGAACACAAACTCACACATTGAAATCTTTTTTTTTAAATGCAATGCAGTGCAATCAGTTCACTTCAGATTTATTGTTAAGTGTACAAAGTATGATGAAACTCTTTTGCGCTCTTTCCCCCACACTGCCACTTCATCTAATTCTCACTCTATAGGCTACCATAGAATATAATGGACAAAAAGTTAGCACAGTTTAGGAAAAAAATAATCATATGATTGAAGCACACATCTGTCTGTTGTTACAAGCCACGGCAGAACATAACTGCTGAAGAAACAGAATTACAGAAGCAAAAGTTGGATACTAAGCATAATATAGCTAGGTGGGGTGTTTAGGACCGTCACAACTCCATTCATGATAGTGGCTGTGAGCAGATGAGCAACAAGGAAATGTAATTTTGCATTATATTAAAAAAATATGACCAAGAGTCTGTAATAAAATAATCATTTCTTGTTTCCTTTCATTATCACAAGGATCTCCTCCTTTAAATATGTAGGAGTGACTGCTTTATTTTGCCTTAGCTGAGTGATCCCTCGGTAAAGGTTCCTCTGTCTCTAAAGTATAGAAATACTACACTAATCTCTGAATAATATATTCAAGCATTGCATCTTTGACTGGAATTCTCATAATTACCTAATTAAAATTGGTCTATTGCAGTATACATTTTATTTTTAACATTTTGGGTTGTTGACTAAGCATCTCATGCAATTTTTACCACCTACTATAAAAAAATATATCTTATGTAAGCACCAGCTTTTTGCTGAAAAAAACAAAAGTGCTTTTTTATAACATGAATTTGCTAAAATATACTTTGGCACACACACACATTTTTATCTTTAAAGAAATAACAAAAAAACTAAAATCTGTAATCTGCACCTTGTCAAGATGGTACGAGGCAACATTACAGTAACAGTGAAAAGAGGGGTTTGGAGGCAGGCCTTGGGTTGGGGTGAAACGTCACATAATTCAAACCATGTATTTCATATGCTTTGAAAATGTAAATCTGATACTTAATAATATATTTTTGTATATCCAATGAAGTAACATGGCTTCTTTATTTCAGTGTTGTACTGAAGCCAACAAAGTAGCAGAGTGCTTGGATGAGGAGAGCCCCGTCAGCCATAGCCGAGAATCTTAATACAACAGCACCATCTAATGAGTAGAAAGATATTTAAGTGTACAAATGTAAAGTATAGTACAATGCATTTGGAAATGCCACTTCAAGACAAAGGATTCTAAAATTGAAATAATTTCCGTTTCTGTGGTTTAACTTTTATGGTGCTATGGAGGTTGGTTTTAATCTATTTGTTTTATGTCTGAACAAAAATAAAGGACTTTTGAAACAATAAATCTGATTTACACTACCAGAAATATTTGCAAATATTTATCAGTAAAATACTACATTTCTACAGGTGAAATGAAATATTGACAAACAGATAGAGCTTTGTATGTTATTTCAACTTAAATGAAAATATTTATAACACCACCGCCAATTACATTGTAACATCTCTGTTTTTAATAAATGACTGCATATTAATATATGCTATCAGGAATTCAACACTAGGCAGAGATGCACAACTGGGAGAAAAGTATAAATAGATGAAAAGAACACCCTTGAAGTCACACTGGGCCGACCTCCACAAGGACTGAGACCTGGTCTAGTGGGTTGGGTGGCTGTATCCAGCAGGGGGCGCTAGCTCCCTTGTTGGAATGAGTTCTTTTGTAATTGCGGCAATGTTGTATAACCCGAAACTATATAGATATAATATAAAAAGGCGGTAAGAAATCACATAGGAGAAATAAATAAGCTTTCTTTAATGACGGTTTACGCGGCATAACAGACGAGGAAGCCATGACAAGACCTTTGGGTAGTGGGGGCCCGACGTGTAGAGTCTGCCATTTTCGTCTCTGTGTTGGAAGGATTTTCAGGATCGGATGACGTTATCTCCCATCCGTCCGTCGGCTTCAAAGGTGTGCCGGGCAATGTTCCAAGGCTTTATACTCTTTCTCTATGTGCAGGCCCCCACTTAGGTAAATCATACTATTCCAAACAAGGAAAAGAAGATCCAATGTCATACTGACTCTGACACACAGAAATAGTACAATGCCCATTTCACATTTGTCCCTGTCTTGTCTTCTAATGCTTGTCTATGATGTCCCTGTGTGCTAAATCTGGCTTTGTGAGTAGAAAGAAAAGCAGATTTAAAATATCTGCACAGAACACAGTGACACATTAAACTTATATTCTAATTACAGTGGCCTACGGAACTTTCCAGCTGTAAGGATTGCCAAAGTGCTTTGTGTCTCATTTCCTTCTTTTAATACACCTCTGCATGTGTCAACACCAGCTACACCGTTAAAATGTCGTAGACATCTTCTCAGAAATGATTTCATGTAGATTGTTGCGTCTCAAGACTCAGCAACGTATATTATTTATATTTATGAAACTCTGATGCAAACATTTGTCCAGAGGATGCACTACTATTTTATTCTTTATTATCATTTACTTTATGTGATTTTAAGTAATTACTTGAAATGAAAGATTTACATAGTGGATGACATGACAGCATGATGGTTAGTTAACATGTTTGCCTGGCATATTCAGAGTTCTGGGGACATTTGTCTTCCTTTCACAACCCAAACATCAGTTTGTAACAATCCCTTTTTAAGCAATTTCAGATGGGTCTGGTGGCCGCAGCCTCTTCCATTAGGATTTGGTGCAGGAACCAGGAATATGGCATCAGATAATCCTAGGGTACAATCACGTGGCCAGTTAGTCTAACATGCACATGCTAGATAATGTTGCCGTGTTTCTAACTTACACTCAATTTTATGGGTAGGATTGATAATGGTTGGGTACATTTAGAAAGGGTTTGTCTTTTGATTACCTTATATTACATTTTTGTTTTTAGTTTACAAGTATTTCAATTAATTAACATGTTGTACATACACATCTTTACATGCTCACATATTTAGCATTTCATTAACATTTAATCCACCAGCTTTCCTCTCCTACTGGTCTGCTGCACATTTTTGCAGAAATTATTTCCTGTACCGTTTTTTTCTCAGTCTTATATTTTAACATTAAAGCCATTTCCTGCGTCAGGACGACTTGGTTTTGTTACTGCATATGATGCTAGCAGACAGCATATTATATGAGGCTGTTTGAAGTTATGGAATATATAGTGGAACATAGCTAAAGCAGGATTGTTAATATCCTCTTTTCACTGGCTGCTTTATTAATAAACTAGTTTCTGGTGCTGTAGCTAAAAATCTTTAGTATTGACAAGGTAATTAGCTCTTAATTACAGCACACTGCAAAAAGACACAAATACCTTAATGGTTCTGTGTAAGTCTTATTATGTTAAATACCAATAAGTGACTAGAAGATACATAACAGACGGAAGTGAATTGAGTATTACAAGTCAATCTGTAGGATAAATTGCAAAGTATAATTAGCACTTACAAGAGCAGACAAGATGTATTAATGTGCTCAATGTACGTTAGTGCAGAAATTCTAAGTCAGTAGCATCTTTTACCCTGCCTGATTTTCCCGTCCCTTCATGACAATTGTATTTATAGACTTTGTCTGACTTCGTCTGTAATAACTGACCGTGGACTCCCCAGAGATTTATTTTCTCCTGAGATGCTGCTGACTGGCATTTTTGTTTTCCTCTCCTCCTTTGTCAAGTGGTCTACTTCAACAAGTAATAAATAAACTGCATCTGGTCCTGCAAGCGGCCCTCCAACATGCAGGGAAATCATGGGGGTTGGTGGCAGGATTGACAACTCCTTTTTGCTCTCTGTGGGAGTAGCTCTGCTGCAGCAGCCCATAGGAAGGCTGCTCGCATCATGAAGGGGATAGGGCCCCATCCCGGAAAGAGTCGAAACCATTGGAGAGCCAATAGGGTCAGGCCTGTTGGGGATCAGAGCTGATGTGGTTCTGAGGTGTTATCCGCTGCAGAGCAGCACTCGTGTCCCAATTTGCGGGGGCCATCCGGATAGGTGCATAGAACATCTTGTCTCTCCGGCATGATGATCATCTTCCTCTGCTGTTGGAGGAGCTGCATAAACTTAGCATTTCAGTGGTGGCACTCTCTGAGCTGTGCAGACCCAGGACTGTAGGTGGATACACCTTTTATTGGTCTGGTCACTCTGATGACTGTCATACTCGGGGAGTAGCTGTTGCTGTAGTGGATCGGCTTATTCCGATGGTGTCCGATGTCACTCCTTTCAATGAGCGTATTATGAGACTCAGATTATAGCACTCCTTGGGTGCCTTGTCTGTTGTCTTGGTGTTTGCTACGACCGCTGTGAGTCATGTCTCAGTGAGGAAGACATTTTATTCGCAACTTCGCTGTATGGTTGATGGGTGCCTGAGAGGTGACACTCCTGTGGTCATGGATGACTTCAATGCAACCACTGGAACTGACAGGGCTTGCTATAAGGATTGTCTTGGTCCCCATGGGTCTGGTGAAAGAGGCTCCATGTTCCTTGACTTTGCAAAAGGTCAGGGGCTGTGAATTGCAGGCTCCTGGTTCCAGCGCCCTGAGCCGCATCGATGGACTTGGTACTCCAATACTGGTGGTGCGGTGAAGGAGATTGATCACATCCTCGTGGGCAGACACTGGGGGCTCTTGCAAAACTGCAGGGTCTACAGAAGTGATCACTTTGTGAATTCTGACCACAGACTTGTTGTTGCTACTCTGAAGATCCAGCTTAGGTCCAGTAGGTTACCACCTACTAGGAAAATGAGCCTGGACTTGGCCAAACTCAAAGATCAGGCTGTTTCTAATGAGTTTGCATGCAGTTTGTGTGAGGAACTTGCTGATTTGGGTGCAACTGTCAATCCCAATGTGATGTGGGAGACCTTCCGTGACAAGACCCTGAAGGTTGTTAAGCGTTGTGTTGGTGTTACAGGTGTTCCCAGAAGGAGGCGTTTCATCTCGCAGGGCACACTGAATATTATTGAGGGTCGCAGCGCATGGCTTGATGGCAACTTTGGTCTGTACGCATATCTGAATCTGTTCCTCGGAGAGTCGCAGTCAGGGCGAATGGTGGAACGGTCCTCATGGATAACACTGCAGTTGTGACCTGCTGGGCTGGCTACATTGAGCAGCTGTTCAAATCTGATCCTCCAATTAGCTGTAAACCACCCAATCTCACTGAGATTGCACAGGTGGTGGACCAGCTGAGGGAAGGAAGGCTGCAGGGATCTGTGGTATCTGCGGTGAACTTCTCCAAGCTGGTGATAAGGTTGTCCTCCTGGCATTGCAAGCAATCTTTGCTTCCATTTGGGAGACTGGCATTATCCCAGCTGACTGGAAAATGGGACTTGTCATCCCTATCTGGAAAGGGAAGAATGATCGCCTGGATTGCAGCAACAACAGGGGGATAACATTGCTCTCGTTGCTAGGTAAAGTACTTGCTAGGCTCATCCTCAATAGGATCTGTGAACACTTGCTCACCTACCAGTGAACAGAGCAGTCTGGATTTATGCCTAGGAAGTCTACCATCGACTACATCCTGGCACAGAGGGTTGTCATGAAACGCAAACGCAAATATCAGCAGAGTTCCTCTGCAGCCTTTGTCAATTTTTGTAAAGTGTTCAAATCAGTTCATCAAGCTGCCCTGTGAAACATCCTAAGGGTTCATGAGGCAGAACCTCTGTTTTTCCCAGTTGATTCTGGGGTTCGTCAGGGGTGTGTTCTTGCTCCTACTCTGTTCAATGCTTGTATGTATTGGGTGTTGGGCAAGGTCGTGGGATCCAGCGGCTGTGGGGCATCTGTTGGTGAAGAAAGATTCACCGATCTTGACTTCACCTACGATGCTGTGATCTTCACGGAGTCAATGGAGGCTCTGATCGGGGACTCTTGAGAGACTGAGAGAGGAGCCTGAGTTTCTGGGCTTGCGAGTGTCCTGAATAAAAACCAAGATCCAGGACTTTAATGACCTCTTGGGCACAGCCATCAGCAGTGTGTCTGTTTGCGGAGAGAGTGTTGACCTTGTTGAGAGGTTTACTTACCCTGGCTGCAACATTCATGTCTCTGGTGGTTCTTCCTAAGAAGTCAGTATATGGATTGGGAGAGCATGGGAGGTCATTAGGTCGCTGGAAAGGGATGTGTGACACTCCCAGTATCTATGTAAAAGGACAAAGGTCCAAGTCTTTAGAGTCCTGGTGCTTCCTGTTTTGCTGTATGGTTGTGAGATGTGAACACCATCCAGTGACCCGAGATGAAGACTGGACTCCTTTGGTACTGTGTCTCTTCGGTGAATCCTTGGGTACCGCTAATTTGACTTTGTGTCAAATGAACGGTTGTTCATGGAATCCTGAATGAGGCACATTACCTGCATTGTGAGGGACTGTCAGTTATGGCACTACGGCCATGTGGCGCAATTCCCTGAGGGTGATCCGGCTCACAAGCATCCTCATTGTTGATGACCTGAGTGAATGGACCACGCCAAGGGGACGCCCACATAACACCTGGCTGCGGCAGATACAGTGTCATTTCTGGAGGGTGGGACTGGACCGCGTGTCTGCCTGGGGGGTTGCCAACCAGGATCCCGAGTTGTTTCATCGTGTGGTGGGTGCCGCGACCTGACCTGTCCTGACTTACTGGGGGGCTGCATTTATGTTGATCAGATTCAAACTGCTTTAGATAGATAGATAGATAGATAGATAGATAGATAGATAGATAGATAGATAGATAGATAGATAGATAGATAGATAGATAGATAGATAGATAGATACTTTATTAATCCCAATGGGAAATGTCTTTATATATGCTCATTATGCAATTAGCAATTTGTAAAGTTGCATAATTGCATTTATTTGTTTACTTGTTGTAGTGCTCTTAGGCTACACTCAATGAAAAAAATAAACGGATTGAATGCTTCCTTGCACAAAACTATAAACACGGGGTTTGAGATGACTGTCTACCATTCTGTTATGATGCTGTGATGTGGCTAATTTTCTAACAAGAACTTTTAATTTGAAAACACCAAGCATGCATACCACTCAGAAAATTTTCAGTCTTCCTGAACTGTAACATCTTCACTTTATCAGTAAGAGCAATTATCCTAAATTTAAAAGTATTGTTTTAAACCAATGGTGAAAGAAATAAAAGTGCTAAACCAAATTTCTTTATCTGTTTCACTTCCTTGATTGGATAAATTTTCCTTTCTCACGGTCTATAAAAAAATTCTTTCATATTTTTCATACATTGCCCTTTTTCCCTGCTTGATATGAAACTGTAGCTTAACACACACCACCCAAAAGCGTAATGGCCAGGGACAGTTCTGTGAAGACTGCAGTTAACAGAAATTGATGAAGCCACGAGTAGAATGCTAAATGGAATGGTTGAGAATGTTGTGACAGCGAACATGAATTGGGTTCACAGCAAATCTCTCTTGTCAATGGACAAAAATGAGAGGATTCAGTAAATGAAGTGTTCAGAAGGCAGGGCAATTATTGAATATGTAGCGGAAGACTTGACAGGCCTATTACATTCTTCAAGGGAAGTGAGTTAAAAGGGGTAAATAGGTAAAGCGAGAGAAATTGCACTTTTATCCATGGAGCAGATATACATACTTCTTCAATTAGCATTAATAACTGTTTTTCAGTGACTTAATAGCTTGCCAATATAACAACAGAAAATGGACAGTCTAAGATTATTAACCTTTATTCTGCAAGTGACACTAATAGTGTGCATATCCCAGCAGATATGTTATAGGTAATGTGGAACAGCACTGAAAAATAAGAAGTTAAACAGTACATATAAACATACCTGAAATACATACAGTACACATTAGCTGTACCCACCTTCAGGCAAGATGAACTTCAGTTTGCTATCAAGGAGGCCTGAATTTATTGTGGTTTGGAATGAATAAGATGTGAATGGTGCAGAATGAGGTGTTGGCCCATGATGACTAGGCATCACATAGTTTTGTTGGATTAGTTTGTGACAGATCTCTATTCCAAATAACTCATTTAATCTCTTTTCACAGAAGCTCAAATGAATCATGGTGATTAGGACATCACTGTATTTGATTAATTTCTCCGTCACATTTCAAAAACCATTCCATGATTTCCTATTCTTGTGACACTAAATAAGAGCAGCTGCTTCCTTGAAATAGTGCACCTGATTAACGAAAATATTCAAAGGATTTGACATTTAAAAATTGCTCATACTGCATTAAGGGCTACAACATGAGCCAGGCAAACACACACTGCATATCATAGCAACTTGTGACGTGCGAGTCCCTGTCTTGCACTCCAAAACACAAGGCTGAGTCTCAGTACTTTTTAGAGTCCCAAAAGAGTTTAGAAACTGTACAAACATCCTGCATGGTTGACAGTCACAAGGATTTTTTTTTTCCATAACATGATCCTCCTGTCAATGTTAAATGAGAAACTGGGATTTGCAGAGTTCCTTAATTCACTGCCACTATGCCTTCTGGTTTATTACTAGGAGGAGCAGAGTTCCTTTTGGTAGCTGGCTAAACAGGCCATCTGTGACAAGATTTTTCTTTCAGCTGTGCTGCTTTATTCCTTGTTCATATACTTCTATTATTTTCTTTTGTTTTTCACTAATTTTAGTGAGTTATTTTCTATTTGAAGCATTTACACTATTTACTGAGTTGTGCCTAGTTAACATCATCACAATGCCCCTTGCTAAGCACAGCACCATGTTTAAATAAACACCAAAAAGCAAGTACGATAAAATACAACTTTTTAATAAAACTCCAAAAACAACTAAAAAAAGGGATATCAAATACATATTATGTCAGGCAATGGGAATTTTAAACCAAAACCCACAAAACTATGATCATTAAAACTTATTATAACCTGGAAAATCAAAGGTCTTAATCATGAAATTAAAAGGAAAAAAGTGTTTGTAGACAGATAATAGTCTCCTTACATGAAACTCACTTAAACAAATGAAAAACCAGCAGAGGCTGAAGAGATAGTGTGTTAGACAGGTATTTCAGTCTAATAATAGCAGAAGACTAGAAAAGGGAGAAAACTAATTCACAAAATAACCCCCTATAAAGTTTCTGAGTCTCTAATTCCAAAGTGTGCTATGTTAAAGTAGTGGGAAAATTGAAGGAAAATCGATTAATTCTAGTTGATATACACACCTAACTGGGATAATAAGGAAATTTACAGATCATGTTTTTCATTAAATCTCAAAATTCTTGAGACGGTGGCACTGACCAGAAAGCAGAAGACAGCTGGAGGTGGCAGAGTTAAAGATGCTAAGATTTGCACTGGGTGTGACGAGGATGGATAAGATTAGAAATGAGGATATTACAGGGTCAGCTCAAGTTGGACAGTTGGGAGACAAAATCAAAGAGGAGAGATTGTGTTGGTTTGGACATGTGCAGAGGAGAGATGCTGGGTATATTGGGAGAAGGATGCTAAGGATAGAGCTGCCAAGGCAAGAGAAAAAGAGGAAGGCCTAAGAGAAGGTTTATGGACGTGATGAGAGAGGACATGCAGGTGATGAGTGTAACAGAGCAAGATGGAGAGGACAGGAAGATATGGAGGAAGATGATCCACTGTGACAACCCCTAATGGGAGCAGCCAAAAGAAGAAGAATAAGATACACAGACTCAACTTATTGTTACAGGACATTTGAATTGTGTACTGCATATGAACACCTCAGTTCATTATGACAAGACTGACGAAATATGGGAGAGCTTGAAGGCTAGGATAATTTGCATAACAGAATTGTAAAACACACACATTACACCAATCAACACAAAGAGAATAGCTCATCTTACAGCCCACGTTTTATACAGATAGAAAGGTACCAAAAATATCTAGATCAATTAAATGTCTTTGGCAACAAATGTCATCATTAAATAGGAACGTCTTTTCATATAAATACTACTGTTAATGATAGAGTTACGTGATCTCATCTTTTTTATACGTATACAGTACTGACACATGGAGTCTTTGCTACACATAAAAGAAAACGTCCACCTTACGCAACAATGAGGTGTTTTCTGGGACTTAGCTGACTGATTCAAAAGTTGGGATAGTTACAGGTTTATTAGTTACCTCGTCAAAGAGTGAGTTATCACATTTTTTGTTTATTAAATTTTTGTAACAGTGAGTCATAGTCAAAAAGCAATAATAAAATGCAATTAAATGTGTGAGTAGACTGCATTAAATACACAGTTTTTAGCAGCACTTTACAATAACATGCTGTTACAAACATGGCTTATGGTGGCTCAGTAGCTTTTATTGACCACAGATTCCCATTTAAATGATTTAAAAATGGCACTGATTGATGTTCTTTTGCTATTGCTTCAAATATTCAGAATATTTCACAGAAACAGGCTTTAGATGAAGGAGCTGCTCTTAAAATAAAGGCATTTGGAACAAATAAAACTGAGCGTGGAATCATTGCATGTTGACCATTGAAAACAAACAACCTGTGTTTACCCAAAATTACCAATGTTCAGCAGCTTTAGTTTGCAAATGGGATTCAGCAAAAGCCTGACGCATTGAAATGATTCCATAGACAAAATATCTTCGTTTTAAAATCTTTAGTAAAAATTCAAAGTAAAACAGTTCACACAAAATAGAGAAAAATTGATGTAGCAAAGAAAAGAAAAGTTCTTATTTAAGAGAAGTTCTGTTTAAAGCTTATAGATCTTGTTTCATTTCTTTAAGTTTGCTTATACAGTTGAACTATTTCTAAACTTTATGAAATCACTTCTAAACGGTCAAAAAACTGTATGCCTATCCCATTTCTATACTGTAAATGGGTCTTTTAAGTCTCTGCTAGCGCTGGGACCTGTTCTACGCAACAACCGACTCAATTA
Source organism: Erpetoichthys calabaricus (assembly GCF_900747795.2). Lineage (NCBI taxonomy): Eukaryota > Metazoa > Chordata > Cladistia > Polypteriformes > Polypteridae > Erpetoichthys > Erpetoichthys calabaricus. The sequence goes on from NC_041403.2 coordinate 60,803,181, forward strand.
TCATACTGCATCTTAGTTATAGCAAAAAACTTCTCTCTCTTATTAACTTATAGGGGGAAAAGACTATACCATTGTCTATAACTATGAAAGAAAATCATATTCTATTCAAATTAAGCAAACACTAATAGGAGTTTAACTCAAAGCTTTAACTTTTTAGGAATGGCTCTTACACGTGCAATTCACACAATATAAAGATTGGCCTGCTTGCTAATGATACATCAACAATATAGAATAAGCAGGAAGAATAAGAAAAATAAATCTAATAAACATTGCAAAACATATACATTTTAAGAGAAAACAAATCTCATGAAGAAAAAACAAAGGACAAAGGAATGCATGCAAAAACACTGTTGACAAATAATAACATACAATGTAGGATACATGGATGTGGTGAGAGCGGACATGAAAATGGTGGGGGTAACGGAGTAGGATGCAGAGGACAGGAAGACATGGAAAAAGATGACCCACTGCGGCAACCCCTAATGGGAGAAGCCGAAAAATGAAGAGGAGGCCATATAGCAGTATAATTAATACACAAATGTCACATACTTTCATGTAATTCCAATATATTGATAGGAAGAAGACTTTTTACTAAGTATCCAAGATAATTTTCCTACAAAAACAAATTAAAAAGATTTGAAGAAATACACACTGTATATTAGATTAGATAAACTTTATTAATCCCATGGGGAAATTCAGATGCATACATCAGCAGAAACATAACAAGGATACAGACTCACAGAACAGATAATACAGACAATCAATCAGTAAAAAATAAATAAAAATAAACCTAAAGAGTACATTGGGTAGAAAAATTGAATAGGCTGATAGCAGTGAGCAGAGAAGACCCCCAGAGGTGTTTTTTTAGCACACCATGGTGGAGTGAGCCTGTGGCTAACAGTGCTTCAGGAGAGCGTCTCCTACAGAGGATAGAGGAGATTTTTCCTTGATGGCATCCAATTTTGCTACCATCATCTTTTCTACAACAGCTTCCAGTGTGTCCAGGGCTCGCCCTGTGATAGAGCAGGTTTTCCTGATATGTGTGTTCAGGCATTGTGCCTCTTTTCAGCTCTGGTTTCTTCCCCAGGAGGCTGTGATGTAGAAACACTACACTGGCTACTACTGACTGATAGAACATTTCTAGCAGCTTGTTCCCCACATCAAAATACCTGAGTCTCCTTAGGAAATACAGACTGTCCTGGCCCTTCTTGTACAGCACCAATGTGTTGTCAGACCAGTCCAGTTTGTTGGTTATGTGAACCCCCAGGTACTTGGATGTCAGCACCACTTCCATGTCCTCCCCCTGAATGGTGAGAGGTTTGAGGGACTCCTTGACACTTTTATCTTGCTGATGTTGAGTTTCAGATTGTTGTTCCTGCACCATAAAACAAAGTCCTCAACCACCTTCCTGTGCTCTGCCTCATCTCCATTATTAATGTATATTACAATACCAAAAAATAATCGGTCTATCCAATAAATCCACAATCAGACAAAAATGGAAGCAATGAAAGAAAGGCAAAACAAAGAGCTCAGAGTACGATATAAAAATAAATATAAAAAAATGATGTGCGAACACTGGTGGACCGATTAGTCCTTAGTACCAAGTAATAATAATAATTTTATTTCTTCGAGAGAGGCAGGGCCTGTTAAAGCCCATTGCGGCACTTCTTGTGTGATTTTGGGCTATACAAAAATAAATTGTATTGTATTGTATTTATATAGTGCCTTTCCCATGCCAAAGGGCTTAAAGGCCTTGAAGAGCACTGACATTTTTAAAATTTGTAATATATTTCTCTGTATGTTTTGCACTGTTCATTATATGCATGTTTATTGGATTTACTTTTTCTTAATTTTGCTTCTTATTCTACATTGGTGACACTTACCAGTGCTACATACCCTATGATTATTACAGTGTACTAAAAACAATGAACACAGCTTGCTCTGAATACTATGCCATATTAACAGATACAAATAGAAATAATCCTTTGTAATATTTTAAGGAGAACAATTTCTAATCGGATAACTATGAATTCCTATTAACATTTGCCCCAACAACTATAAAGATTTCTTTTAATGAAAACAAATTTATTATGGTTAACACTGAGCAGCCAATTTCAGTGCTTCGTACTGATGAATTCAAATGCATCACTTTTTTCACAAACAGCCTTAGTGATTTTAACTTAACAAAAGTATGACAGTCTACTAATGATTCACAAGGGGAAATAAATCAAATGATCCTAAAGACCAAATTCCAATAGCCTGTAGAAAACACAGTTGCCTTACCTGTAAACACCATGCCTGCTATCATTAGAACATCCTTATCTACCGCCACTGTTTCAAATGCCTTCAACCTCAGCCATTGTCAGACCTTTACCATACAAATCCTGTTAAATTCTAGGCCTCAGCCTGGCCTACTATAAGTCAGTGCTGGGGTTCTCAAAATCAGTCCTGGGGAACCTCTGTGGCTGCAGGCTTTTGTCCCAAACAGATTCACAATCCGCGATAATAATTGATCTCATTTAATTAGTTCTTCTCTTATTCTACATTCAGAAAAAGACAATAGTATGATTTTTACATTTATAAAACATTTAGAAGTATTTAAATTTTTTCAATATCTTTACATGCGTAACTAATTTGTTTCTACTATTTTGACCTTTTCATGTTTAGTTTGCTTCTTTTGTTGTATCCTAATAACAACAATTAAAAAGAAGCAGAGCAGACACCTGGGAAAACAACATTGAATGATGAAAGGCTGCAACTACTTTAGCGTCAGACCCACTAATTAGTAAATAATAGATTAAATAACCAGAAAACCTAGAAAAGAACAATGAAAATATTGTTAGAATACATTTTCTATATAACTGCTTAGTACATTTTAATACAAATTTACCAAAAGTAGCTTTGCAATCTTTACATCGACTCCAAAACACTGAAACTGGGTAATAACATAACTTCATTAGGCTAGCAGTTCAATTCAAAACAGAAGCTGGTTGGAACAAAAATCTGCAGCCACAGTGGGTCCCCAGAATGGAGACTGAGAGCCACTGGTCTCACAGTGATGTTCAGTGCTACTGTATGTGCAGTCGAGCGTCAGCTCTGGGTTCATGTGGTGGAGTGCACTTTATGTCATTGTTAAAATATGTGGTTTTTTATTGGAGCCTGTGGAGTGACACCATTTTGCCTAGCTTGCTTTGAGAATAGATGTCGCGTCTGCCACTTTATAGAGGAAAATGAGAGTGTAAGCCCAAACTTCTCCTTGTCCTGCCAGACAGGGCTCAACCACTGGCATTTTAGCTTGAAGTGGATCTTAGAGCTAGTTTAGGGCATCCCTCTCCAAGGCTCTATGGAGAGGAGCTTCTAGGCCTAAATAACAGACAAACTTGCAATTGAAGTTGGAATTGTGGTAACCTGGACCAAATGGCTGCCCACCCATTCCGTGGCATTCCAGAATACTGTAGAACTGCTGTATGTCTTTCACAGTCTAATAAGCGGATGACATCTTTCCACATTGGTATGCTTTTACAATATATAAACTTTATGTCTGTGTTTATATTTGTGTAGGTTTGGTGGTATATGTGACCACTATATTTTATATATTAATTAATTTGTGTACATGTTCTGGAATTGCCTTCTAACAGGAGAGTTAAAACAGAATTGGAAACATCAACAAACTGAGCAAACATTAAGCAAAGCAACCTAAAACACAGGGGATGAATAAAAATTATTGAAAAGTATGCCAATCCTGGTAGGACAGATCTGAAGAGCTTACAATGCTACGTTGCAAATTATGAATTCATAGCCAAAAAAAAAAAAAGAAATTCAACAACTCTGAAACCTGCACCACATCCTCACAAAGCAAGAGGCAATGGGCCCAAAATTATCTCCATGCTGGTAAAAAGCTAAAAGAAGCATGATGTCCTGCTATAAATCAACTCGTATCCTGAGCTTGTGTAAATATTGTAAATAAATAAATAAATAAAAAAGCCTTTTTAGCGTTAAAAAAAATAAAAAGGGAGCGATTATGTTAAAACTAACTTTCTTCAAGCAAAATAAGCCAGTATTTAGTAATGTCACAATAAACAATTCTGCAATTATTGAGTTTTGTTACATATAACAGAATGGTCTAAATGGGGTAACAACCTTATATATATATATATATATATATATATATATATATATATATATATATATATATTTAAAATCTCTTCTACCATGCCCACCCACATTTCACCCATGTTAACTTTGCTTGCACATAATACAACTTGACAGAACCATTTAGAAGGAGCAAACAACCACTCAACTTATATACTACAATATTAGTGCACTGTACACAAAGTTACTTATGTGCAAGAAAAAGAAAAAAAAAAATAGAACCAAACCATATAATAGAACGATAAAATCTACAAACTTTTTTGAAAACGCATCAGCTAAATTCCTAGCATCTGCTATAATTCACCAAAGCATATGCAGTAATACAGTATCGTAACAGTGCTGGCTGGTTACATCAGCCCGGGATGAGCTGGCATTACATCACCAGTGGCAGGGGTGCCAATATAAATGGCAAGTCTGCAAAGCTGCATGCTTTTCCAACTTAAAGTGAGCAGTCCTTTTAAGGATAATGAGCCACCTCAAAGAGCCAAGTAAAGAGCACAGAATTATCCATCCATTTAGGTGCTTGCCACCTGCGCTACAATATTCTTTTTTTTACCAGAGGTGGTGTTTTGTTGCTTTTTCATTTTCTGCTTGTTAATTTTACTTGCAAGTGATCTTTAGCAGGGCACATACAGTGGGTACGGAAAGTATTCAGAACCCCCTTCAATTTTTCACTCTTTGTCATATTGCAGCCATTTGCTAAAATCATTTAAATTAATTTTTTCCCTCATTAATGTACACACAGCACCCCATATTGACAGACAAAAAAAAGAATTTTTGAAATTGTTGCAGATTTATTAAAAAAGAAAAACTGAAATATCACATGGTCCTAAGTATTCAGACCCTTTGCTCAGTATTTAGTAGAAGCACCCTTTTGAGCTAATACAGCCATGAGTTTTCTTGGGAAAGATGCAACAAGTTTTTCACACCTGGATTTGGGGATCCTCTGCCATTCCTCCTTGCAGATCTTCTCCAGTTCTGTCAGGTTGGATGGTAAACGTTGGTGGACAGCCATTTTTAGGTCTCTCCAGAGATGCTCAATTGGGTTTAAGTCAGGGCTCTGGCTGGGCCATTCAAGAACAGTCACAGAGTTGTTGTGAAGCCACTCCTTCGTTATTTTAGCTGTGTGCTTAGGGTCATTGTCTTGTTGGAAGGTAAACCTTTGGCCCAGTCTGAGGTCCTTAGCACTCTGGAGAAGGTTTTTGTCCAGGATATCCCTGTACTTGGCCGCATTCATCTTTCCCTCGATTGCAACCAGTCGTCCTGTCCCTGCAGCTAAAAAACACCCCCACAGCATGATGCTGCCACCGCCATGCTTCACTGTGGGGACTGTATTGGACAAGTGATGAGCAGTGCCTGGTTGTCTCCACACATACCGCTTAGAATTAAGGCCAAAAAGTTCTATCTTGGTCTCATCAGACCAGAGAATCTTATTTCTCACCATCTCAGAGTCCTTCAGGTGTCTTTTAGCAAACTCCATGTGGGCTGTCATGTGTCTTGCACTGAGGTATGTGTGGAGACAACCAGGCACTGCTCATCACTTGTCCAATACAGTCCCCACAGTGAAGCATGGCGGTGGCAGCATCATGCTATGGGGGTGTTTTTCAGCTGCAGGGACAGGACGACTGGTTGCAATCGAGGGAAAGATGAATGCGGCCAAGTACAGGGATATCCTGGACAAAAACCTTCTCCAGAGTGCCAAGGACCTCAGACTGGGCCGAAGGTTTACCTTCCAACAAGACAATGACCCTAAGCACACAGCTAAAATAACGAAGGAGTGGCTTCACAACAACTCTGTGACTGTTCTTGAATGGCCCAGCCAGAGCCCTGACTTAAACCCAATTGAGCATCTCTGGAGAGACCTAAAAATGGCTGTCCACCAACGTTTACCATCCAACCTGACAGAACTGGAGAGGATCTGCAAGGAGGAATGGCAGAGGATCCCCAAATCCAGGTGTGAAAAACTTGTTGCATCTTTCCCAAGAAGACTCATGGCTGTATTAGCTCAAAAGGGTGCTTCTACTAAATACTGAGCAAAGGGTCTGAATACTTAGGACCATGTGATATTTCAGTTTTTCTTTTTTAATAAATCTGCAACAATTTCAAAAATTCTTTTTTTTGTCTGTCAATATGGGGTGCTGTGTGTACATTAATGAGGGAAAAAAAACAATTTAAATGATTTTAGCAAATGGCTGAATATGACAAAGAGTGAAAAATTGAAGGGGGTCTAAATACTTTCCGTACCCACTGTATACGGATAAAGCAAGTTATCTGGCCAGAGCACTGGCTGCTAGATGAGCCAGCTTTGTAACCAAAAGTCAACTCATTGGCCATAATCTTCTGTTTCAAATAAAATTGATGTGACTGGTAATTTAATACTGTATATGGGACTGATGTACACCTATCAAGACAGTGTGAAGAACCTGCATAGTACATTTTTTCCACAAACTTAATGCAATAAAAATTTGTCCATGTGTAAATTATGCTAGAAATAATATACTGTAGTTTATAATAACTTATTACCCCCTAGAGTGTTGTTTGTAATTCCCCTGAATTATGTACAACTACTTATGAATGCTGGTGTATATAAAGTCTTTTAATACCCATTTTTCATTTTAAGACTGAATCTGAAACAATTTTCAGGCACAGGTTGCTAGCTCTGTTACCCGATCATCTTCACATTCATTCCAAGTACATCTCATTTCGGCCTACAGAAGAGAGCGCAACTTGACGGTTAGTAAAGCGCAGTCACAGTCATCCTCACAGCTGCTGCTGCATCCGAAGCCCGTCCTTGTGGCAGCCTACTAGTGCACACCAAGTGCTGTGCCATGGTGCAATCAATGTGTGTCACGTGTGTTGCCCACTTTGTATTACATTATCCTGAATATCACAGCACAAAAACAATTGTGCAATAGCTGGAAAAACTAAAGAAAAATTGAAAGATCCTTTGAATGAGACACTTCAAGTAAAAACGTGTAGGTAAACAGCCTCATTAAACATTATTTAATGATGGGTAATGTCTCATTAGGGTTTGTTTTGATGTCTAATGGCATTGTTTAATTATTTTCATGTATTTTTGTCTGAAACATATGCTACAAGTCACTAACTGAGATGTTCAAATCAAGGAAATAATGTGCTCTGTCATCTGAAGACCAGAGAAATGGCTACCACAAGCAACCATATAAGCTTCAAAAGTTGCAAATTTGGCTCCTTTAATTCAAAGAATGTATGCAGGTTAATGAATCCAAAAAGTTTGTAGATTTTCACCTGGTCTTGAAAAAAGAGTGTTTTAATAATTTTCTACTTGCCATATTTAGAGGTAAGGATAGTCTGACACTTCATACTTAAAGAATCCTCTATACAAGTCATGCGGTGAACATTCTAATCATTTGTACATGTGGTCAACAGTATTTTGCAGAGACTAGTTCATACATGGCTTTTATATAATGAATACAACAAATCATTAAATTGTGCATATTTAATGAGTAATACACCACAACGTCATGCTTTGTGATTGTACTGAATCAACTAATGTGCACTTCAGTGCATGGGGTGAAGTGGTGGCTCTGAGGCTAAGGATCTGTGCCTGCATCCAGAAGGTTGCCGGTTCGAATCCCTGTCACTGCCAAAAGAGATCCTACTCTGCTGGGCCCTTGAGCAAGACCCTTAACCTGTAATTGCTCCTGGGGCGCTGTACAGTGGCTGACACTGCACTCTGACCCCAAGGGGTATGCAAAAACTAACAAATTCCTAATACAAGAAATTGTATAAGGCGAAATAATGAAAAAAAAAAAAAATCACCTGTGGGCCAGGACAAAAAGCAGAATCTGTCATCTCCAAAAGAGAAACAAAACAGAAACACAAAGCATAGATTACAATACCTTAATGGAATCTACTTGTATGGCTGCTTGAACCTTTAAAGGTTATATTTTCCCATTTATTTGCAAATTAATTTTTTCCCAGTTCAAGTAAATTCAAATATCCAGAAAACTATTTTGATTTTAATAATTAAAGGTGCCCAACTATAGCTAAAGCAATTATTACTTTTACAGTAAAAACACTGAAAAGCATCAATCTTTTCTATTTGTAAACACCCTTTTAAGTTAAATATTATGTAATGTAGCACAGCTTTCATTCAACAGCATTATGTTGTATTGCTATAATATGAAATCAGTATTTGCTGGTACAATTTTTATTTTAATAATGCCTTCTGAATTAATTTAATTTCAAACATGTGAGAGCTAGCTGTTTTTGCCAATTTTGATATAGAACCTACACAAATATTGCCATTTTCTACTTATAAATTCTTGTATGTAAGTTAAAAATCTGAACACATAAAAATACACAACAAAGCAAGAATTGAGGAAGCATGTGGAATATAGACAATGTTTGTTTGTGTTCTTTAAGAAAGCATCCACAATTCTCATCAAATTACTAAAACAGTTTCAAGTACAAAGGTGTAGGATTGAGAAAGTAGTATACTGCTGTCTGCTAACAATTTAAACCAATTATATAAGAGACACAATACAAAAAATAAAGTATACATTGCAAACTGCATAGCAGAGCGTGAATGTGACAAAATGACTTATGACAAGATTCCCATTATTTACCTAAGAATGTCATATAGAAATACAGGATGAGCCAAAAAGAAGTACCACAATTCAAACATTTATTCTATAAAAACACTACAAGAGAAAATGCATTTCATTATGACACAAGAAAGGGTACACAAAATAGATTTTTTTCATTGTGTTTTAAAAATGACATCTTCAAGGTGGTGGTCATTATTAGTGATACACACTTTGAGAAGATTTCTAAACACTCACATGACTCGTTCAGCCATTTCAAGGGGAACAGCAGCGATTTCGTGGCGAATAGCATCATTGGGGGCTTCAAGGTTTTAAAGTCGGTGTGTGAATACCTTCAACTTGATATAGTCCACAAGAAGAAATCGCACACAGTGAGATCAGGCGAACATGAAGGCCACCTGACATTGGTCGCACAGGGAGATCAGCTTCCCCGGAAATATCTCCTGCAAAACTTGCCTGGATCTCCACACTGTATGAGCTGTTGCTCCATCCTGTTGAAACCAGGCATCCACCACATCCATTTTTTGCAGTTGGGGCCACAAAACATTGTCTATAATTTCAATGTAATGTTCTACGGTGTCCGTTAAACCCCCCCCCACCCCTTCCCAAAAAAGCAAGGGCCTACAATACCGAATTCTACAACGGCGCACCAAACTGTAACACGTTCACTGTACAGGGGTCTCTGATGAAGTTCACGAGGGTTGGTTTCAGCCCAATAGTGAAACTTCTCGATGAACAGTTTTCAGAATGTTCTCGCACAACTCTCTATGACTCTCCCAAGTCTCTCTCAGTGAGTTCCTGCACTACCATCATTTTGTATGGATGGAAATTAAGGTCCTCATACAAAATCCTCCTCAAAGACATGCTGGAAATGCCTAAGGCAGAAGCATGTTTGCGCGCTGAACATCTAGGAGCCTGGATGTTTTCAGGCGTTTGTACAGTCCAAGGACAGCCTGGAAATTTTCTGTTCAATGTTGTATCCGTCTGTCTAAATTTATCTAAATTTAGACACCCACTGAAGAATTGTTTTTCAATTTGGGACGTCACCGTTAGAAGGAATGCTTAAGTGTGTTTGGAAGGCGCATTGCGTAGTGATGGATGTATTCGTTGTTTTTGAAGAATGCTTCGACAGTGAAAGCACGGTGTGCACCAGACTAAACCATGTTGCTGACTGAAAACTACAAGGGATCTCCAATCAAAGGACCCCCATCTCAACCCACTTGGCTGCCTCTACCTCGTGCAAGGACCTTGAGAAATGTGGTACTTCACTTTGGCTCACCCTGTTCAAGGTCACTGTCTGATGATGAATTCTAGATTGCACAATAATAATAATAATACATTTTATTTATATAGCGCCTTTCCCATGCTCAAGGCACTTACAGAATATAATAAAGAACGGCAGAATATACAGTATATAGCATTGTACAAACCAGATAAATAAAGATTAAGACAGTAAATTCTGAAAAAAAAAACAGACAACATAATTGATGGTCTAGCACACACATACAGGTTACATAAGCATCTTGACAGAGAAGTAAACTGAGAGAAAGGTAATAAAGTCAAGTAGAGCTAAAAGCCTTCCTGAACAGATGAGTTTTGAGTTGTTTTTTAAAAGAATTCATGGAGTCAGCTGACCTGATTAATTTCGGTAGGTCATTCCAGAGTCTGGGCGCTATACAGCTGAAGGCCCTGTCACCCATGGAGTGTAGATTAGTGAGGGGCACAACAAGATTACCAGAATCAGAGGACCTTAGTGGGCGGGCAGGCACATAGTGATGGAGAAGGTCACTGATGTAGTTTGGTGCGGTTATTTAAAGCTTTGTAGCTTATTAGTAGGATTTTATATTCGATTCTGTAGGACACAGGGAGCCAGTGAAGACGGAACAGGATGGGTGTGATGTGCTCGCTGCTGCTGGTTCGAGTAAGGACTCTTGCAGCTGAGTTTTGAATAAGCTGGAGCTGTGATATAAGATTAGAAGGGGCACCTGCCAGTAGGGAATTACAATAATCCATGCGGGATGTGATAAAAGCATGGACAAGTTTCTCAGCGTTAGAAAAGGAGAGGAAGGAGCGAACACGGGATATGTTACAGAGGTGAAAGTAAGAAAGTTTCTTAATGTGATTTATGTGGGTGGAATAAGTGAGGGAGGAATCAAAAATGACACCAAGATTTTTTACAGTAGAGGCAGGTCTGATGAGATCACTGCCAAGATGGACTGGGAAGGAGCTCATTTTATTAAGTTGCATTTTAGTCCCAATTTGCAGGAGTTCAGTTTTATTGCAATTTAATTTTAAAGAGTTCTGCTCCATCCAGGTTTTAATTTCACTAAGGCAGGTTGTGAGCTGAGAAAGCTCTGATGAAGTTCCACTTTTAACATTGAAGTAGAGCTGAGTATCATCTGCATAAAAATGATAACCCAATCCATAACTACGGATAATATGGCCAAGGGGAAGCATATAAATACAGAAAAGCAGAGGACCGAGGACAGAGCCCTGAGGGACTCCTTGTGTGACTGGCACGGAGTTGGATCTGCTGTTGCCAAGACTAACAAACTCTTGTCTATCAGTCAGATAGGACTTGAACCACTGGAGGGCAGTGCCAGAGATACCCAGCATGTTCTCCATTCTGGACAGTAGGATGTCATGTCTAACAGTGTCAAATGCTGCACTGAGGTCTAACAGAATTAATATGCTGGTTTGTCCAGAGTCTGCTGCCATAAGCAAATCATTGGTTACCCGTAGCAGAGCAGTTTCACAGCTGTGCCGCTCCCTGAAACCAGACTGAAAGGGTTCCGTCAAATTATTAGAGGTTAGGTAATTGGTGAGTTGGGAAGCTACAACACGCTCAAGAACTTTTGACAGGAAAGGTAAGTGGGAAATAGGCCGGAAATTGTTAAGATTGTCAGCATCAAGGCCAGACTTTTTTAACATTGGGGTTACAGAAGCAATTTTAAAAGTGAGCAGCACGGAGCCAGTGTCAAGGGATGAGTTTATTATTGTTGTAACAGTCGGGATTATGGCATGAAGGCAGGATTTATGTAGTGTGGTGGGGATGGGGTCCAGTACACAAGTAGTTGGCCTCATCTTACAAAGCAGGTTATTAACAAATGCAGAAGTGACTGGTGAGAACTTAAGAGAAGGAGCTGGATGGAGTGGGAAAACAGGGAGAGATATAAACAGATGATATATTTATGTTAGTTGAATTATTTAGATCTTTAATTTTGTTACGGAAAAAGTGGAGGAATTCCTCACAGACTTCAGTAGAAGAGGTAGTTGGACCAGATGCAGGTTCGAGTAGTTTATTAACTACAGAGAACAAAACCCTTGGGTTATCATGGCCACTTTCTATTATTCTTTCTATTATTCTGCCATAACACTGCATGAGAAGAGCGCTTGTCATTCATATTGGGGCACAATGACATCTCTGAAACAGTTAATTGTAATAAACAGTTATATGCAATATACTTTCAAGAATACAAAATAAAAGAACTTTGTGGAAAAACAGGAGCAAGTCATTTTCACTTACCATCATTCTTTAGCCTTATGCATTATTTGTAACTGTATTTATTACCACAGGCTTCTAAAACCATGTTAAGGGTGTTGGCAAAGTTTTTAAATGTCACAGTACACACTAGCCGGGAGTGTATCTGCTGCACATTAACCCCTTCAATAATAGTTGCTGATCAGCATTGACTGGATTTTTTAGAACAATGCCCTACTTCTTACTGCTGACAAATATACCAAATTGCTTATTGATGGACACGTTCAACATACTGTACCTACTCCATCTGTATTTGTCTGTTACGCGGTATACACATTATTTTCCTACTTTACAGAATTCTTTGATGTAAAAGGTAAAATAAATAAATACAAAAATATCTAAAATTAGTGGTAGAAATGCCACTAGATTGTCGAAAAAAAAAAACGACAGTTTACAAAATGTAAGTTAATAAACTTTATTCAAAATGAAAGTTGAATAGACTTTTTCTTTTGTTAATATGCCACATATAAAGAAATATGGTCTCTCCACATCAAATCAGAGTCCGTTTGTAGTCTTTATACAGGTAACCCGGTGATAAAAATAAAAAACAATTGAAAAATATTATAATCCTTTACAAATATTCTGGTAGATGTTCAAAATGGCTTCAAGTCCACTTTTCCTTCCCCTACCCTTACCAAGATAAAAAAAGAAAAAAAAATGCTAGGTATAGAATTTGGTTGGTCAACTCCATGAAAAAGTTTCTCTCATACAAGCTCCAGTACCTAAATGAGAACAGAAAACAGGACCTGAGTTAATGTTGCTTGAGCATGTGAAAAATTGCTATATAAATAAAATGTTTTATTATTACAGTAACAAATGAAATTTCCCATACAGACGGAAGCATTCTATTTGTCAATACTGTTCACAAGAGATTAAATTTACAATGCAAATTAGAAAACAAGAATGCAGCTGTTTTGTAAAGTGAAAGCTAACATGGAAGACAGACAGACTTGGAAAATATGTCTCACTGTAGGCCTCGTGAAAATGGCTTTCAATCTCAACACAGAACAGCTAGGCCTTGTTTTGTTTTTCACAGAAAGTTTAAAAATCCTTGTGCTTCATTTATACTTGCTGCAGTGATCCAACGGGCACATGTTATGTAAATATTCACTTTAATCAAGAAAATGACTAATTGTAATTTTTTCCAATAAAAATGATAATTATTTGTAAATGTGCCAGACACCTTACACATTCCATTGGCCTTACATAATCTGGACATATTCTGCCACTTAAATATAAACTGCTCAGAAATATTAAAGGAACACTTTGAAAACACATCAAATGTCAATGGGGAAAAAAAAAAACCTGCTGGAAATCTATACTGATATGGACTGAGTAATGTGTTAGGAACGAAAGGATGCCACATCGTTTGATGGAAATGAAAATGATCAACCAACAGAGGGCTGAATTCAAAGACTCCCTGAAAATCAAAGTGAAAAAATGATGCGGCAGGCTAGTCCATTTTGCTGAAATTTCATTGCAGCAACTCAAAATCGTACTCAGTAGTTTCTATGGCCCCCACGTGCTTGTATGCATGCCTGACAATGTCGGGGATGCTCCTAATGAGACGACGGATGGTGTCCTGGGGGATCTCCTCCCAGATCTGGACCAGGGCATCAATGAGCTCCTGGACAGTCTGAGGTGCTACCTGGCGGCGTCGGATGGACCGAAACATAATGTCCCAGAGGTGTTCTATTAGATTTAGGTCAGGCGAGTGTGGGGGCCAGTCAATGGAATCAATTCCTTCTTCCTCCAAGAACTGCCTGCATACTCTCACCACATGAGGCTGGGCATTATCATGCACCAGGAGGGACCCAGGACATACTGCACCAGCACAGGGTCTGACAATGGGTCCAAGGATTTCATCCCGATACTTAATGGTAGTCAAGGTGACATTGTCTATCTAACCTGTAGAGGTCTGTGCGTCCCTCCATGGATATGTTTCCCCAGACCATCACTGACCCACCACCAAACCGGTCATGCTGAACCATGTTAAAGGCAGCAGAATGTTCTCCATGGCTTCTCCAGACCGTTTCACATCTGTCACAAGTACTCAGGGAGAACCTGCTCTCATCTGTGAAAAGCACAGGGCGCCAGTGGCAGACCTGACAATTCTGGTATTATATGGCAAATGCCAATCGAGCTCCACGGTGCCGGGCAGTGAGCACAGGGCCCACTAGAGGACGTCGGCCCCTCAGGCCACCCTTGTGAAGTCTGTTTCTGATTGTTTGGTTAGAGACATTCACACCAGTGGTCTGTTGGAGGTCATTTTGTAGGGCTCTGGCAGTGCTCATCCTGTTCATCCTTGCCCAAAGGCACAGATACCGGTCCTGGTGATGGGTTAAGGACCTTCGACGGCCCTGTCCAGCTCTCCTAGAGTAACTGCCTGTCTCCTGGAATCTCCCCCATGCCCTTGAGACTGTGCTGGGAGACACAGCAAATCCTCTTGCAATGGCACAAATTGATGTGCCATCCTGGAGAACTTGGACTACAAGTGCAACTTCTGTAGGGTCCAGAAGTTACTACTGCTACCAGTAGTGACACTGACCATAGCCAAATGCAAAACTAGTGAAAAAACAGTCTGAAAAGATGAGGAGGGATAAATGTCAGTGGCTTCCACCTGTTAAACCATTCCTGTTTTGGGGGTCATCTCATTGTTGCCCCTCTAGTGCACCTGTTGTTAATTTAATTAACATCAAAGCAGCTGAAACTGATTAACAACCCCCTCTGCTGCTTAACTGACCAGATCAATATCCTAGAAGTTTCATTGACTTGATGCTGTACACTGATTAAAAAGTGTTCCTTTAATTTTTTTGACCAGTATATTTTTGACAATTGGTCACAGAAGAGAGTTGGAAGCAGTGCTTGATGATATCTTCAGTCAACACATTAATATTTGCTACAGTTTAACAGCTGCTATGCAACACCTACCCCAAGTAGCATTTTTCATTCAGACAGAATGGTGTGTTTTAAAAGAACAATAAAGAAACCCTTGTGTAACTTTAGCCTCACCTTAATAGTGCCTTGACTATTGGCAGCAATAAGCACATTAGACTCCTGTAAAAAAAAAAATAAATAAAAAATAATAATAATAAATGGGACTTTAGGATATATGCATTATAAAAATACAGGCTTCTCTAAGCAAAAATTAGACATCTAATGAAGATCCAGCATCACTTCACCCATAAAAGCTATTGTCAGGTTATTTGGCATCACCCTTAAAATTAAAAAAATAAATAAATATATAAAAAATAAAAACAAACTGGGAAAAGAATGTACCACATAAACTTTATCAAGTGGATGTTTTCATTACTATGTTGTTGATCACCACTGAAACGTATTTCGCCACTGACAACAGTATGGGACCTGAAACATTTTATATCAATGCATAAAAATTCTATAATAACCAGGCATTTCTTTTCAATAAAGCTCATAAATTCAATGTACTAGAAAGCAATTTCTATAAAAATCCCATCAAGTAGAGTTTTGAAGGTCCCCGAAGTACTATTACCTTCCGCAGTACTTATTCTAAAGTTTTCTGTTTGAAGAAATATTCATGTTCACGTACATTGTACCTTTTACAAGTTTCCATTGGTGTCTCTCTGTTTTTGTTGAAGAAATCATTTTAAAATAACAGATGGAATAAACCAAACTAATAACCTTTAAAAGGTTCTTCATTTAAATCATATCACCCAATAACACCCATTTGCTTAAACTAAAAAGGTTAACTCCTTCAAAATTTTCTCACAGCTCAGTGTCCTGGAATAAACCTAGTTTTTTTTTTCTCTCTGGATTTCCACTAGAGCTACAGAGTCATTTTTGTAATGCGGAGATCAAAACTGCATATGATATTCCAAAAGAAACCTCATGCATGTATAATATAGCTTAATTATAAACTGTCTTGACTTGTATTTCAAAACTATGGGTTATGTAATGTAACATCCTATTTACATTCTTAAATGCATCTGTACAGGGTCTGGATGTAGACAATAGGATATCCCACCAGATCAGCACTTTCACTACAACTAGAACATTAGTTATGAAAGCCTTACTCAGTACTTATGAGTTTCGTGTTCTGCTGCATTATAGTTTAATTATACTGAAGTTGTATAGTTTTGCTTGTTACTATTACTTTGTCTATTACTATTGCCATTTGCCATGCTTTGTAATTTATAAATGTTTAAATTTGTTTTATTGAGCTTAAATTACACCACAACAAGCAAAACACAACTGAATCATGAGCACACAGTACAATATTTCACAAACTGAACCCCACTGGCTATTTTAGAACAGCATTAATGAATTTTTGCCAAATTCTGAAAAAGCTTTGGACCCTTCCTCTTTTGGAAAATTTGATTTTTTTTTTCCCTAGCTTCAAATAATATGAAACATTGAGTTCCATTGACTTTTATGAGTTGGATTCTTCCATTAAGTCAACATGCAGGTAACATTAAATCTATGGACAGCATATTTATAACATCTTAATCTTAACCTGTCTGGTGTTACTCGAAATAATGCTTTTTGAGGATCAGGTGCATATGTAAATCCGGCACTTGCAAACATTTACAAAACTTAAAGGTGTCTGATGATATTGTTTTCAAATTAAGATTTAGTCCTCAACTGACTATTTATACTTGGAATCTTTCAGAATCTTAAGTCTATCTAAATTATGCCAAACTTTATAAAAAAAATAAAATAAAAATGTATAATTTTTTTAATAAACAGTATCAATTGAAAGGTCCTTTTCTCATTGTTATGTAAGATCATCTAAGAATTTGTGCTGTGTTTTCATAATTACTACCTACAACATATTCAAGTGTAGATATTAATGGAATACTAAGAACATGGGGCAAGTTCTGTTTGGTAAAATTTCTAACCTGTTCATAAAATCAAAACTGGGAGTGGCTCGAAGTTTACATTAGACTGGTTACTGATGAACAGACACAAATATATTGTTAATAAATGTTTTCTTGGAGATGTATGAAACACTGAGTAAGTTAAAGAAGGATGACAAGTATATCATCATGCCCTGAAACAGCAGAGAACAGCATCTGTAACCTATATTTTTCTTTCATATTTTAAGCAAGTGATGAACAATTGAATTGATAATAAACAGCCAATAGTTGCTGATGGCTGGAGAACAAAGCAAAGCATATGAAGAGGAGTTTGAAAAGGAATTCCTTTCCAAAGGAAACGAAGCTTGCTATTCTGTTGATTAGATTTTCACAGAGTTGTCTTTTAATGGGCATTCCAATAGAATAAAATTAGAGGCAAATCTAACTTTAAAAAAGGGATTATATATATATATATATATATATATATATATATATATATATATATATATATATACACTAGTTGATTACCCAGTGGCTTCGCTCACTGAGTGCAAGGGAAAAAAATAAAATGTAGTCTATAAGTTATTAAACAGTAAAACATTACATTTTCTATGCGATCGTCCAAATTTCTGCCTGACAACCTTGCACTACGTGCCTGTGATTTACTTCTTAAAATAATTTATCACAAAAGGAACCTTGAATGTTGCGGGGTTTTAGTGACCCGAACTCACCTTAAGGGACAATAAGTAGTAGTGCAGGGTAATTTACAAACAGAGTCCTGCTTCGATGGCACCAATTACACTCATTCGCAAAGATTTCCACTCTCCCAGGAGCCGACGTGGCACTTGAAGTGTCACAAATAGTGCGAGAAGAGAGGACGCTGCCCAAAATTGTGAAGCTCTCGACCCTGCGTAGCAGCCCGACATTCTGCACCTCCCAGCGTCCATTTTGTTCTCACGTACATTGTGTACAGCTCGCCGCAGTTAAAAAGTAGAAAAGACGTAAAGCTGTTTTCCTCATCTCGTCTACTATCAAGTACTGCCAACTAAATAAAAGTTACAATGTGGCAGTTTCCGCGACAGTCACGTGGACAAATAAATAAAACTTCTCTGTCAGAACGCGCCTAGAGGCGGACGGCTCAGCGCTGTAGTCCAGAGAGGTGGACTGGGAGAGGACGACGCAGGGTGCACTTCTATGGGATAGATCGGCGTGTTTGTGTTTACTTCTTTTCAATATCAGTAAAATAACTCTCACACAAATAATAACAATTCGTAAAGACGATATAAAAATGGCGTCCACAAACGAAGTGATTAGTTCCTGTATTATAATATGTTCTGTGGTCATATGTAATTTCCAAATCGCGTGGTCAAACGTAATTTCTGTTTCAAATGTGAAAAGAATTTTATATATATAGATATATAGATATATATATATATATATATGCATACAGTGAAAGAGAAACAGGTTTTAGAAGGATATTGGTTTTCACAATATTAAGTCTACCTACTAAAGAGATAACTAATATTTTATTATTATTTAATTATTGTTTGATGCTTTCTACAATACTGGCAAAATTAAATTTGTATAGATCTTTACATTTCTTTGTGATTACACAAAAAGAATCTGCATTTAGTCTGACTGGAAAAAAATGATATTCAAATTAATTTTAAACCCAGTGACCCTGTAATTGTTTTTCAAATACACTGACTAGTACTGATAAGTTCGGATCCATGACACACAGTAGTACCATATTATTAAACAGGGAGAGTGAGTGACACTTTTGACCAGTTCCTTCATTTTTAATCACTTTGTAATGTCTCAACCTATCTACTTCTGTTACTTGTTTAAAAAGCTGTTAGGTATAAATTTTGGTGTTTGTGGTAGTTGTCAAAGCTGCATTTTTTGAACTTGCTGAGTTTCAGTTTATGAACTTCACAAACTACAGCAAATCTTGCTGGATAAGTAAAATGTATTAGGTTATGACATAATTCATGTAGTACTAAAATAAAGTGGGACTTTCTATACTGTTGTATGGTAGGCTGGTTTGATCACTTGGAGAGGCTCACTGAATTAATAAGCTAGTTAATTCTATCTAATCTAACTACTGTTCTTCCCCAAGACAAAATCAGGATTTACTACAATGTGCATCATATAGACCAATTTCACCTCAGAATAATGTTAACATACCCTCCAAAGCTTTAGTTAAAAGGATCGAAAAATGTGCTTCCTTCTGTAATATCACAAGACCAAACCAGATTCATTAAAGGCAGATACTTAGCTTCAAGCCTTTGCCATCTGTTTAACATAATATACTCAATTACAACACTGAACACATCAGAGGTGTTATCTTTGGGTGCAGAAAAAGCCGTTCACAGCGTGGAATGGACTATTGATCTATTCACCATATTGCACAAATTTGGTTATGGCCCAAATATATCAACATTGATAAATTACTTTATACCAGTCCTGAAGCCTCAGCTCGTATTAACAACATGAGTTTGGACTACTTTAAACTAGAACCAGGTACTGGACAAGGGTGCTTTCTATCACCATTGCTTTTTTGCAATATCAATTGGCCATTCATTTTCAGAATTCAAAGATAAAGGGCATTACCAAAGGACGACTCAAACAGAAAATATCAATAAATGCAGATATATGGTATTGTGGTGGACGGCTGGGGGCCATGCCCAGCAGGGACGCCTGCAATGACCGGGAGAGGGACTATACCTCCCAGGGCCATGAGAGGGCAGCCGCCCTGGTTTGTATGGGGGCCACAGGAATGGAGCATAGAAGCTCAACCCTATTTGGGCTAGTGGCCCCTGCAGGATTGTGGAGCCCTGGACGTCAGCACTTCCACCACACCCAGAAGTGCTGACGGAAGGAATTCCAGGGTGTGGTGGAAGTGCTGACGGAAGGAATTCCAGGGTCACTCGGAGTGCTTCCGGGTGCTCATGTGGCACTTCCGTCACATCAGGAAGTGACGCCAGAAGATCGTCAAGGAGCACCTGGAACACATCTGTGTGATTATAAAAGAGGCCGCCTTTCCCCAGTCGAAAGCCGGAATCGGGATGAGGAAGACAAAACTTGGGAGGAGAGGAGTAAAGGCGGCAGCAATACGAAGAGTGGAGGTAAGAAGGAATTGAGTTTGGGCTGACTAAAGCATTGTGTTGGGTGGTGTTAAAGGAAATAGTAATAAACGTGTGTGCTTCTGGACATTTGGCGTCTGTCTGTCTGTGCCCGGGGGGCTGTCTTTCCACAGCTACATTATATATTAGACCCACGCATATCTTTACTATTAGTTCTTATTGCATTAGCAGAATTTCTAAAGACATCTGGACTCAAAATTAATGTATACAACAGTGGGCTTTTCCAATGAATTTTCTAGCACACCATATTAGGTTGGATGTCTATCCATTCAGTCTATCAATACAGTTTAAATATCTAGGGATAAACATCACAAGTAAATATCAAGAACTTTTTCAACATAATTTTGGTAATAGCATGGAAAAAAATTAAACAAGATATTAACAGATGGTATATCACACCTTAGTGGAAAGAATCAATACTGTCAAGATGAACATCCTTGCTAAGCTTCTATTTTTATTTCAGATCAACCCTATTTACATGAACAAATTGTTCTTTAACAAGCTAGACTCAATTATACCCTCATTAATCTTGAATGCGAGACATTCACATATAAAAAAGACAACTCTACAAATACCTAAAGCAGAAGGTAGCATAGCACTACTTGACCTTCGATTTTACTACCGTGTGTCAAATATACACACTATAAAGACCTAGACATTGGCACAAATGAATGAATTTACACCAGATTGATCAGCAATGAAAACTGAAATCTTGCCTCTTTATATGCTCTACTTTGTGCTCTGGTAAATACTATATTCACCAAAATAAAAATAATCTAGTCATCCTCCAATCACTCAGAATAAGGAACCAATGCAGGACACACTTAAAGGCACAGAAGCATTCATCTGTTGCACTGCTAAATGATAATCACCTTTTTCAACTTTCTCAAACCTTCACAGTATTTAATTCTTGGAAAATGCTTGGGATTAAAACACTTACAGTGCTGTACAAAAATAATGTATTTGCATCTTATGAACAAATATGCTTCAAATTTAATTTTCAAGCAACACAATTTCTCCACTATTTCCATAATTAGAAATTTTATTAAAAGACATCTACTCAATTTTACCTGGAAAAGGAATGGAACGCGGTCATACACCGAATGCACTCAAGCTCTATATGCACAAAACACTCAATAATTCAGCTTAAAATCTTTCATCAACACTCTTTAAATACTTATCAGAAATGTTGCTCTGCTGTTACAATCACTCTTAACCATTAAACTATTTCGTGTACTACCAGATGGGCTTAGAGTGATTAAGGACAAATTAATTGTAATAGCCTATACCGCACTAATGGTACACAGAATTATCTTGCCTAACTGGAAGAATCCCAACCTGCCTTTTATATCTCAGGGGTTAACTGATGTTTTATATTATATGAAATTCTCGCTTATAGGATCTGTTCAAATCTTTTTTAAAACAAGGCAAGAATTAATTAAAAAAGATTAGAATAAGCATTCAAGTAGGGTGAAAAAGATGTATTTTTTCCTCTTCTCTTGGCTCTCCTGTTTTTCCCTCGGGTGATGGATGAATTCCTGCTTCATTAGGCTTTGTTTGTTTTCGGTTTTCTTTAAAAACTGTCTGGAATCTTTTCTACATTGACATTAAAGGTACTGGTTGTTGTGTAAGCTCTGCAAATTTTATCTGCTAGACTATATACTTTATTACTTTCTTGAAATAAAAATTAATAAAAATATTTAAAAAAACTAATTGTTACCTCTGTTTTTTTAGAACATTAAATTATAGCCTAATGATTATTGCCATAGTTAAAAAAAACTAATAAAATTGTGGGGGAAGATATTACAGCCTGCATTATGATTAACAAATCAGCAAATGAACTAGCAAAGTAAAAACACAAGTCTTATTTACTTCATCAGGTAGTGCTCTCCAACATACAGCACTAACAAACTCGTTGGTGTCATCCTCCTTTTTGTCTTTATCAAGGACACTTTTCACTGTGTCAAACTTGAATGTTAGCAACGTTTTGGAAAGACCTTTGTAATATAAGTAGAGAGAGTTGTTCTCACTTCCTGCAATAAAAAAAGGAAACAAAGATCAATTTAGAAACATTTTACATTTTTTAGAGGATAGTAGTTTATTAATAATATTCAAATGTCTGCAAGCACCATTAACATCAAACCCAAAAAAGCTGGTGACAATGCAATTCATACATAGACAACCTGCAAATTATTTTCCTACTAAAAGGTTCTATCCAAAAATAATTATACAAGTTTAAACATGTATATCATAGGTTGATCAAAAGTTAATCCAGACATGACATTAATTTTGAGGGGTTATGTGCAACCCTTAAACACAGTAAAGGACAGGTTGTCCAGAAGCAGTGATCATTATAGCATATATGCAGTTAAATTGTACATCTCTATTTAGTGGGATGACTATTCTAATGTTCAAGTTTCTAATAGAAGCAGTACTTACAGAACACGGCTAACAAACACTATACTTTTAGGGGTCATGAACATGGGAGTGGTTTAAAAAACTAATGGATTATTGCTTCCTATTTACAGACTGAAAAAGAAAGAATGAAAAAAGAAACTTAAGAAAGTAGCACTGGAGAAACCAAGACAAAAAATATAAAGTATCTCCTCTGTTCCATGTGTTGCTAAGGTGCCTGGCTAAGAGGCTGTTATAGGTATAGTTGTTTGCAGTACAGATCTTGAATATTTTTGTGTTTTATGGTCCTTCTTTTTTCTGCCCCAATGTATTAAGTAATATGTTTTGGTTTCATTTACATGCTAGTGTTTTGATGCATGTGGTTTTTTTTTGGTTCTTTACTTTGCCTTATAAAATTTCTTGTATTAGGAATTTGTTCATTTTTGTATACCTCTTGGGTCAGAGCGCAGGGTCAGGAACTGTACAGTGCCCCTGGAGCAATTGCTGGTTAAAGGCCTTGCTCAAGGGCCCACCAGAATAGGATTTTTGGCAGTAACTGGGATTGTAACTGGGATTTGAACTGGCAACCTTCTGGATACCAGCGCAGATCCTTAGCCTCAGAGCTGCCACGCCGCCTTTGGTTGAGAAGGCAGTTTAAACCTACGCCTTTCACAAATACAAAGAAACAGATTCATTGTCAAGTATTTAAATCTCATGCTAGGAAGTTCCAAGTAGTAATCCATGACTCCTTGTGTCAATGGGGTGTAAATATGTGGACAGAGGCCAAATTCACTCATTCATTCATCAACATATAAAAGATAAGTGAACACACAGTTCAAATGAGGGAAAAGTGTGTTTTGACTTTCATAATTCAAGGAAATTGCTAGTCACCTGAAAATGCCCATATCTACAGACAAGGAAATAATAAGTTCAGAACAATTGGAACTAGTTACCAACTTGCTTGGAAGAAGTCCTGAGTTTATTGTTCCCTACAGATACTGTGAGGAAGGGAGTAAAAGAGATTAAAAAAAAAATCTCCAAATATCACTGTTGGAGAAATACAGAAAAAACAGCATCTTGGGGTCACCAAGTATCCAAAATCATCATCAGATATCACCTTCATGTCAAAAGATTACTTGAAAGCCATTCCAGATTTAGTGCATGGAATTTGCCAAATGCTACTAGAACTTTGATTGGAGCCATGTTCCATGGTCAGACAAAATGAAAATTGAGCTTTTCTGCATACACAAGGTGAGTTTGGCATTAAATAATAATAATAATAATACATTTTATTTATATAGCACCTTTCCCATGCTCAAGGCACTTACAGAATATAATAAAGAACAACAGAATATACAGTATATAGCATTGTACAAACCAGATAAATAAATAAAGAAGATTAAGACAGTAAATTCTGAAAAAACAGACAACATAATTGATGGTCTAGCACACACATACAGGTTAAATTGGCATCTTGACAGAGAAGTAAACTGAGAGAAAGGTAATAAAGTCAAGTAGAGCTAAAAGCCTTCCTGAACAGATGAGTTTCGAGTTGTTTTTTAAAAGAATTCATGGAGTCAGCTGATCTAATTAATTTTGGTAGGTCATTCTAGAGTCTGGGCGCTATACAGCTGAAGGCCCTGTCACCCATAGAGTGTAGATTAGTGAGGGGCACAACAAGATTACCAGAATCAGAGGACCTTAGTGGGCGGGCAGGCACATAGTGATGGAGAAGGTCACTGATGTAGTTTGGTGCGAGGTTATTTAAAGCTTTGTAGGTTATTAGTAGGATTTTATATTCGATTCTGTAGGACACAGGGAGCCAGTGAAGACGGAGCAGGATGGGTGTGATGTGCTCGCTGCTGCTGGTTCGAGTAAGGACTCTTGCAGCTGAGTTTTGAATAAGCTGGATCTGTGATATAAGATTAGATGAAGAATGGCTATACAAAAAAGAACCTGATCCTCGCTGTCAAGTATGGTGTAAGGCTCTGTGATGTTGTGGGGCTGTTCTTACTCTAAAGGCTCTGGGTGGGAACATTGTTAGAGTACATGTCACCATGGAATCCATTATATACCAGGAATTTTCAATTTAAATCTGCCTGCCGCTGCCAAGAAAGTAAAACTGGGTCATCACTGGATCTTCCAGCAGGGTAATGATCTAAAAAACATGTCCAAATTATGGTTAAAGGAACACAAAATGCAGCTTCCACCATAGTTTTCTCAGACCCTGGAACTAAACCACATTGAAAAACCATGGGGTGAGTTAATGAGGAAAGGGTTCAAAAGAGGACCTGGGACCCTGGACGATCTGAAGAGATTCTGTAAAAAGGCATGGTCTCAGATTGCCAACTCTGTATTCTCCAACCGTACAGGAGAAAACTCAGTGCAGTTTAATTGGCAAAGCAACATTGTACACTGTATTAAATGCAGGGTTTCCAATAGTCATGGCACATGTGGTTTTGTTAAAAATATTTCTTGATGAATTTTTTGTATCTTTTCAATCATCTCTACCACAGGTGTCAATAATTGTGGAGGGGACTTTATCTGTATATATACACACAAACACACACACTTTTTCAAAAGCACTACTTAATATCTTTCATTTTTAAGTGTATGTAAATATTAAATTGAGGTTTTAATGACTAAATTAATTATTTTTAAAAAGCTGAATGATAAGCTTTGAAAGAAGCACTTACTGTACATCCCTTTTTAAAAAGATGACAAAATCAAGTCAAAAAACTGTTAAAAGACAGAATACCCACCTGTTTCATGATTTAATTCTGCATATAGGTTTGTCATGAGTCTAACTCTATTTCAGCAGCTCTGAGCACAACGCAGGAAACAAATACAAGATATTACCAGTTCACAGTAGGTCACATTTATACATACTGTACTCCCATCTCACAATGGGCCAAATTGTTGAATAAACTTAGCTTGAACATGATTGGACTATGGAATAAAACTTGAATACCCTGAAAAAAATCCATGGGCAGAACTTACAAACTCCTCAGTCAGTGACCATGGTCACTGAAACCTCGGTTCATAGACTGAAGAAGAAAAAGCATATCCCACTGCTCAACAATAAAAATTACAGGAAAAAAATCAGTGCACACTGTCAGAATGAAGATATAATAAAGGACTCGGTGTAAAATACTGTGTAAAACAAGCAGCATAAGCAAGTACACTAAATCTTCAAGCATGCAGGATGTTGTATGGAGTATAAGACAATAGTGGGCAGGCTTATGCTACATAATGCATTTGTGAGGTCATATTCACAGTACTGTGTGTAACTTTAGATTTGACATATTACTAGGATGACACAAGACCACTAAAGGAAGTCCAAAGAAGGATATTACAAATATTTCAGGACAGGAGAGTAAGAGCTATGAAGGAAGCTTAAAGATTTTGAATTTTACTAGCTTAGTAAAAAGCAGGGGTCAAAGAAGGGTCAATATGGTAAAATTATACATGTGAAAAAGTAAATACACCCTATGAAATGTTTTTTTTCTTTTTCAACCTATGTGGACATGTCAAGATTTGATCTTCATTCACTTGCAACCTTGTGTCACAGCTAAACATTCTGGTGTCACTAGTGTTGTTTGTTAATGCTTAAGAAAAGCTTTTGCTAAACCTGAAGATTTCTTTCTGTCAAGACATAATTTTTTTAAGAGACTAAGGATTTTCTAAATGTATATTATTCAAGCAAAAGACAATGAAAATGATATCTGTGATATTACTGAATATATGCAAAATATAATGACTGTATTGTAACTAACAGTTAAAAATGAAAAGACAAATTATAATTTTACTAATAAAAAGTTAACATGTATTTAAAGAAATGTTAAATGTATATTAACATATATAATTTTACTGTAAAAAAACTCCATGAAGAGTTTTAAATGTGACCTTTTGTTTTAAATTTAACCATAAGCAGCCAACACTAATGACTTCCTTTAAAGATGTATTCTAAAAACTAACTACTCATTGCTTAAGCTGAACTTTGCTACCAGTACAGTAGGTCAATGGTTAAATGTATTTTAATCCTTTAATGCTCCTTAGAATAAAAATATTTAAAGCATTACACCTAATAATACCATATAAACAGAATATTAAACTGATAAAAATTACTAAATAAATGCAGAGTACTGTATAAATCAATATATTTTTCTGCCTAGAAGCAAAGGAAGAAAATGCAAGGCAAAACTGTTTATAGAAATCATAGAAAAATAAAACATTCAGCTTCTACTACTGAAATGTCCTTATCAAAAATGTCTATATCTCCAATGCAAGTCCTATATATAGTTATTCTCCAGCTTGCAATACAAATCAAAAAGAATGAATTACATTTTATATACACTTGCACAGCATTTTTTAAAAGCAGGAAACCCATTATAAAATATTACATATTTGACATTTTTAAATAATTAAGAAAGTAATAGCTTACCACAAGCAACATAGTCGCCATTGGAAGCCAGACCAACAAAATTCTTCTCATTAATGTGACCCTTAAAAGATCGCAAACAATGAGGCTTATTGACATTCCATAATTTGAGCTGACTATCTGTAGACCTGTGAAAAACACAAATAACAAGTACAGAAATTAAGCACCATATGGAGATAGAACTGAATGCTTCAAGGCAAATTAGTCAGACTAAAATACGGCAATATTTGGATTTTTTTCCAGAAAACTAACAGAAAGCAACTTGTAGATATCAAAGAAACATTATTTCTGATATCTCAAAAGGCTTTATTTATATATTTACATTTTTTAACTATATTTGCATCTATTGAGTTCAATCTACAAGGCAACTGTGATGCCTACGCATTTCTATGACTCTAGGCTCTGGCTTTGCCAGACAGATCAAGAGAATGTTACCGTCACTTTGTACAATACAATACAATTTATTTTTATATAGCCCAAAATCACACAAGAAGTGCCACAATGGGCTTTAGCAGTCCCAGCCTTTTGACAGCCCCCCAGTCTTGACTCTCTAAGAAGACAAGGAAACTCCCCCCAAAAAAACCCTTGTAGGGAAAAAAAAATGGAAGAAACCTTGGGAAAGGCATTTCAAACAGAGACCCCTTTCCAGGTAGGTTGGGCGTGCAGTGGGTATCAAAAAAGGGGGTAAATACAATACAATACACAGAATAAAACACAAGTAATCGTCAAAAAAACTTTAATGTTTTTCATTTTAATCCTGATGGAATACTTTGCAAACATCTTTTAACATTTTCCTCGCATTGTGTCAACTGGCCTGAAAAGCTATAAATTGAGACTGATGCATCAAAAGGAGCTTGTTATTCTCCACAATGATTATTGTGAAACAATAACTTGCAGCAAGATTCATGTGGCTTTCCGTAGCAATCACATTATCTCATTCAATCCAGTTCAAAGTATTGGGGGATTGAAATTGCACTTTTCACTTAATCCAGTTCAAGGTTTTTAATGGGGGTAAAGTCTATGCCTACACTGGCTTCAAGGCAGGAAAAAACTTTGGACAGTAAATCCCAGTGCTTACTCACATACAGTACACACCCTAACCTACACTCACACAGGACCAGGGGCCGCATGTATAAACGGTACGCACAAAAATGTTGCGTAAGAACATTTCCACGTTCAAATCGCGATGTATAAAACCTAAACTTGGCATAAAGCCATGCACATTTCCACGGTAGCTCATACCCTGACATACGCAAGTTTTCTGCTCGGTTTTGCAGACTGGTGGCACCCAGCGTCAAAGCAGTGCTACTGATCCTGTGTGGTTATCCTTTCTTTTTCAGATCCACATCCCTGATGCAGCTTTATAAATACACAGAAATTAACCGCATATTGTTTATTAGTTGGGGCGGCACGGTGGCGCAGTGGGTAGCGCTGCTGCCTCGCAGTTGGGAGACCTGGGGACCCGGGTTCGCTTCCCGGGTCCTCCCTGTGTGGAGTTTGCATGTTCTCCCCGTGTCTGCATGGGTTTCCTCCGGGTGCTCCGGTTTCCTCCCACAGTCCAAAGACATGCAGGTTAGGTGGATTGGTGATTCTAAATTGGCCCTAGTGTGTGCTTGGTGTGTGGGTGTGTTTGTGTGTGTCCTGCAGTGGGTTGGCACCCTGCCCAGGATTGTTTCCTGCCTTGTGCCCTGTGTTGGCTGGGATTGGCTCCAGCAGACCCCCGTGACCCTGTGTTCGGATTCAGCGGGTTGGAAAATGGATGGATGGCTGGATGTTTATTAGTTTAATTCATCTGACTGTAATTAACCTGTAACAATACAATGGTCCACAGAATGGTCAAACTATTCCAATACCATAACTACTTTAGCGTTGTTACTCTCACTGCACCTTCTTCTACTTCTTTCAGCTGTTCCCATTAGGGGTTGTCACAGCGGATCATCTTTTTCCATATTACTCTCACTGCACCACTCGGAGTATTTATATCACTGTAGCTGAGTGTGTACAGCAGCTGATCGGAAAGAGAATTATTGGTATACAGCATCAAGCACACGCTGCCTCAGCCATTCACTATTTGAAAAGCTCTCATCTGACAAACGCTTCAGAGTCTTTCCTGTACTGACCTCGCGGTTCACAAACAGTTTCATCCCAAGAACACTAAACACACTCAATCAGTCCATCAAGTGCTCCTTGTAGAACTGTTTGTACTTATAAGTACAATTACCTCACTGTAAACTTGCAATACAGTTATAATATTGCCACTTTATAAAGTACGTATTCACATATGATGACGATATCATTTTTAAAATGAAATGCAGCAAAATATGTTTATATTATACAGATAAAAATAACTACACGGTGCCGCAGCGCTAGTGAGGAGCTGGAGCTTCGTTCACGGATTGTTCCTGCCTTGCGCTGTATTCTTGCTGTGGCTGGCGCGACACTGGAAGGATAGATGGATAGAATAATTAAACATTACGAAGATATTTCAATGTTCCTTAAAAGTTTTGAAGAATTGGCGTTCAAAGCTTACAGACGGCTTAACGTCTATTACAGAGCTGATTGTATGGCGATTGGGTATTTGGAGAAAGAAAAGTAAGGACAGGAATTTGGGGTTAGTACGTTTGAAAGAGACAGTACTTCTGTAATAAAGTATTTCCTCAAAGGTCGTGCATGGCGCAGCAGGCATCTTGCGTGAGACATGAACAATCACTGCGCCACTGTGTTCCCATGTTTAATAACATGCTTTAACTCCTATCATCATGAAAATGATATCACGTATACTTGTCAGTATTTTAATTATTCAGAGAGCTGTAATATTATGAATGTAATGGATTCTGTGTCCTGTTGGGAGGAAAAGAAAGCCTGGAAGCACGTAGTGACTCGCCCACATAGAAGATCAAATACAAAACTAAGCATTTAACGTGTTACTTTAGTTACGATGGGATTTGAGAAACTAGTAAATTAAACAATTTTAAGATGAAGTTTATGATGTTCTACTTTAATGACAAAATAAACTACGTGATTAAAGTGGAAATTAAGATTAAAATTGACATTTCCTGCTTTTTTCACACTGTTTTTTTTCTTTGTGCCCTAATAAGCTTTCATATGACGCTAAGACGGTGGGCTATGACTCACCTTTTCACAGCGACTTTGATATGTGACAACTTCCTTTTTTATTTCGGGCACTGTGCGACTTTGTGAACTTGAGCTTTTGAGTTTCTCCGACACGCTATGTCACTTGATCAACTTCCTTTTGTTGTTTATACCACTGTTTAAATCAACAAATAGTATGTTTTTCTTTGCCTCCACTTGGTATTCGCTGAAATTCTCCTATTTTCCCTCGTACTTTTGTCATTGTCTTTTCACAGAAGGCTGAGCTTAAGGGTTATTTATATTGATTTGCATATTCAAAGAGGCGTAATTCTGGGAGGAGTTGGGGCAGGACAGCAGGCGCGTGCACGTGTGTTAATTTTCACGCTGACCAGGATTTATGTAGCAGAAGATCGTGGAAGCTGGCGTTTTCACAGATTTATGCATCTGGATTTTTTTGTAAGTAAGCACATTTCCGTTTTTGTGCTTATGTCATGTTATAGTGCGAATTCTACAAACTGCGTTATGCATGAGGCCCCAGGTGTGGAGCTTAAACCTAGGATGCTGGATCTATGAATACCCACTTAAAACAACAGCATTTTGTAATTAAAGTTGTGAAAAACAATCACACCCAAAATGTGACTTCTAAAGTTTTCAAAGTGTGCATGTGCAAATTGTTTTAATTACCTTGAATAACCAAGTATATAAAATCTGAAAATACAACAAATAAATACATTTTAAATTTAGATTAGAAATGTATTGAGGATTAACTCACGCTGACACAATTTCTTCGCCATTAACAAACTTGGCATAAGACACTGCTTTGCGGTGACCTTTGAAAACCATGATAGGCTGCTTAGTGTTTCGGAGATCGTAGTAATGAACACAGTGATCTGTAAAGTAAACAAAACCAGTATTTTTTAAGTTAAAAATACAATTTTTGGAGATTTAACTAAAGGATGAATTTAAGTACTACAATTCAGATTGGATGATAAATTGACAGAAATATTACTATAATTTCAGAAATGCGAACACTTTTATACTCTATCAAAATAAATCCACACCAACATTGTATTTATTTTTCTTTCCAAAAATGTGTTTTCTATCCAAAGCACATTTTTGAATATTTGAGAATCTAAGCAATTCTGAGATCTGATTACAGTGTTAAAACATAGTTCTGTTTAGGAATTCAATAATTTTGAAGATTGGATAGAAGGTGAAATACTACATATCCATAATCACAACTGATTTCCACCAAGATTAATGCCAAATTAATGTCACACATGACACATTCTAAGTACTGAATGTAAACTACAAGTACTGTGGCTGCTTTTAGCTGAACAGTTTTTGTTCTAGTCCAGTCACTAACATAGAGGTTAGGCGAGTAATCATACAAATAAGGTACTTAAAAAATCTAGACAGATTAAGGTATTATAGTTAATAAAATATATTATACTGTGTGTTTTTGATTAAAGGCATTATAAAAACAATGTTTAACAAATAAAAGATATTTTACATGACAAAATATTGAAGAGCAAAGAGTAGAGTTCTGTTACAATTAATCAGATACAAAAACATGTTATAATCAAAATAAATCAAAGATATGGACTATGCAGTAGTTAACCATGACTGTTTAGAAACAATATGCTATAAATGATCAAAAAAACTAAAATACTTCCTCTTTTAGTGTTTCTAAATGGTACAATTATTTTCATTTAGAGGAAACAAAAAGGCATGTTAATTAAAAAGAAAGACTGGCAAGGAAATTCCAAAAACCTTTGTGATAAATTAAAGTATTAACATGTTTTTAATAGGTCCGATTTAAAGAAATCTCTAAACCTATTTTTAATAGGTCTGATTTAAAGAAATGATTATTGACATCTTCCCAAAGAAGACTAAAATTAATAGATTTTATTGTTGCACATTACTCAGTTTTGTCATTACAGTAATTGCAATTAAAGTGTACACTTGATGCAACACAAGCATCAAAAATTATTCTTAAGCAAGCAACAAAATTACACTGATCTTCAAAAATCAAGTTACCTGCACAGCCAAAAGCAAGGTGATAACGTGATGTGGGACTGAATTTCACACAGCAGACATTAGCCTTTGCTTCAATACTAGCTACAGAATTATCCAGATTTGTAGACCATAATTTCACTGTAACACAAAAACATATTTAATTAATGTAATCTTTCCCTGCAAATAGAAGCAAGAGTCATACACTCTCATAATAAATGATAATTAGGCAAACACTGTTCCAAAGTACTAATGAACAAATCAAGTATTACCCTACATGATAGTCTCTCTCTTATTTAATTGGTCATATCAAACTACATTTCACCTGATCTTGCTGCTCCCTCTAGTGTAAGAATCAATAATATTAAAGATGCTCAGCTGCTGCAAATTCAGTTCCCTATTTACCTGCAAAAACAATGTTTTAAATAGAATTGAAAGACTGAAATGGAGTAAAACACTATTTCATTTGCTTAGAAATTTAAAGCAATAGCCACTATGTTTTCTTGTCTGGTAAAATCATGCTCACTGTCCTTAAACTTACAACTTATTTCACTTTTTGTGTACATACAAAAAAACAATAAAAACTGTCAATGGTACAAAAAATGGCACCCCAGTAATTGTTAATAAATGTTAAAAAACTAGAAAATGCCACGTTAAGTAGTGTACATTTAGAACTGCAGTCTTCTGTATGGTGTTATATTATTACAAAATCTCTAATGCCCTTTCTAAAATACTGTAAAACCTTAGATAACAATAATGTCTTTTATTGTATAGTGGTTTCAAGTGCACCTAAATAAAATGGTCAGAGGGGAAAAAAACAAAAACAAAAAAAATACTCTGATTAAACTTTAGGAATTCATGAAGACATGGAGTAATTGTATCAAAAGCACAAACCAATATGAACTGAAATTCAATAAAAACACATTTAACATAGAAAATTCATCAAGAATTATAAATTATACTGTACAAACGAGTGACTACTTTCTCAGTTTCTGTTTCAAACTACTATTAGAAAGATTTGTACAGCTTGCAGATATTAATTGCTTCTTTAAGAAAATGTAAGAATGCAAAAATTTTTATGCATCTGAGAGGCCAGAGGCAACATGCACTTATAAGTGCCTAAAATGATTTTCTAAGCTTAACAGAGGTATATCCTTGAATCAGTGAGAACAAGTACTGTTGTTATTTTTTGCATCAAATGTACTATATATATATATATATATATATATATATATACATACCCTAAGTTCTTGTCTATAAGCCGCGGCTTATCTAAGGAAAAAAGTTGTGAAAATGAAAAAATAGAATATCGGCTTATACATAAGTCCGGCTTATACATCCATCGCGGGGGTTGCGTTCCAGAGCCACCCGCGAAATAAGAAAATCCGCGAAGTAGAAACCATATGTTTATATGGTTATTTTTATATTGTCATGCTTGGGTCACAGATTTGCGCAGAAACACAGGAGGTTGTAGAGAGACAGGAACGTTATTCAAACACTGCAAACAAACATTTGTCTCTTTTTCAAAAGTTTAAACTGTGCTCCATGACAAGACAGAGATGACAGTTCCGTCTCACAATTAAAAGAATGCAAACATATCTTCCTCTTCAAAGGAGTGAAGCAAACAAATCAATATGTCTGTTTGGCTTTTAAGTATGCGAAGCACCGCGGCACAAAGCTGTTGAAGGCGGCAGCTCACACCCCCTCCGTCAGGAGCAGGAAGAGAGAGAAAGACAGAGTTTGTTTTTCAGTCAAAAATCAATACGTGCCCTTCGAGCTTTTAAGTATGCGAAGCACTGTGCAGCATGTCTTTTCAGGAATCAGCTTTACAAAAGATAGCAACGTGAAGATAATCTTTCAGCATTTTTAGACGAGCGTCCGTATCGTCTAGGTGTGCAAACAGCCCCCCTGCTCAATCCCCATACGTCAGGATCACAGATAGTCAGCGCAAGAGAG
This sequence comes from Erpetoichthys calabaricus, assembly GCF_900747795.2. Classification (NCBI taxonomy): domain Eukaryota; kingdom Metazoa; phylum Chordata; class Cladistia; order Polypteriformes; family Polypteridae; genus Erpetoichthys; species Erpetoichthys calabaricus. The sequence goes on from NC_041403.2 coordinate 60,837,344, forward strand.
ACAGAGAAAAGTAAGTTGGGTAGCTTCTCAGCCATCTGCCAATAGCGTCCCTTGTATGAAATCAACTGGGCAAACCAACTGAGGAAGCATGTACCAGAAATTAAAAGACCCATTGTCCGCAGAAATCCGCGAACCAGCAAAAAATCCGCGATATATATTTAAATATGCTTACATATAAAATCACAATTTAAATGACCGCTACGCGCGCGTGTTGACTCGGCGACGCCCAGAGCAGAAAGAACGCGCTCCGGCCGCGCCATGCGGGGAGTGAGAGAGACGCCAATATCTCACACTCTCTCCCCCCTTAAAGAAATTAAATGGGTGCGAGTGAGACCACTGACCTCCCTCCCTTCTATTAGTTATAGGTTATAGTACGTTCGGCTTATCCATGAGTCCGGCTTATCTATGATACGATTTTATTTTAAAAATTCGTATGATTTTTGGTCTCCGGCTTATACATGAGTCCGGCTTATAGACAAGAACCTAGGGTATATATATATATATATATATATATATATATATATATATATATATATATATATATATATATACATACAGTATATATAAACAAGGCAAGTTCGTTGTACCATGTGAACATCACTAACAGAATAAAACTGAATAATAATAATAATAATAAAAAAAAAAAAAAAGTGGTAATTTTCACAAGTAGCCAAAAATTGCACCGGGTGTTACAGAATCAAATCAAATGTAGGTTTTTATTATAGTAATAATAACAGCAGCTCACTACTCAAAAAGCAGAGTGTCCGGACCTGAACCCGGAACCTTTTGGTTATAAAACAGCAGTTCTTACCTCTGCACCATCCAAGAATACACATCAACTTATTGACAGCAACATATAAAATGAATTATTTTTTTTCTTTGGTTATATTCCTGAATAAAAGTGCACGTGTTTATCTGATATTTAGACTAAAGTCTTCACACATTATACACTTCATGTCATTATTAGTATAACATAGAAAAGTTTCTGTTTTAGGAATGTGTTTGCATTTCCTGTCATCCTACATTTAAACAGATCGTTGTAGACACGGAACACACATGAAATGCATGTGTTCCAAATAATGATATATTATTTACCGTATACAACTCAGCTCTGTCGGTGGGGCTTGGTTCTGGGGTGATGGGATAGCAGGCTGCTTGCTGCATGTGCTGATTGACACATTTGCAAAACAAAAGATGCTAATGGAGAGGTGCAAAGGAATTTAAGGTGACCTGGGATTACGATTTTTTTCCCATAGGCTTCAGGGATTCTAGTGTTAAAGTTAAAGTAAAACACAATTCAGTGTTAGAACTTCATTTTCTGCCTGCAACTATGGGAAAAAAATACATGCTTGAATTATTATTATCTTGCAAATCAAAAGAATACAATTTCCAGTAAAATTGTGTTTTGCAATGACAATCAACAAAAGCCAAGTCACTAGTAAAAGCAGAAATCTAATGCAGGAATGATATACTTGTGTGCAATTGTGAATAACATCTTCAAGAATATGTAGCTCCAGTGACCTAAAAATATTACTATTATTATTTGAATTACACTTTTATCCAAGGTGACATACAACATTTAAGACATAAATGGTTACATTTCTTTTGTTTTTCCAGTTGCAGCACAGGCAAGTGAAGTGACATACTCATGGTCACACATTCTCTGTAGCAGGATTTAAATACACAATCTGAAGGCCTGAAGTCCTAGGTCCAAAGCCTTAACCATTATGCCTCATTGCCTGCCAATAATATTAGCCTTTGGTAAAAACCCCATAAATACTGCATACAGAAAAGCACTTAGTTACTTAGTACTTCTGACATATCCAACTAACTCGAGGGATTATAATTGGTCCACTGTCTTATGAAATTTTCTGGGTGAAACCAAGTAGCACAGCGAGTAAATGCATATTCTTATAAAAAAAAATATTCCTGATTTTCAACTAAAGCTAACTGCTAGTTAAAAGGTTACTATGTAAAGAAATATAAAAATCTGATTTTTTTTAAAATACATCTATATAATACATGCGTGAAAATGAGCAACTGTAAAAGTATTCTGTGTAGTTAACACTTCTACATAGTACCAAGGAGGATTTCTGAAATGATCCTTTTTAAAGATTTGCAACATTTGAAGGTATTTTGGTATTGATGGTTAATTTCTTTTACTACCAACATATCTTAATGTGTGTATGATGCTGAATTTATTGTGAACCTTTGAACATTACCTTGATGAATGATCGAGCAATTTTAATTTTTTGTGATACAGAGAAGCAATCATCTTTTCTACAAGTATAGACAGTTGTCCAGATCCTAAAAGCATTCCCTAAATATGACATTTCCTGCACCATCTTTGACCTGTGGAATTAGGACCTTGTCATGAGATACTGCCAAAAGAGCCCAGAAAAGTTCAATGTCTGTGTGATAAGGCCACAGCACATTGCTCAAGAACTGTTCCAGAACCACTCTGGTAATTCTGGGCCAACACTGATACTGTCACTACTGACCACTGGTTAATACCTTGCTACTCCTCCATGAAGCCCAATTTGGCTCATTGTGGAAAATTTATGAACACTGAACTATGTTCAGTTAAAAGAGGCACACTAATATACACCTAGTTTTTTATCCCTACAGGTAGCCTTTTATCCTACCCCATAAATGTATTAAAGACTACGACATGTAGTAGTGTTATCATTATATTTTTCAGAAATTGAACAAAAGTTCAAACTTCTTTCACAATGTAAAATTTACAAATATTTTTAACATACCTTTAGCATCATCAGAGCCTGAAGCCAAAAGCTTAGGATCCATTAAATTAAAGTCAACACTCCAGCATCGCTTCTCATGCTCCTAATGTGAAAAGAGAATCAAATAACTGTGTGATAAACATGAGAGTATATAAAAAGGAATATGCAGAAAACAAACAAATTAAAGTCAGAAAAATTAAATGGCAAGTAAGGAAGAAAAGTGAAAATACAAAACAATATTCTCCAATCACAAAAGTCCCTTGGTTCCTTTTAGACTAGACTGTATAATTGACAAAAATACTGAAAAAAAAACCCACAAAAAATGTACTAATGAAAGACCCACTGGTCCATAAAGGAAACAATAATCTACTACTTTTAGCTACAGAGATGTCTGGACATATTTCTTCAAAAAAGGGACACTGGACACTGACAGGCTTTTTGTGCTGTTCACCTGTAGATGAAGAATATTTTAGTCATCACAGAACCTAAAAGGGTTAACTCTTAAGAATAATTTAAATTACTGTAATGAATGATCATGGTACTCTGTTAATTTGAAAGGAAAACCAGATGCATTCTGCTATGGCTTTCAGTCACCCAAAATAAACTTCACACTGATAGGCACCACATGTAGGATTCAGTTTAGATTAGCATAAGGATATGCCTTAATATTTACGTAGCATTCTTAAGATCTTAAGAGTAATGCTTTTCTGTGAGAAATTTCCTTAGCTCAATAAAAAAGCTGATAAAGATCCAAAGTGCAAAGCACATGGCTTTTGCTTTGTCTTAAATTACGCTAGTTTGTGCACACCAAGTCTTAAAAATTCAATAAATAGGTTTTTTTTTTTCTTTTTAAGGAAAAGACTATATTTTCTCATTATACAGATACTTGCCCCATTAACTGATAACCACAGACATAGACAAGCTATTCTTGCAAGTGATATGCAAATATGACTTTCCTACATTATTAGATTGCCAGACTAATTCTGCTGAAATGAAATAACTCTGCACCACCTTGCACTAGTCTATGGTTTTGTAAATGGGTATACTATCCAAATGAAATATGTAGCATATAACTGACATAATGAATTAACACTTTAAAGGAAAGAAAAAAAAAATTCTAAATTTTGTACATTTGTACATTTTCTCCAGGTCTGCCCAGATTTAAGTCCAGGTACTTCACATTTTCTTAAACATCCTAAAGACAAACATTTTAAATTAACTGGTAACTCCAAACTGTTCCCATAAATGTTACTGTGGGTGTATGTGTGATTGTAACTGAAATAGACCGGGGTCCTTCCCTGGGTTTAATTCAGCTTTTCAACTGTCCAGGAGTACAACATTGTCATATTTTGAAACTGTAAACTGCTTATATTAAGTTTTCTTTCTACTTAAATGAACCAGAAAGAACTACAATGGAACTCATCTACAAATTAATTTACAGGACCCTTAAGGCAATTTATCTACTGGGGAAATTTACATTTAAACGTAAACCAAGAGTTGTCAGAAAGAAAGACACCATTTCTTTTGGACATTGGAGAATACAAAGTTATGCATCACACTGATTACTAAATTAAAAAGCGAACCACGTCAACATCCACCCTTGATATTGCTGACTTTCAGTAAGCCTTTTCTAAGACATCTATATCAAAAGCTATTTTTTATTATACTTTGTTATTGTCATTTTCATACTTTAATAAATACCATGTTGCTTTTGCATTTCTACACTTTGTTTTTATATTCTGAGTGACTGAAGAGAGAAAGGAAATATTAGGGCACTTGCAGCAGGGAAGAGCACCATTTACTTATGCTGCTGGGTTTATTTACATCAATGGTGCATGCTGCTGACTGCCACTGACTCACTAAGATTATGTAAATGAGTTGCATAATGCAATATAGGCTTCAGCTAAAACTATAACGTAAATGAAAATTACGTACATTACTGGGAGTTCAATAACCGGTGAATACATGTGGCTAGGTATTCCCTGTCACCTCAGGTTTTCTTTACTTATTTTGCAAAGATTTAAAAATATAAGACTGTGTATATAAATGTATCTGCTTTAAAAATCTATTGTAACTATCACTACATCCCGATAGTAGGGAAATGTGCCAATACTGCTAGGATGCAAAAATAAACATTTCTTTCTAGGAATAAAATATTATTTTGATTGACTTCCATGGCAAGGTTGTAATGAAAGAAGGGGTAAGATTAAGCCTAGGAAAGGACTGCATATCTTTGGATATTAAGGTAACATTAAAATATTTTATTAAAAGATCAGATTAATTTTTTACTGAATACCAGCACTGCTTCTGCACAGAAACAGTATCCTAGGCTTAAACCCCATGCATGCTTGTTTTCTGTGCAAAGTTTTATGCTCTTCTGTGCACAAAAAACTAGTAAGATTTGTATTAGTTTGATTTTGTTTTTAATCTGTGGCTTACTACTCCAACCTCAACATTCCTCACATCTTTAAAACCTAATAATTGTCTCAAATTAACGCTTAACATTTTTTTATGACTTAACTGCAGCAGTCTTCACTTGTTTCATTTTGCAATACAGTAATCCCTCACTATATCGCGCTTCAACTTTCGCGGATTCACTCCATCGCGGATTTTATATGTAAGCATATTTAAATATATATCGTGGATTTTTTGCTAGTTCGCGTATTTCTGCGGACAATGGGTCTTTTAATTTCTGGTACATGCTTCCTCAGCTGGTTTGCCCAGTTGATTTCATACAAGAGACGCTATTGGCAGATGGCTGAGAAGCTACCCAATCAGAGCGCGTATTACGTATTAAATAAAACTCCTCAAATATATTGTGAGCACGGGGGCTGTTCGCACCCCTAGAGGATACGGCCGCTCCTCAAAAAACGCTGAAAGATTACCTTCACATTGCTCTCTTCTTTGCTGGGCTTACATATGGCTGCTTTATCAAGCGATATGCTTCCTGCACGGTGCTTCGCATACTTAAAAGATCAAACAGCACATATTGATTTTTGATTTTTACTTCTCTCTCTCTTGCTCTGACATTCTCTGCTCCTGATGGAGGGGGTGTGAGCAGGAGGGCTGTTCGCACACCTAGACGATACGGATGCTCATCTAAAAATGCTGAAAGATTACCCTTCACGTTGCTCCCTTCTGTGCAGCTGCTTCGTGAAGTGACATGCTGCACGGTGCTTCGCATACTTAAAAGCTCGAAGGGCACGTATTGATTTTTGTTTGTTTGTTTTTATCTGTCTCTTTCTCTCTCTCTCTCTCTCTTTGACATTCTCTGCTCCTGACGGAGGGGGTGTGAGCTGCTGCCTTCCCAGCAACTGCTTTGTGCGGCGGTGCTTCGCATACTTAAAAGCCAAACAGCCCTATTGATTTGTTTGCTTTTCTCTCTCTCTCTGACATTCTCTGCTCCTGATGCGCACTCCTTTGAAGAGGAAGATATGTTTGCATTCTTTTAATTGTGAGACGGAACTGTCATCTCTGTCTTGTCATGGAGCACAGTTTAAACTTTTGAAAAAGAGACAAATGTTTGTTTGCAGTGTTTGAATAACGTTCCTGTCTTTCTACAACCTCCTGTGTTTCTGTGCAAATCTGTGACCCAAGCATGACAATATAAAAATAACCATATAAACATATGGTTTCTACTTCGCGGATTTTCACCTTTTGTGGGGGGTGGTGGTTCTGGAACGCAACCCCCGCGATCGAGGAGGGATTACTGTACTATTGAAAAGAGAATAAAACTGAATCATTTAGCATTACCTGTTACATCTTATATATACATCAACTGACAGTTGAAAAATGCCATTAGTTAGCCTGCTTGAAAGTTTTTATTTTATTGGTGGATGTTACTTCAGAATGGTTTGTTGATACTAAACTTAACTGTGAAATATAGTCTTTTTTGCTTTTGATCTTTAATCATAATACCATAATTTTACCATATTACTGTATTTGCTGCATTGGCTATTTAAGTATTCTTTATCAAACTATTTCTTGATATATCACACAATTATTCTGAAATAAATTAAAAATATTGCAATATCCATATATTGCACTGCTGAATTTTGAATCATGAACAAAATGCCTCCATTCCATGGCAGACGTTTTACGCTACAAACACTATGATATTACAGTTTTTGTAAAGATGATATAAAGACATAATGAGTTGAATATTACTCAGCATACTGAAGGATTTCAAATAAGCACTAAAAGCATCATCCACATAAGAAGAGTTTTTAGAATCACAGGAAATTAACATACATAAATGAAGTCCTTTAAATTCATAGTTAAGAAAATAAAATGAGCTGTTCAGTTTAACCCACAAAATGTTTATTTTACTGTACTTATGTGCGCTATTTAAAGTGACAAATGACAAGAGTTAAAATGATGAAAAATAATGGCATTAAAATTAAAAAGCAGGTTTGTCTTACCTGGTAGACTTTGGATCTCTGACCTGTAAAACCATCCCACAAGATCACAGTTCCTTCATAGTCACTGCTGGCTAACAAGTTTTTATGATAACTACTCCAGCTGATACAGCTATAAATAAATATATAAATAAAACTAATTATAAAAATATTTCCAGCAATAAATTCAACTGTTATAAAATACACTGACAATAATATATAAACTTGGTATTCCACCACTCCGCGTCACTGTTAAAGCCTATGTCAATAGCAATGAAAACAAGGCAAGAAGCAAACGTCATTAGAACGTAAGTTTACCAAGAGGGCGGTAAAAAAAATTGCAAACGCATACACATACCAGGGAATCAGATGTAATCTAGGTGAATAAATGAAAAGACAGGCGAAATTTCCTTTGTAGGAAACAGAGGCCACAAGCTGCAATTCTAACAGGGGCCCAGTTATCATGAGGCAAAAATGCTCCCTCTTCTGTATCAGACTGTTTTCTAAAATATTAACAAAAAGATCCAAAGTGTAACTAGCTGTTTTTAGAGAAGCTCTGAACACTGCATATTTTTAATAACCAAGTACTGTTAATGAGCCAAGACAGAAAACTTAATTGCGGCAAACAAAGATGAAAGGAAAGTTTTTCATTTTAATCTCCTTATTATCACTTTTTTTGACTCGTTAAATTCAATTTATTTGAAGCAGCTGCTTATTAAACATTTTTGCTACAGAAGACCTGCACAAACAAAAAAAACAACAATGCTAACACTTAAAACTATAGGAATAAATTATGTGAAAATGCAAAATACATTTACTCTAAAATCAACGTAAGTCAAATCTGATCTTTTTTCGCCTTTAATAGGATTATGAAAGCAACGGTATTTAAATGAAAAAATAATTTTTAGTGAAAAAAACTAAAACTAGCTGTAAACATGTCCACACATAATACTTTGTGAATTGCCCTTTTGCTTTGATTATAACAGTAATTGTATTTGGATTGGCCTCATTAAACTTCACAAACCTAGTATAGTTTGTGTACAGAGCACACATGGCTTTTGGGTCTCCACAATCACTGAACCCTACACTGGAGCACCACATCTGCAGAGTAGTCCAGCCTTAGTACCTATGATTTAAATCTCTTAATAACCTTTCATCATCCAAACTTCTGCAGATTCTGACGGCATTTGGAGATTATAACAACAAACCATCGACAGCACCTCATCTAACTGTTGTGCTCATGTGTGTTCACTTCTTTCATAGATTTATATGTTGCAAAGTTCTTTAATATAAAAAAAACTATACATTTTTGTGCCATTATTGATTCATGCGGTTTTTCTGGTTGTTTTTGTCATGGTTATGGCTTTGAGAATGCAAAATAAAGAGAAAGACATTCCTACAGTTCAACATTGAACACTTACTGTTGGACATAAAAAGAGTACTCCTAAAATTAATACTCCTGAGAGTATTCCTAAAATTATACAGCATCAGTTAAGTTTTTTAGTTCACAAAAGTCTTTATATAAAAAGGTACAAAAAAACTCCACTGAGTGCTTTAAAACCAAGGCGTTATATTTTTGCGTGCTGGTTAAAGGAAAAAGAATTAACATTCTCAATAAAAAAAGCAAATCAATTAAAATTAAGGCAAAAGATGTAGTTCAATTAGCAACAGTAATTGCTTACTAAAGAAAAATGTGGCTGGAACATAAACCACTGCGGCCCTACAAAATACGAGTTTGACATGCCTGCATTTTCTTTATTAGGACCCAATTTTTGAGATAAGGAAATTTCATTTGATTTCAGTTTGTGTAGTAGTGCTACCATTCTGCAAAACAACTTATAATAATGCAGATTTTCCTTTTCTGAGAGCATCATTAAAATGTTTTGCGAAACTAGAGATGATTAGCATTACTGAATCCTTTACTTTTTCTCTTTCTAATTTCCATTAAAATTTTTGAAACAGATGAATACACAGGTGTCGTTTCTTTACTATAAGCCTTGTGTAAACCGATTAAAAAGAAGCAGAGACTCTAAAAAGTAGCACTGTACACATCATATTCGAAACTTACCTAGCAAATTAAGTAACTTCAAATGTAAATGTATTATAATAGCAGGAATAATTGGTTTCTAATTAAGAACCCGACTAAAATAAAAGATTTCAGCTTGCAGAGGACTAGAGTTTGGCAGGGTCAGATTCTCTGTGACTTTGTGACACTTAAAATACTTCTGCAGTACATCATAAATGTGACTCTTTGGTCAGGTGGATGAAAAAGTAGGCAAAGGTAATAACTTTTGACTATGAGGGCAACTGCCCAGCTTGATCAACTGTCCTTTGTTTGTGGTATAGATACCACAACAAATACACAAAGCCAGCAAAAATGGATGTCAGAATACTTGTCTCCATATGGATGTAAAGATCTAGAAAGCCTTGAGTCATGGGAAGTTGTAGCACTTACATTGTTGATGTTTTTTTTTCTTTCTAAATTTTTTAACCTTCTATAGAGATGTGGTGGTCTACATGGTACATAAAGGTTTATGCTCTATACTATACAACAAATGTTTGGAAAGGACTAGAATAACCTATTTAGTAGATGCATAAAATAAGCAGTTTAGAAAGTATAACTACATTCTTTTTAAACTATAATAATTATACAAGTATTGTGTATTTCATAAATATATAATGTAAATGCAATTTACTTGTACAAGGCCACCATTGATATGTTTCTTCACAGTCCAACTTTGCTTGGCTAAATGAACAAGCCAAATAAAAAAATACCAATGGGCTTTAGTATTAACAGCATTTTAAAAAAGGCATGGTGTGAAACTTGTCCAATTAAAATAGTACTATTAATTTTTAGACATCACAGTGCTTCCAACTGCAATTAAACAAAACCAGAGCAAACAATGTACTAGAAGATTAAAAGCTATGTATTATGATATGCATTCATCCATTTTCCCAGCATGCTTATTAACTATAAGGTCACAGGTAGCCCACTGCATCATACATATTAGTACTTAAAAAGTAAACAACTGTACTCTGCACCTAACTAATAAATCATATTGCATGGCAGCCTTTTCTAGTCCAGGATTCCAATTCAAACTGCAAGAAGCAAAAAAATACCAGTCTGCTTCTAGGCACAACCACAGTGGCAAATTCTGAGACATCACTCCAAATGTAAGTTGCTAGAAAAAAAACTCATGATAAAAAAACATGAAGAATAAACAAACTGTACATAGCGGGTGATCAGTCCAAGTTCCAAGCACTGAGGTACTACAGTGTTACCTGTTTTATTACTGTCAACACCATTAGTCACCAGAAAATAACATTCAAATATACAAATATTCAAGTGTCAATTACTGTAATATACTTAGCTTTAAACTTTAGAATTTGAAGCAGAAATTACCTGATTTTAGAGTTACATGTCATTTCATTAACAGGATAATGAATGTCCACTGCATCTTGGATCACTGTTCCATATTCGAACACTTTTATTTTCTTTGTAACACCAGCAATAGCAAAATAGTCACAGTCACGGTCAAATTCAATACTACAAGAGAAATCAATGCTATGTTAAAATAATTTGATATATTCAGTATTATGTAGCTCTACAAATCTGTTTTACATTTACTCTGTGATATTTTTTATTTCACAAAAATGTGTTACTGGACATACACTCAGACTTAAATGCATGTAAACAAACAATTTTTCCATATTATGACTAACTTAAAGTTAACATTCAGATTTGTGTGGAAATAGGTATGGCCCACATTTATTAGATAGCCTCACTTTTTAACTGCCCAATGCAAGTCATTGTCTAAAATTCCACTTATACATTGCTATAGTGCACTGTTAATAATGGCCAAATAATATAGCATTTTATGCACGGTATGCTTTAGTATATTTATGGCACATAGAACATATGTCCATAAGCCTCCAAGCTGCATATCATTTTTATTTTCATCTGTAACAGGTCAGGTCTTGTTTAATATAAGAGTTATCTATTAAAAAATAGAGTTAAAAGCAATCCATCAGGAATGAGACAGCCTCAAAGACATTCAAGTACAAGTATTATCTGTAAATTACTTTATAATGATATACAGTAGCTTTGTGTACTGTCATCTTGTGCTTCTGTGTTTCTGTTTTTTCAAATGAAATTATTATATTAAGGAATAATACATTTGTGGGAGACAAGCATGAATGCACATTTAAAAACACACACCCGGACAGGGCATCTACACCAGGTGACAAATAGTTTTATGTTTTTTCTTTTAAATTATAACCTGATAAGTGAGTAATTCTCCAATAAGTGATTTTAATTTGAAATCTGTGGGACAGTATATTATATTATATATATATATATATATATATATATATATATATATATATATATATATATATATATTATACACATACATACACACACACAAACAACTGGTCAAAAGTTTTTCTACTGAAAAATTGAAGTGCAATTAATGAAGGAAAATGCTACAAAAGTAAGGCGTACATTTAAAGTTGAGGTTGGCAGAAACTGGGAAAAAAATCCAGAATATTCCAAATTGGCCTTGTTCAGGGAACAACTAATAACTTACAACCTAAAGATGTTCTGCAGCAATTAAAGTAAATTAAGGCTTGCAAGTTGAAGCAAATAATTTGTACATGTGTTCCAACTTCTGTTGTCTATCTTAAAGTAGAGTTGGAACATACTGTTTTACTACACCCTCTTAGTACTACTTGGACAGTATTACACTGTATAAAGTTCACAATTCCAGTGATAATGGCAATTAACAAATTAAACGAGACACAGCATTAATACCCTTGGAAGGGTCTTTCATTTACAGAAATTGCAAAAACAATTTAAATGAGTATGGTGCCCTATAGAATCCAAAGACAACTGGAAACTGGAAGAAACTCTAATAGAAATGATCTGGAAGAACCAAAGTCACAACTCAATCAGAAGACAAGTGGCTCATAAAAGGACGTCTTAGTTTCTACTGTGAAGAGGAAACTTTGTGTTGCAGGTTTGACAGGGTGAGTAGCAGTTAGAAAGCCATTCCTTAAGGGACAAAATAGGGGCTTGAAATACTGGCTGCGGACTACTGCAGACTAGAAGAAAGTCTTATGTACCAATGAATGAAAATTTGAAATCTTTGGTTCATCAAGCAAGGTGTTTGTATGCTGTCAAGTTGATGAAATGACGGTTCCTCAGTGTGTGACACCAACTCTCAAACACAGAGGAGGAATTATGATGGTCTGGGATTCTTTGTTGGAGGCAGAGTTGGTGACTTGCATTCTAAATCAAAAGGGTTACCACAGTTTTTCCTATTATACCAGAACTTAATGATTCCTTGACTTATTTTTTATTTGCCATTTTCTTACCACTCTTAATTTGTTTTATGCCTTGATTTCATAAAACATTAAGACATCAAACTGCATACATTTCAAAATGGTTGGATGTCTTGATGGGTACTGCTGGTTAAGTTATCAGGAAGTGGAAGCTATGTCAAACCACCAAGATGCTGCCTTGATAAGGCTGTTCCTTAAAACCATTGGTGCAAACATTACAACAACTAGTAGGAGAAATTACTGAGATGTCAACAATCACTTTGAAGGAGCAAGGGAGTTCATTAGCTGAAGATGGATGAAGGCAACCATATCAAAAGCTCCACATGGCATTAGACTACATGTGAAAGTGGCACCAAAGAAGCCATTCCTTAAAATGAACCACATCAACAGTTTGGGAAATAAGCATTAGACTGACTCCACTTGCAATGCGGAAAAAGATTTTCTGTTCAGATGTAGAAGCACCTTTTTCTCTCTATCTGCTGTAGCTACCAAGAAAAAAAAATATAGCTTCTTCCTGTCCTTCCTTTTCACAGCACAGACTCACCCATCAAGTTGAATCACATAGCTTTCTCAGTAATTCTCTTCAAGGGATAGGCACACTTATACACAGTTCACATACAAGGCTAAACCCAAAGACATAACCTTTGAGACACTAACACACTTAAAACAATGTTTCTTGAGCTCTTTGTATGAATGTTTTCTGTTTAAACGTGTTCACAATTCTTTCACTCATTTTTAGCATACCAGTAAAATGGCTTCTCTATTATCTCAAAACACTTTATATGGTAGTGAATCATGGAATCTAAAAAAGCAGATATGGAGAGGCTTTAAATTACACAGCTTGTGATGAACAGACAGATGCCAAAGATCTCACTCAGAAACCATATCCAAAACTCATGAAATCTGACAGAGGCATTTACAATGGAAAGAAAATTGGGCAGGGCATGTGGAACACTTGGCAGATGATAGATGGACATTCTGGAGGCTTTAAAACTATACACAGCCATTTTGTCAACCTCCATGAGATACGGTCTATGGAAACACCTCAGCCCTAGATGGAACGCAACAGCCAAGGGCCATGAAAATTACATACACACACGAGAAAACATATATACACACACACACACACCCTCTATATACTAGATTCCCCAGAAGAGCAATAGGTAGGGCAACAGTAGGAGACAGCTGCAACCACAGAAGGTGCAAAGACTGCCTTAGGAGCAGTGGGGAGCACAGTGGCTGGGATCTCTCTAAAAGAGCAAGCAGCAAAAGGGTTACTATGGAGAACAGGAAGGCTCAGGGGTAAAGACAGTATAAGTCACGAATGCATAGTGCTTTTGTCGAGCAACACCCTTAAAACCAAAAATAATTGGAGAATGAGGCCAGAAATATCTCTGAGAAGGGGTTGTAAAGATGTCTCTAAGCCAAAGATCCCTTGAGTGCAGAGTTGGGAGAATTGAGGAAAAGAACTCAACAAGGTCATATAAAGTGTTGGGGTAGAGGGGAAGGAAAGTCAAAGCAAACAACTGTGCAGCTTTTTGGTAGGCAAATAAACTGACCACCCAATTTAGTGTACAGGGTCTTATAATTCTTGGAATTAGACTCAAAAGAATGCAGAGTTTTGATTTACTTTTCTATTACTTTGTACTTTAAGATCTTTCTTTCATTATCTCTCCCTTTCTTTAATTAAAAAATATTCTTCATACTTTGGCCTCAAAACACATATAAATAACTAACATTTATTGCAATCTTGTACAGAAGGATATTGTACAAATGAAGTAGTAATATTTTCTATTAATCAACACACACCAAAATAAGGAAAAACAAACAGGATACCTGGAGACAATACTGGATCCATTGTAGAGATCACTGGCATATGAGAGAGTGGCTAAAGGCCTGACAGAGTTATACCGTGTAAATTTAGAAAGACACTCCATAAAATCATCCAACTGGTTGGTAGTTCTGTTTTCATCTAATAGAAAAAATGAAGAGAGACTCTGTTGTGTTATTAACCACAAAACAGCAATGCACACAGCGACCTGGAAACAGTATGTTTCTGAACACCAAATACTACTGTATAAAATTAACTGTGAACTAGATAAGTTTTAAATTTAGTACTTACAAGACAAGATGAAAACTAAGTACAGAGTAGGTGAGTCACTTTCAGATATTTCCAAAATGGACTGTTAAGAACCAGTTTACAAATATGTAGAGCATCATACTTAAGCTGCACTTATTTCATGAAGCCAGAAAGCTCTGTGTTCAAACTGTCTACTTTTCTTTGTCATTTCATCTGTTGAGTTTATAACCTGTCATGTCCTACATGAATACAAGAGCCAAAAGGCTGAGTTAGATAAAGCTGTGATAGCCATGTAACCACATGCTAGGGGTGGTTAGGGAACATATTCTAAACTGTTTGAAAGCTCAGAGTATATCAGGAAAGTGATCACTCTTTTGCTTATAATGCTAATTTCTCCTGGGAAGAAATACAATTAAACAAACGATAAATATAATTTTCCTTATCAAAAATAATAAAGACTGGCATCCCTTGACAAAATTAAAGTTGCTTAAAAGATAAGAGAGAAAATCAAAGTGTCCATAAAGTCCATTTTTGTGTGGCATATGAATATCAAGTACAATTAACAAAAAATGTTAATTGTTTGTAAGAAGTTTGCTTATGTTTGTATGGGTATTCCATCAGATAGTCTGGTTTTTCTACCATATCCCAAAAAATATCCTTAGTAGGACTAAAAATTCCAAACTGATCCTGTGTGAGTATGGGCATATGTGTGACTGGGCCCCAGCAAATCACTGGTGTCCTCTCCACCTCCTCAACCCTGAATTGAATTAAGCAGGTTTGAGAATGTTATGTTTTTAAATATTCATGAGAAGAAATAAAAAAAAACTTGCCTGTGATCCGAGACATGCGGTTAGAAAAGTAGCATTGCTCAAGATCCTCAAAATGTGCAGTGAGTCTCTTTCTCCGAGATGCAAGAGTACTATTGTACCACGTTTGCCGCTTTCCCTATAAAAATAATTAAAAAAAGATAGATAGATAGACAGACAGACAGACACACACATACTATTGACAGCCTTGTAACCTTTGACTTCTTTGCTATGTCTGGATCTGAAGAACCGGGGTATACCAATGCCAACAGACTTAAAATAGGGTAATAACAAGAATTCTTTAACTTCTAAAACATACATCATATCCAAAAATAATGTTTTATAAAGAAGTCTTGTAATTTGTATAGCTGTTGTCAATATTATTAGCACCCTTGCATTTTAGGTTTGGAATGTTGAATATCTTGAGAAATAATTGAACTATACCAACTTTTCACCATCAGAATATTTTAATGGAAGGCATAACATTATACAAGAAAAAAAAGGTCCGTTCATCTTTCATATTTTTTTTTTCCCCACAAAAGAAAATGAAAGTGAGACTTGTACAGTATTAAAAGGCACTATTCCCCAATATTGTAATGAACATTGTTTGGCAATAAACACATCCTACGAACATTTCTTGTTGCCATCTATAATCTGCTTGCACCATTTTACTGGTAGTTTCTCCCACTGTTTAGATGAATACGAGTGTGAAGAAATGTTAGAGACGCACAACGGTTTACAATCTGAACTAAAAAAAAATATATATACTAAAAATTATAGATTATATATTAGGGCTGTCAAACAATTAAAATTTTCAATCACAAAATGACACACAAATGATCTCAATTAATCTTGTGTTTATCAAAAGGTAGTTCAGGAATGTCCAGTAGTCCCTTATGAATCTAACTGCTGTACTTTGCTGCTCAAACTGTAAAGACTTGTGAATTTCACATGAATCCCTGATATATAATTTTCCTATGTGAAAGTAATTTGTAAGAATTATCAGACCTGGCTCAATGAAATCTCTCAGCACTCTATCTTCAATTATTTTTAAAGGCCTGCAATTTGATGCGATCTATGTTCCAATAAAAAGTGGCAGCCTTGGATTTTGCTTTATTAATGGGCCTAGTTTATTGCTTAACATTAGAGCTATCAAAGATGGTGTACTTCTGAGGTATTTAAATTTGCCAGCATTAAGTTTACAAGTATCAACAATTCACATCTGGAAGTTTTAAAAGAAACTATCATAAATTTTGTCTTTCACAGCCATCTTTAATGGAATGACTTGCATCAGGGGTTTCCAAACTTTTTTAAGACAACATCCTTCAAAATGTTGAACCTTTTGGTCAGGGCTACCACTAATATGCATCCTATCACTCACCTCTACCCTTAGCATTTAAGGATAAATTTTTGTGGTTTATGTCTTTTAGCTTTTTCTTGTGTACATTAAAAGTTTTTAATTAATTATTTTTTTAATTTAAGAACAGTAGTATGGTTTGATAAGGAATAAAAAGGTATAAAAGTTCCCTATTTTTATTTTTACAAAAATTACACAATTACATGCAAGTCCAGACCAAAAGTATAAAAATAACTCAAGTTACATGACTTCACACAAACAAGGAAGACAACAACTAAAAATAAACTGTCATAATTATATCTGTTTTATAGGGTCACTATTGTCAATTTCAGATTCCATGTTTGATAACTTAAAGCACAATCCTGCTTCTAACTTCAGCCTATTTCTATATTTATTTTCCAAGAAAGCTATGAAAATTACCAAATACTGAAAACTCTTTATGAGACCATATCCATGGTAGTAAAATTCCATTTAAAAACACAGATATCTGCCTCACTTTTCATTCACAACACTCTGCTTTTTCAACCTATGAAAACGAATACTTATGAAAATGCTTTCCAGAGCCGGACACTTTTAAAAATGGCAGTGCTGTGTCTCAGCGTCAATAAGTGAAAACAAAAATTTCTGAAAACATTAACTCCATTGTGTACTGGCTGTTTCATGCTTATTATGCGGTTCTTTCTTGCTCAATACTATGTCTCACCCCCCAGTTGGTCAACCATTACTGTAGAAATCCATATTCCAATAGAGTGGACAGAGGAGGGTTTCTTTTCATGGCACTTGTTTGCTTATCTGAATGCAATCTGAATTGCATTTTGTGCAAAACTGAGGTCAAGCGTCTACTAACAGTGCATAATATAATTGTAAGTAATATATGTGCTCAAACTGCACAAGCATGTTTGGTCCGATTGACACGACAGAACTTCTTCTGATTGTGTGACACCCCAATTATGAGAAGCAATCAGGTATCACAACCTCTCTCAAACTACACACAAAATGACTGTCACTGAAGTTTAAATTTAGGACGACTCACAAAATTAGTCAGCAACTTCAAATCAGGCTTAAAATCATGCCAAAATCGCACACAGCACACCCAGTTTAAGACCACTATGCTGTGCACAGACAAGTGCCCGGCTGTCATATCGCATGACAGCCACAGATCTAATGATCTGCAGAGATGGCAAAGGACGAGCGGGCAAATATTTTAGAAGCAGGATCGCAAGTGGCGAGGGGAGAGGCGCGAGACGGGATGTTGCCGTACACGGTAATAGCAGGGCGGAGCAGCTTAATCACAGTAGCAAGGAGTATGGAGAGGTGGGCAGGCGAGAGGAGGCTGTACATGCTAATAGTGGGAGCAGAGCAGCACTTCACAAGCAAAGAGGATGTGGAGGTGGACAGGTGAGAGGAGGACTGATAAAATAAAAAAAAGACTCGTGGACCCAGCCTGTCAGATATCAGAAAAGGGGCATCAGGAAGTGACGTCTCTGTTCTCCGTGTCAGTGCAGACTGTGTAGTGCTGCTAAGCTTATGTCGAGAATAAAGTTGACATTTCCACTTTATTCTTGCCGTTTATCTCAAGATTAAAGTCGACATGTTGACTTTATTCTCGTAGTTTGTCATTGAAGT
This sequence comes from Erpetoichthys calabaricus, assembly GCF_900747795.2. Classification (NCBI taxonomy): domain Eukaryota; kingdom Metazoa; phylum Chordata; class Cladistia; order Polypteriformes; family Polypteridae; genus Erpetoichthys; species Erpetoichthys calabaricus. The sequence continues at coordinate 60,855,694 of NC_041403.2, forward strand.
AGAACATCGTAAAGTAAACTTCATCTTAAAATGAATACTTAATTTACTAGATTTTCTCAAACCTCGTCATAAATTATGTAGCACATGAAATGCTTTGTGTTATCGTGTGGTGATTGGTTATGTGGAGAAAGAAAAAGGAAGGATAGGAATTGAGGTTTTGGTACATCAGACAGAGACAGCACGCATGCAATAAAGACAGCCTGCTTAGAAGAACATCCATTGAATTCTGTGTTCATGTCTCCAACCACCAGATCACGAACCCAACATTTACACAATTTTAAAGTTAAACCTGTGCAATACCCATTCATACATCCAGTTTTTTGGAGCCTCGTCACACCTGCCATGAAGTTCTCTACACTGGACGTACACCTGGGGACCCCTTACTGCAAGGGAGCAGCACTACCGCCACACTACCGTGCATGTTTAATACATGCTTTAATGCATTTCATCACGAACATGATATCAAGTATTTATCTTAGCATTGTAAATGTTCAGAGAGCAGGAATATCATCAAGTGAATGCATTCTGTGCGGCGATCCCTCCCGGTGCCTCCTCAGTGCAAAAGGAAGTCCGTTTAAGAAGCTCATAGTGATTAACAACTCAGCCGGGGAAACACAACACATTTAATGCACTACACTAACTTATGACGGGGTTTGAGAAAATCTAGTAAATTAAACATTGATTTTAAGATGAAGTTTAGTTTACGACATTCTATTTTAATGATAAAATAAACTATGAGAATAAAGTGGAAATGTCAACTTTAATCTCAACATAAACGGTGAGAGTAACGTGGAAATGTCGAGAATAAAGTCAACATGTTGACTTTATTCTCGACATATAGTTTTTTTTTTCTTCACCGTGGCCCTAATACGCTTCCGTAGTTTTGTTAAAGTGACCCATCTGCCATTTCTTTTTTGTTCATATTTTGCCCTGCCGTAGTGCAAGTGTGCACTGAATATCCAACAGGCTCTCACTTTCCCACTCAAAAGTCTTATTCATAGGTACTTTCAATTTTTTCCAAATGTTTTACCAACATGAGCAAAAAAGGTGTTCAGAAAACAACACTGCTCAGTTATTTCAGAAAAGAGACGCAATGTAATGAAGGTGCAGCGTCAACTCCTCATGTGGCAATTTCAGACAAAGACATTGCAGAGGCTGGTCCATCAGGGGAAATCTCTTCAGCACATACTCTGCCAATTGATAAACCTAAGCACCGCTTATCCAGCATAAACAAACAATGGTTTAAAGATTTTGATTGGCTAATGGTCAAAGAAAATGGTACGTGGTGCTCATTGTGCATGAAATATTCAAAAAAACATCCCCCAAGGAGGGAGTTACCTTGGGTAAATGTGCCATGCACAAGAATTCGAAAAGAAAGTTTGCTGGACCATGAAAAAAGTAAAACGCACATTGAGTCTTCTGCTGACCTTTTAGGAAAGTGTGTATTGGGATAAATAAAGTATCTATCTATCTATCTATCTATCTATCTATCTATCTATCTATCTATCTATCTATCTATCTATCTATCTATCTATCTATCTACTAGAGCAAACTGGAATCGGTCAAATTGAAAGATCTGTATCTGTGTTAAATAACTTACAGAGAGATTCCTTTGTGGGAGCTTTAAGAGCCATGTATTGGTTGGCAGAAAATGAGTTGCCACATACAACGTTGTTTGAAAAGCTGTTGGAACACTGTAAAGAAATGGGTTGTTCCTTTTCTCGGAAGAAAAGAAGAATACATATTTAACTGAAGACACCTTCTGCATATGCAAGTTGGCTTTGAAGAATATTTTTAAATTTTTTTCATTGTTTTCACTTTTCTTTCCGACAGCGACAATACTTGTGCCTCTTGGTTTATGTCATAACAATTGTAAAATTTTTGTTAGGGTTGAAGGATCTTGAATTGGATTCTTCTTAAATTTAATAAAAAATATTCTAGCACAAGTGTCAAACCTTAAAAAAGGAAGCCATATTGAGCATTGGAAAATAATTAATAATAATTAACTAATAAAAATAGTGCACATTTAATTTTCCCCACCAATAAATTTCCCCGTCCCGCCCCACCTGGCTACTTTTTCATGCCACCTGGCTGGAAAAAAATTCTGGGGAGAACACTGAAACACTTTTGTAAATGATAGGAAGGCAAACGTGGATTGAGATTTTTCTTATTAAAAACAATGTTTAAAAATGAAAAAACGCAGTAGTGTGAACTTAGCTTGAAACAATATCTTTCAGCTGATGATTAGTACTATTGCTACTAAAATGCAATGTTAGATACGTGTATTTTTTATTAATACTGATAATTGTTAAAGTTCATCTTTGTATCATCATTGTAGGTTCTTTGCCTCCTCCAAAACAAAAAATCTTGAAACAGTAGAGAACCAAACACATGAAAGAGATAATTCTGCTGCAGACCGCTAGTGTGAGTAGAGCAGGTAAGAAACAGAGCCCAAGATGCTCTCTTTTACAGAAATTCATTGGTTTTGGTGTGTGGTTCTACAGAAGTCTCCATCCTGCCATGAATCTGCTTGAAAAGAAAGAAAGAGGGAGCAGTAACCTGAGAGCTAATGTGAGCATTGGAAGACTTCGATTTGATATGGGCAATGGACAAGAAAGTGGAGAATGAGGGTGGGAGAGACAGGAGTGGAGTTCTCACAGCAGGAGCACTGTGAGGCTGAGCAGTGGAATTGAAGCACAGGTGAACATGTAGACGCAGGTTTTAGTTTTCTTTTTAGTTTGTTTCTTCATGTTCCACCTAACAGCTGTTTGTGTACAGCACAGGCTGAGGACTGTTGTCGCATGTATAACTACACTGATATAGGACTACTTTAATTTAACAACTGAAGAACATTTTCAATTACCTATTTTTATTTATAAAAGACATACCAAAGATATAGATAAAGAATAATAATGCATCAGACCATTGAAGTTAACTGCAAGTGTTAACACTTTAACTGTGTGAGTATATATTTTTTCCCACAAATGGATGGCAGAAAGTAGTACTCAAAGAATGTTAGAACAGTATCTTCAATTAACTAGGTTTGTCGACTTGCTAAATATAAAATGGCATTTGCACATTGCTCCCATGCTTGTGCTGGTTTTCCTAAAATGCACTAGAGACCTCCAACACCATATAAATGAACTTGTCATGTTAACTACCATTGCTTAGCTAGTTTAAGAAGAATAATAAAAGTTTGCCATACACTGGATTAGTTCATGTATAGTGCCTGGACAGGATCACATTCCTTTCACTGAATAAACTACTTCAAAAAACAGACAGAATGAAATATCAGCTGTTGATTTCTTAAGCACATATTGTACAACAGTTTCTGTTCTCCTTTCTTGTTTCTTAGTTTCAAGATCCTCATTACTCTATTGCATAATATCTAATGTCTAAAAGAACAGAGCCTTTATTGTCTATAGTAGCTGTCACTGTCTAACAGAAAAAGCAACCAATTATAACAACAATGGTCTTTAACAGGCCCTGTTTTTTGACATCCTCCCATCCTAGATTTCCTAAGGAGGCATGAAATAAAACCCAAAACTTTTTTTGTAAGGAAAAAAATGAAAGTCTTTTCAATTCAAAAGAGAGACACCTTTCAAGGTAGGCTGGGCATTCCGGGGGTCAAAAATGGGGTAAACGCAACACACAAAACAAGTAATCCTCTTCACAGATCTAGATGGCTAATGTATCATTGCTACCTCAGGAATATAATACAATAGAAATAGTATAAGCTACAAAGCAAAATGCAAGAATAGGTTATATCAGATATGACAAATCAGATTTCAGGTCTTGGAGACCTCGGCCAACAAGGTGCCTCACTTGCCATTCCACAGCTGAGTTAGTGCTGGATATAAGTCACAATGGCCTTCAAAAGCATGATATTCTAATAAAAGCAGTACTACTAAGATTAGAGAGAGTGAAAGTTATGCTAGTAGTGGTCAACTCTTATGTACCACTGTTCCATGATTAATACAGTTGCTTTGTGAGCAAAGTTGAAAATCATTCTGCAAAGTGCAGGTCAAAACTAATTTTGAATGAAGAAAAAAAAAAAGTGTTTTACAGACTTTATTTTTTCAACTGCATTTGTCAACAGTACCTTTATTAACTGAAAACAAACTGTAAATATATATATATATATATATATACTTATGGCTCAAAATGCCACTTCCTCATATATAAACACAATTTGGTCACTTTGTTGAGTACTCCTATCTAGTACTAGGTAGAAATCCATTTTATTTCCAGAACATCTTTAAAAATTTCATTTGAAAGATGCTCTATTGGATTGACATTTGAGGATTGTACAAGCCAATATTGCAAATTGACATCACTATCTTAGTTTTGTCTTGGAAGCACTTTGAGATAATGTGTGCCTTGTGAAATGGCACATTACCGTGCTGGAAATATCAATCTGAAAAAGGGCGACATGTAGCCATAAAGAAAAGCACACATATGGTAAAAGCATTTGTTTAGGATGTGGTATTCTGAGGATGGTCAACTGTTATTAGGAGGCTTGATGTATTACAATAAAACATTCCCCAATGATTACACTACCCATGACTTACCTGTACCATTGACAAAAAACAGAATGGACCCATGGGCTTATATTCTTTACTCCATTCTTTATTCGGACTCTAAAATCTGCATGTCATAGAACAAATCTAGATTTGTCAACATTGGCAACATTTATCCAATTTTGGCAATTATTTGCCCACTGTAGCCTCGTTTTCCTGCTCTAGAGTGATGGGAGTGAAATCTGGTGTGATATTTTACTGTTGCTGCCCAGCTAAATTGAGGTCCTACGTGTTTTGCATTCAGATTCTTCTTTCTGCACACCACAGATGTAAACAGCTTTTATTTGACAATCTGTGACCTTTCTGTTAGCTTGAAGAAGTCTTTCTACTTTCTTCCAACTTTCTCTCTCTCATTAACAAAGTGTTTTTGACAAAAGAACTTGTACTAACTATATACTTTTTGTTTAATCATATACTTCTCTATAAACTAAGATTTGGCACTGGTTAGTAGCTGTTCCTGGTATGTTGGAAACAGTAAAGTCAACATTTCTTAGATTATTTGTCTTCCCCATTCCAACATTTAATTACACAACAACTAAACCTCATGGTCATTTAATGCATCATATGTTTTAGGTACTAGTATCTATCTATCTATCTATCTATCTATCTATCTATCTATCTATCTATCTATCTATCTATCTATCTATCTAGATTTACTGTTTAGTGGAGTAAGCTATTTGTGTTAACGAATAGTTGTACATAATAAACTACTACTAAATGTGTACACACACAGCAATTTGTAGTTTTTACCTTGATTCATAAATATATTTTATAATGAAACTTTAAATAATGTTTATTTTATTTTGAAAAATGCCAGATTTAACAAATATAGGAAGGATATAGGTAGGAAAAGACTACGATTAGAATCAGAATATTAAGACACATTTAAAAGAAAAATAATTGACAGCAAATTTAACCTTGCAAAAATAAATCATACCAAAAATGAGGCAATCCAATAAAACTGACTAAACAAAAATTTTAAAGAATCAATGCCAAGTCCAAATCTCATTGACTACTGCAAGGCCAAATTTATACATAATAATGAATACTTAACATAACATTCTCAAACCACCTTAATCCAGTTCTGAACTGTGAGAAGGACAGAGCCTATCCCATAAATACTATCCGTAAAGGAGAAATTTTTATCCAAATAAAATTATATAAATACCTGTGAGCTTCCACTGAAGCCTGGTGGCTGACTATATTCCGATGAATCCAAAATACTGCTGAAAGAAAGATTCCAAGAAAGTGAAATATGTGAGTGCAATACAAACATGTAGTTTACAATATTTAGTAAACATTTACCATTATGTTTAAGACAAACAAAAATAACAGGAATGGTTAAGGACAAATTATTCAAGCAACCTGGGAACCTAAAATAACACACATTCAAAAAAAAAAAAAATTCCCTCTGAACAACTGGCGGAAAGGTTAGAATGCATGCTACACTGCACTGCACTGGTTTTTATTTTGATTTTCAAATGAGGCATATAAAAAAGAATATTAAAATTTTCATTAAGAAATGTGACAGTAGATCTTTATATGCCTTTCAATTAATTTTTGTAAACTTTGTTTTCTTATCCCAAGTCTACAATCTCAAACAGATAAAAGAGTTGAAAATTTAAATATTAAAATTAAACTCTGTACAGTATCAGCATAAACGTTTTCATTGTTAAAAATGACATTAAAATTTTTTCAGTGAAAGAGTCAGCCTATATATCAATTGCAACAACTAATTCTGTTAAAAACAATATGAAATGCATATAACATACTAAAAAACATAAAATAAAAGAAACTTAAATATTTCACATTTATACATTTTTAAATAATAATTAAATAACATTTTCTGATGCTATGTTGTTTTGTCTAAAAATACACAGTCTGAATTTGCAAGTTCTGGATCTGTGGATCTAATCAACTACGGATCAAAAAATACTAAAAAAAAATAAAATCAGAAGATTTTAAAAAGCCATACTTGAATTTTCCACATGCTAAGCACTACATTTAATCCATGTAAATGAAATGACCTGTAAGCATAACCTACTGTAGTCTCCTGCCTCAGGAGTAACATAAAATGGCTCATAGGAGTAAATTTACAGCTCCTATATGGTAGCCAACTGCTGTGCCACCACACTGCTCCTCAGTTGGGTAACTCTGCTCACACAAAGCATCCTTTCTCCCTTCTACAGATCGATCGACCCACTGTCCTGCAATAGCTGTCTATATTAAAGGAAAGCTCTTTCTTGCTCTCCACCCTACCTCAGCTTCTGAGCACTGCTAATTCTTAAGGTGGTAAACACTTTCCATCTTTACACTTCTGCAGTACTGCAGCCCTTAAAATAAAACACAAAAGACATACACATATTCCAGAAAATAAAGACACATAGACAAAGAAGACTAAATAATCACAAACCAAAATATTAAACTGTTGCTCTGCCCCAAGCCATTCAAATAGTCTTGTCTATCATAAGGGAAACACCTGGGGCCTCATGTATAAACACTGCATACGCACAAAAATATTGCATACGTTCGTTTCCATGCTCACATCGCCATGTATAAAAACTAAACTTGGCATAAAGTCATGAACATTCACACAGCAGCACCCCGCTTGCATACGTTTCTGCTCAGTTTTGCAAACTGGAAGCATCTGGCATCAAAGCAGTGCTACTGTTCCTGTGAGGTTTCCCTTTTTTCAGATTTGCATCAGTGATGTGAGATTTATCAAACATATCGAAACGAACTGCATACCGTTTACAAATTTAATTCACTTGATTGTAATCATTCTGTAACAATATAATGCTGTACGGGAGGTACAAACTATTCCAAATACCATATCTGCTTTAGCGTTGTTACTCTCAGTGCACTGCTCAGAGTATTTTAACCCATTGTATGTCTGTGTGGAATCAAAGCTGCACAGCAACTGATCGGAAAGCTTTATGGTGGGTTGTTTTGAGAGAGCAGAGGATTATTGGGATACAGATTTCAGCCCTGGAGAATATTTATAGCACACGCTGCCTAAAGAAAGCCACCAGCATCTGCATGGATTCCACTCTGCCATGCCGCAGTCCATTTGAACTTGTCCTTGCCTTGTCTATTTGAACTTGTTCCTGCCTCACACTTGATGCTTGCTGGGACTGGCGCGACCCTGGATGGATGTAATAATTAAACGTGTATAACAAAGATTTTTCAATTTTCCATAAAAGTTTTGAAGAATCTCCTTTGTAAGCTTACAGCTCCCTTTATATTTATTACAGAGCTCATTGTGTGCTGATTGGTTACGTGAAGAAAGGAAACAGAAGGACTGGAATTGGGGATTGTTTTGTTTGACAGAGACAGTACTGCTGCATTAAATTATTCTGTTCAGGGTTGCATGTGTCCCAGCATGCATCTTGCGGGAGGCAGGAACAATCTCTGGTCAGGGGAGGCAAGACCAATCCCCGGAAGGGGGGCCAGCTCATCACTACTGCTGCGCCACCGTGCCCTCACGTTTAATAAATGTTTTAAAACATTTCACCATGAAAATGACAGCAAGTATACATCTTACTATTCTAAAATGTTCAGCGAGCTGTAATAACATGAATGTAATGTATTCTGTGTGGTGATCAGTGCCTATGTGGCCTGTGTACAAAACAAAAAGCCCATTTAAGAACCACATAGTGATTAATGACTGGGTCAGGGAACACATGCAACTTTAGTTACGATGGGATTTGTGAAACTCCAGTATATGAAACATCGATTTTAAGATGAAGTTTATGACGTTCTACTTTAATGAGAAAAACGGAGACTAATGTCGAAATTTCAACAAGAAAGTCTACATTTCAACCATTTTTTCTTCATTGTGTCCCGATTTTTTTCCTTTTCTCTGTGCCCTAATATGCTTCCGTATGACACTCTGATGGTGGGCTACGACTCACCTTTTCCCAGCAACTTTGACATCTGACCACTTCTTTTTTATTTTGGGCTCTGTCTGACTTTCTGAACTTGAACTTTCGAGTGTCTCTGCCACACTGTATTACTCCATCACTTTCTATTTATTGCTTATAACACTGCTTAAGCCAACAAATTGTATGTTTTTTCCTTGCCTCCAATTCACATATTCTGAAGTTTCTTTTTTTGTGCTTTTGCCACTCTCCACTCAGAAAACGTCGAACATAATGGGCTATTTATATTGATTTGCATATTCAAAGGGGCTTAATTCTGGAAGGAGTCGGGGTGGGGCACCAAGCACATGCACATGCGTTATTTTCATGCTGACTGGGACTTATAGAGCTGAAGTGCGTGGAAGTTGGCTTATACATGGTTTTGTGCATCTGAAATTTTTTGTGGGTACGCTCATTTCCAATTTTGTTCATACACCATGTTTTACTGTGAATTCTACACACAGCATTATAGTGAGGCCCCTGGTCTGGGCACCAGCTTTAAACTTATGTAAAGTTATCTGTGCAAAAAGCTGTGCAAACTAGAAAAGGTTTGGACACACACAGATTGCCTGTAGATAATCAGTACATTGTAAACTAAACACTAGAGCTTAAACTGATGGAATAGTTATTATTGACAGGGACACACATATACGCATAGCAGCAAGCACTGTCCTGCATTTCTTTACACAAAAGCTACTTAGTCACCAATCCAGACTATAAGCTGTCATGAAGCCCTTGTTGTAATAGTGTGGGTGCCCTTTATTTCTGTGAAAAATTTTGCTCCTAAAAAGCAATTAAGTGGTCAAAGAAATCCCTCAAAGGCTAAGAGCATAACGCATGAATTGCTATCTCTTGATGAAAAGAAAAAAAAAAACAAAAACTTAGATCTTTTGAAAAGTGACATGCCGAAGTCAATATTCCCTATACAATTCAGTATCAGTTATTTACATAGCATTTACATTGTATTAAGTATAATAAGTAACCTAGAGATGATTTAAAGCATAGTTAGGTAATGTTGGTCCTGGAGGGCCACAGTGGCTCTAGGCTTTTGTTCCAACCCAGCTTCTTAATGAGAGGTCAAATATTGCTGATGAAACACTTATTGCTCAAGTGACATTTTGATGCTTCATTTTAGTTGTGCTACTTGTTAAGGTTTCCCACCCTTAATTGCTTATTTCAGTTTTAAACTGCTGCTTTCATTGTTTTTAATAGCTCTTTATTAGCAATAAGATGCAAATGACAAAGGAACCAGCAGTTATGTGTCTTACTTGTTTCCATTTACACCTGTGTGGATTCATAATGCACTGTTTGGTTTAATAAGATTCTTAAGAGAAAAATGTGACAGACTGAAAATTATCCATATTAGGCTTCATTCAGATGATATCCTTGCAAAGGAAAAAAATCTATGATATAGGAACTTAACATTGCAGACTAACAAGCCATAAAATTAAATAAAGCCTGAGATTGGAAAGGATTAGTTTCTAATTAAGCAATTGGGTTGGAACTGCAGCCATCCAGGTCCGACATTGCCTTCCCCTAATTTAAAGTATATGGGAGGAAGTGCGTAGGTTGTATACAAATATTATGCCATTGTATATAAGGGACTTGAGCGTCCACAGATTTTGGTATCCACAGGAGGTCCTAGAAACAATCCCCTATGTTCACAACTGTATTGTGGGGGAAAAAAAAAAAAGGCTTTTACCTATGTGATGGGGAATTTACTTCAAACTGAGGCACAGTGCTATCAAGACTAGGATCCATTTCTTCGACAGGGGAGTGCAAGCCACTCATTTCCTTAAAAAAAACAAAAAAAAACAAACAGTGTATTCAGAGCTATTGTACCACAGTTAATTTTAAAAACATAGGTGTAACAGTGTCAAGTTAATTCTCATATTTAAATGCAAAACAAAAACAGAACCAGCAGAAGTAAAATATACATATTATTTCTTTGGAAGAGAGGCTCAAGTTTGTCTCAATTAATTCTTAAGTAAAAAAAGTGAAGAAATATCTAGCCTTTCACATTTTTTTCCTAACTTTTCAACTATTCTATTTTATTCTTTCCTTATTCATTTCTATAAAAATTTCAATATCTAGTTCATAAAACCTAACCTTTTTTGTTAATGTAAATGCAAAGGTAATAAATTATTTCACTTATTTTGTAAAATAATATCTGCAAAGATAAAAAGCACAAATCCTATATCATTACCAAAGGTGTAACACACCCACAGATGAAACAAGAAAAACCCCAGACCAGCCCTTAAATAAGGGTTTCCAGTGATTGTTCCTTATTTTAAAAAAAAATGTCCTTTAAATAAATTAAAATAAGCATTACAAAGGGAAAAAATGAAAAAAAAAATTACATAGGATATGACAAGTGACCAGGCTATTGTTTTCTCTTGGGATAAATTATTAATTTTATTCTGAAACTGATGATTAGGATTAGTTTTATTAGGCCCCAAGGCATACCCATTACAAACTGAATAAAAAAAAAAAAGATGAAGACAAAAGACTTCATCTAAAACCACCCAATTCTACTGTTATTGTTACAGGCAGAAATTATTTTTTAAATATTTTAAACGTTTGGGTAAAAAAGGTAAATGAAAGAATGAAATCCTGCCCCTAGAAAAGAGTCTTAAATAACTAACCTCAACACGCTTGATATCCTCCTCAAGATAATTTAGTTCCTTTTGCAGTTGCTCCAGTTGCTACAGAGAGGGTAAAAGTAAATAAAAGATTAATCTGCTTATACTATATTGTAAAATATGAAATTAAATGAAAAATAACATTGAAAACTATAAAATTAATAATTAACCATGGGTATACCAATTCAAAGAAGTTACAATTCTGACAAGACGACAGTGTTCTAGGATTATTTGTCTATTGTACAAGATTTTATAAGATTTTGGAGAGAGTCGGTGACAGGGTAAAACTAGAACAGTTACAAAACAGTCACCTCCACATAAGCTGGGCAATTTAATTTAAGTTTTTCAGTTTGAGGTTTGCTTAAAAAAGTGTTTGACAGAAAGAAAAAAATAAGTGAAGTTTTTTTAATGAATCAAATTTTGAGACCCAAATGCAATAGGGCTTAAATTATGAATACCATATCAAAATTGTATTTTTCAGGGACATTCAACAATTTACACAGACAATTTCATATACAATTTAGTTTTATTTTAAAAAAGCATTTCATGTTTATTTTTGGATATTCCTTTTCTGTCCCTTGTAATTAAGACTTGTTTAAAGTTAGCCAGATTACAATACAAAATCTAGGAATAAACATTAAAGGATAGTAAACTTCAGTAAACCATTGGTATCATCTGGAAAGTTTAATATTTTAGGAGCTAAAATTTATGTTGAGCAGGGTACCACATACTAAAACTTTCCAATTTCTGGATAATTAAAACAGAAAATAATCATTCTTACTTCTTGCTTATTTCTTCTAGCTTCTTTAAGAAACTCCATTAATATCTGAAGCTGTGCAGCCTGTGATTCCTTATATATAAAATAAAAAACAATAAAATTAGAACTTTTCTAAACTATATTTTCAAGATATTAACATTGAAAATATTTTGGTATAAATAATACATTTGAGGAATGGTTCTTTTTTCCAACTACCAAGGGGGAAAAAGAATGTATCTAATAAGCTGTTGTAATTTATTTTATACTTACTTTAGTATGATGCACAAACAATTAACAATAGCATAATAGGCAAATTTATTTTTCAATTTAAGTTCTCTATAGAGCTTTTATAGTTTTCTATAAAAAATGTTTACAATTTTCAAACTTTGCACGTGATAAGATTTCTTTATGACATAATCACAATGAAAATTATTTATGGCAGCTAACAAATGTAAATTTGGAGGCAGCTATGACAATAATAATATAGCCAGCGGTAAGGAATATATTGTTATGAATTATATTTAAAATTAGCTTAATTTATTTGTACTTTAGAAATATCAAAGTTTATTTATACAATCTGCATCCAGCAAATACAATAGTGTAGAGAATAAATTAAATATCTGCAAAGGATGGAATAAGTCATTTAATGTTGCAGTGCAGAAATGTGTCTTTTGGTCACACGCTTAAGTTACTATAATGGGAAAATGTGTATATTTAAGGAGTTCAAATAAGCAAACTAGAATACATTTAAAAGTTGTTTTTTTTTAGCACTGAACAGATTGTGTGATTTAATACTTTATAATACTTTAAAATTCAACAGTAATACATCAGTTTTGTGGTATTATAAAAAGATAATGATTCCTTATACAAACAATTGTGTTGCTTTTAAAATTTTGGTTTAATTTAGTCTGCTTGAAAACATAGCAAACTAAATCCTCTTTAAAGTCAGCAACTGTGTGTATGTAAAGCTTTTTCTTTAAGCTTGCAAGGCTTTTTTAAGCATGTATGATGTGATATTACATGAAAGACATTTACATTAAATTTAAAATGGAATTAACAACACACTATATTAAAATATTACTAATTTCATAATGATTATATTTAAATGTAAAACTTATCTAATTATGTTTGTCCTGTACATGTTTAAAAATAGTAGGCATATATGTTACAGTAACATACTGCTTCAAGCTGTTTTTTTTTCTGTACAAGGAGCTCCAACATGAAATTAACATTGGCAAGGTCCAAGTTTTCCTGATCTGTACCAAGCACATCTTGAAAAACCTGCCACCTGTGTCCATTCTAGAAAAAGACAAAAGGTATGTTTACTGAAATAAAGTTCTCATAAAAACAAATACTGCTAAATGGAAAAAAATAAAAACAAACAAAAAAATAAAAAATAAATAAATAAATAAATAAATATTAGTACACATGATTTTCATCATCATACACTACTAACATTTACCTTGTATTACTTTAGTTTTCATACATTATTTTCTACCTTATCATAAAAAACATAATGCATAACACATATCAGTTTCAAGACTCCAAATACCCCTTCCACTTTAGATAAATAGAAAGCTCAATGCAATTAACTTTTTCACAGGGACTCTTGCTGATCAGTTCAGAAGGGCAACAGAAAGACCTACCATCTAAGTTAACAGATCTTTGTTTAAATATAAAAACATACAATACAGCAAAAATAAAAAAAAATAAAAAAAATAAAAACTGACACTTTTGCAGTTTTCTACAATGATCTTATTATGTTTTAATTGTTATTATGCTACTCACATCACAACCCCAAGTATTTATCCCAAACAAAATTGATAACTGAAAATTTAACTATTAACTCTTTCAAAAACAAGATAACAGCATACAATATGTAGGTGTGTCTGTAAAAGGAGCATTCATTAGTTAATAAAATAAAGAGAAAAATGCTAGAAATGGGAGTATAACTATAGGCAAATTGTTTCTCTCACTGGTACTACAATGTAGCATCTCTGATCAAAAATTGTGCACAAGAGTTTAAGTTATTTGTCAATTTTATCTTGACAACATGAACTTAAAACTGAGTCACAGCTGCAAGAGACTCTGACTTTCAATTCTAAGATTCAGGTTGCAATTTTAAACAGCATGGTATTCTCAAACCTATTTATTCCAAATTCTGAGTTTACCCTGGCAATGACAGGTATAAGGCAAGAAACAGCTACTACCAATATATGAACATATCATAATCTAAAATAAAAATTATACAGCTAATCATGCAATATATACACGTAAAATATACAGTGCACTACAAGAAATACAATCTCCTTCTGTCTATTTTTTTAAATAAGCAAAATACACAAATATAGCATTTATATTCTCAAAAGAAGATAAATCAATAAGTGTACCCATGTATATTTAAGACCACAATTTAACCAGTATTTAAAATAAATTATTTTGAATGAAGCCTGTCAACATCTTCTGAATTTTTTTCTCTTCCAAAAAAATTAAAAATATTCTTGAAAGGATTAAATGAGATTAGATTAGAGATAGTACTTCTGAGTCTGCATCAGCAGAATGTACAGTATATGCAACATTAAATCATGTGTAAAAGTTGATATGAATAAAGCAGATCCATGACTAGTCAGAGGAGATCTACAAATGTAGCAATGCATATATATATATTTGTGAAACATATTTCTAATTTACAGTTTAAGGAAGGACAAGCTACAGTGAAGACCGAAGTTCAAAATAAACATGCAAATTGATTTAGTGATCTCTTGATCAAGACAAGTAATTTTACCAATTTAAAAATATTTATAACTGAGGCGATGTCAAATGCATTTTCATATAACTAACAATATGAATATTTAACTTAAAACAAATATAAAATGCTTACTGGATGGTCCAATTTATGTCTCTTCTCTTCTGATCTCTGTTTTTGTTTGAGTATTAACTCATTTACTATAACCAAAACAATAAAAAAATAATTATAATAATGCAATGTAAAATGAGTGCGCATATGAAGATTCTAGACTTGATAGCTTCTTAATAAATTCTACAAATCATTTAAATACACATGTAGGAGTAAGAAGTTAACAGCACATTTTAAAATATGTTACAGAAAAAAGTGCTCTTTTTCAATTCACTGATACAAACTATTCAAATTACAAAGTAACGCGCACTCCATAACATTTACTTTTTGTACAACAAAACTATTATTGGAAGATTATAAACTGTCTTATCACAAAAGTTTGTACAACCCTGGCTAATTCACATATTTTATTGATATTTGAGGTAAAAAAAAAAAAAAAAAAAAGTACATAAAATTTTGACAGCAAGTAACTAAACCAAGGCCATTTTTATGAAACTGTTAATTCAGTTACAATTTATTTGATGAACTGAAAAAACAAAATTAAAAATAAGAAGAAAAAAAAGTAAACGAAACATTGGAAAAAGTTTGGTCACCCTTTCACTTTTAAAACTTCAGAACTCATCAGGTCATTAGTCTGGTCTGGATTAGAGTGTTAGGTGTGGGTGCACTGCCAGACAACTAATTACAAAAATGAAATTCTAGCTTTCTAGCTTTAATTTGATTGAATAGAGATTTTATAGCAAATGTGTATATTTAAAGAAAAGGTACAGTAGTTACATGGAATGCAAATACATATTCTTCAAATAAAAAATCCAGTGCTATAGCATTACTTTATTTTATTACTGGCCTCTTTTAACTTCTCTCTTATGCAATAGTGAAGGAGTACTTAACCTGTGGTGATTTACCAGTTAATTTGTTGAATCACTTTATACTTGGAATGTGCTAAAGTATTTTGCATATTTTTAGTTATTTATTACCATTTTTATCTCTATTCCTATGTTTTAGGGCAATTTTGAACCAACTTACTTGACAACACATTAAAAAACATTTCAGAAACATAACTACAACTTACTGTGTATGATGCTTTTATCACTTACCTAGAAAATTAGGATAAAGCTGATCCATGTTGTCAATAACATAGTTGCACTTTGGACATCTGTTGGTATCTTCAAGACTCTGTCTAATACATTTATAGCTGTTAAATAAAAAAAAAGCTTTAATTATAAATCTCAAATAGTTATTATTTTAATGCATTCATTTACTGATGCCAAAGAACACAGGTGATATATCCTTACCTCCAGAGAAACTGAAATAATGCAAGGAATTCTACTTTTATTACTTTTTTAATTTAGTCAGATACTAGTACATGAGACAAGATGAGATGCTGTAAATGCTAGAAACAAAAAAAAAAAAGCATCTTTATATGGAGTAATATACAGTAAATATTAAAAATCTAGGAAGACCTAATGAAATGTCAGCCTTTGTTGTAAAAAAAAAAGTTTGAAATTATGACAATTCTTAAATGACCATTTTCATCTTTAATTAAGATCATGGATGTTTTTGTTGTGGTGTAGAGGTAAGTGGTGCTGTCTAATGGATACAGTGTTTATTGTTCAAAATTTACAACAGATTATTTTCTGACAAGCACCCAGAACAGTGAATATTTGATTAGGCAGATTTATGACATAAATAAGCATATATAAGATCACATAAGTAGCAATATTCCTTGGTTGTGTAAGTGCGCAAACCTGTGAATTTGAAAAACATTTGTGTTGATTACAGCAGTAAGTCTGTTTGGACCAGCTCCTGTCAACAGTGCCACATGAATTTTGCAACTTTATTTCTTCCTTGTAGAGGATTTCAAGCTTAGTCACATGAATCTCTTGTACACTGCCCTTTTATGAGAGCACAGACTTTACAAAGAATTTAAGTTGTCACCTCTGTATTGTGCATTCTAGTACACTAGAATGTTTTCATACATTCCTTGATTAAAGATGGCTATGTGTTTTGGGTGGACAGATAGAAAAATGAAGTTCTTCTTTAATTGTCTAACAGAGGGTAGCATGTTTTACAGTAAAATACCTTGAATTATGGAGCTATTAAGGGGTACTTCTCTTAAGCTGCTGGTCTTAAAAAGATATAAGAACTGTGCACGGTTCCTGAACCGAGGACTTAAAAGTTTAACAGTGTCCTATGCAACTACATCGTGGGACTATGTTCTGTTTTAATTAGTCAAGAAGTATTTTCCCCACTGACAATTCTTCCTGCTGTCTAACCCATTGTAAGTAGTGGGTCTCTTTCTCTCTCATTAGGAATAAGATTACTGCTTGGTGCCCTTCTGTGCACCACAAATAACACAATTTACTGTCGCATTCTTAGTTTGGTGGCTGAAATGTTATTACCCTCTTTAAAGAGGCACAATGCTGGACTAAACTCAACCCTATGCCACTTTAGTGATGTTCTTACATGCAGCAATTTACTTCCAGGTGCTCAGCCCTCCAAAGTTCTAATTATATTTTGTCTGAAATTAACAGAGCAGAATGAGGAAAAAAAAAATAGCCCCTGAACTATAACAACTAAATTACTCCCCATTACATCACTATATTCCTCCTGTCACCTAGAGCAACTATATCCAATTTAAAAAGAAAGTTATAACCACATTCTTGTTTTGAAAAAACAACCATTGGAAAAAAAATACAGTGCCTTACAAAAACATTCAAAACCTTGATGAATTCTCTAATCTTGCTGAATAACAAATCCTAAAGTAAAAGTGTTCTTATATTTTTATTTTGAAAAACAAAATTAGTTTTAAGGTATTATAGTATTGTGTTACAAAAATCTTAAGAAAAATGGAAAAGTGTTGCTTGCATAAGTAATCATATTCAAAACATTACTACTTTGTAGAGCAGTAATGCAATAATGACAGCTTTAAGTGCTTTGGGTAAACATGTACCAGTTTACACATTGTTTGGGAGTGATTTTGGCCTACTTTGGCAAGTTTACTTCAGGTTGCCGAGGATAGTTGAATGACACATGTGCACAGCAATTTGTAAAAAGTGCCTCAGGTTCTCAGTTGGATTCAGATTAGAGATTTAACTGGAATACTGTAGGACATTCACTTTTTTACCCTCAAGTTACTGCAAAATTCCTCTGGCCTTGTGTTTTGAAGTCCTTTCTTGCTGAAATCAAGTAGCCTCAAAGTATACTGCTAATTCATACTTCACTTTTAGAGGTGTGAGATAATGTTTAAATTTAGGGCAAACATATTTCTTTGAAATTTGGTCTAAAAACTTTGCTTTGGTCTCTTCTTGCTACATAACCTTTTCCCCACAGCTACTGTTATGGTTTTATGATATACAAGTGTCCACAAAAGACACTTTAACTTCTTATGCTCTTTTTATAGTGGTGGAAAAATCAATACGGGAAATGTATAAATTAATAGCTTTGATTTATATGTACACCCTGCATTACTTACCTATGTGACATCCACTCATCACTCACAACTCAAACACATAAATCCAATCAAGCTATATGGCCAAGGCTGGAGACCTTAGTTTCAAAACAGAGCAAGAAAGAATAGCTTTACAGGGGCTTCCCTTTAAAGGGTTATACTTAACAATACCCTGGCAAAGGCCAGGAGCCACTTCAAGAGCTTCTAAAACTTACCAAATAATCTTTGAACAGGCTGGACAAATCAAACAGAGCAATAGGGGCCAGTAACCTCAGTTTCAAAACATCTTAGCAAGGTTCAGAGAGATGCCTGTATCCTTCAGCTTTCTCACTGATACCCTGAAAGGGCTGCAAAATTCTAGCAGAATGAGCAGAGCTTGCAAATGAACCAACATACAAGGAGGTCAGATTGGTCAAATGAAAATATACCTCAGGTCTTGCTCTTAAGATACTTTAAATTAATTATAAGGTACAAGTCCCCAAAATCCTCCTTTTCACATTTTAATACACACATATACACACTGGTTAGTTTATCTTAGCTTAAAACACAAAAAGTAGCACTTCTTCTACATTTGCATATTTCTCCCAGAGCTTTATGTATTAGCATGTCTTTTTGCATCACAGAATCCTATGCTGTGTTAAAACATGTTTCTTTATTCCCTTAAATTTGTTTAGCTGGTGGTTCCAATGTATAACTGATCTACTGGATCCATTTTCTAAAGATCTCTCATACATAAATGCACATAATTAAAAGCAACGCTAGTTTTCCTTTATAATCCCTATACAGGGGCTGGTCATAAAATTAGAATATCATGACAAAGTTGATTTATTTCAGTAATTCCATTCAAAAAGTGAAACGTATATTAGATTCATTCATTACACACAGACTGATGTATTTCAAATGTTTATTTCTTTTAATGTTGATGATTATAACTGACAACTAATGAAAGTCCTAAATTCAGTATCTCGGAAAATTAGAATATTGTGAAAAGGTTCAATATTGAAGACACCTGGTGCCACACTCTAATCAGCTAATTAACTCAAAACACCTGCAAAAGCCTTTAAAATGTCCTCTCAGTCTAGTTCTGTAGGCTACACAATCATGGGGAAGACTGCTGACTTGACAGTTGTCCAAAAGACAACCATTGACACCTTGCACAAGGAGGGCAAGACACAAAAGGTCATTGCTAAAGAGGCTGGCTGTTCACAGAGCTCTGTGTCCAAGCACATTAATAGAGAGGCGAAGGGAAGGACAAGATGTGGTAGAAAAAAGTGTACAAGCAATAGGGATAACCGCACCCTGGAGAGGAATGTGAAACAAAACCCATTCAAAAATGTGGGGGAGATTCACAAAGAGTGGACTGCAGCTGGAGTCAGTGCTTCAAGAACCACCACGCACAGACGTATGCAAGACATGGGTTTCAGCTGTCGCATTCCTTGTGTCAAGCCACTCTTGAACAAGAGACAGCGTCAGAAGCGTCTTGCCTGGGCTAAAGACAAAAAGGACTGGACTGCTGCTTTCTGATGAAAGTAAATTTTGCATTTCCTTTAGAAATCAAGGTCCCAGAGTCTGGAGGAAGAGAGGAGAGGCAAAGAATCCACGTTGCGTGAGGTCCAGTGTAAAGTTTCCACAGTCAGTGATGGTTTGGGGTGCCATGTCATCTGCTGGTGTTGGTCCATTGTGTTTTCTGAGGTCCAAGGTCAACGCAGCCGTCTACCACGAAGTTTTAGAGCACTTCATGCTTCCTGCTGCTGACGAACTTTATGGAGATGCAGATTTCATTTTCCAACAGGACCTGGCACCTGCACACAGTGCCAAAGCTACCAGTACCTGGTTTAAGGACCATGGTATCCCTGTTCTTGATTGGCCAGCAAACTCGCCTGACCTTAACCCCATAGAAAATCTATGGGGTATTGTGAAGAGGAAGATGCAATACGCCAGACCCAACAATTCAGAAGAGCTGAAGGCCACTATCAGAGAAACATGGGCTCTCATAAAACCTGAGCAGTGCCACAGACTGATCGACTCAATTCCACGCCGCATTGCTGCAGTAATCCAGGCCAAAGGAGCCCCAACTAAATATTGAGTGCTGTACATGCTCATACTTTTCATGTTCATACCTTTCAGTTGGCCAACATTTCTAAAAATCCTTTTTTTGCATTGGTCTTAATTGATATTCTAATTTTCAGAGATACTGAATTTGTGACTTTCATTAGTTGTCAGTTATAATCATCAACATTAAAAGAAATAAACATCTGAAATACATCAGTCTGTGTGTAATGAATGAATCTAATATACAAGTTTCACTTTTTGAATGGAATTACTGAAATAAATCAACTTTGTCATGATATTCTAATTTTATGACCAGCACCTGTATAAGCCAGCTAAAGTCTTAGATGGGTGGTATTTATCCATAAAATAATAATAATAATAATTCATTACATTTATATAGCAAAAGTGTCAATTATTATAATGACTCCATAGCAGAAAGGCAACTATGCAATTGTTAAGTCATAGTTTTAAACCTGTGTAATTAGAGCTTACAGAAGCACTGTATTTTTTGTTTTTCTGAAGAATTATTTCTATCATAAAATGGTTAAAAAAACTAATTATGATTTGCTTTGAAATAAAATAAGAGAACTTAAAAAAAATCAGTGTAGGGTTCATTATTCCAGCCTCTTTCCATAGGGAAGGCCTTTTGATTACCAGTTACTCCACTGTATTCTACTCTTCTTTTATCAATATGGTTTAAAATCTTTCAGATTTTATAACATGCACTGTCTATGCATTTCTGTTGATTTCTTTTCCTCTAGGTTACCCTCCAGTACTATTTTCAGCAACCTCTCTCCTTCTAATACAAGTCCTATCTAGTTTTGTTGCCTTCTTCTGTTTCCAACATGCTCTTTTGTTCACCAATCCCTTTCAGCACTTTTTCATTAGATCATTCATCTATATTTATTTTTTCCATCCGTCTTCACTGCCACAGTTCAAATGATTCCATTCTATTGATATCCCCTTGCCATGTCCACGTGCCTACTCTATATAATGCAAAACTCCACATTACTATTTTTCTTTAACCTTTCTATCCACTTTATTTGTTAGCAATTTTCATTTCACATTGAAGGCTTCTTGTCTCATTTCTACACATTTTATTTATTTTTCACTTCTTTCATCCCTTGACATCCATCCACCCATCCATTTTCCAACCCGCTGAATCCAAACACAGGGTCACGGGGGTCTGCTGGAGCCAATCCCAGCCAACACAGGCACAAGGCAGGAACCAATCCCGGGCAGGGTGCCAACCCACCGCAGGACTCCCTTGGCATCAAATAGCTAAAGCTGTCTACTTCTCCCAAGAGGTGTTCTCCAATTTTTATTATTACTGGTTTCATTGTTCTTTCCTTTGTCATCCACATCACCTTTGTTTTCTTTACATTGATCTTCATTTCATACTTTTTATGTGTACAATCTGATTTGTTCATTAGTGTATGTAGTCCTTTCTTCATTGCTTGATGTTATTGCTATATCAACAGCAAATGTTACCAATGTAATTCATCTTCCTCAAACTTTTAACCCCAACTTGTTGTTTGTTAGTGCTTCTTTAGTTATTCTCTCAACATAGATGATAAGAAGTACTGATGTGTGTGCATCCCTGTCTATTATCTCTTCCTAAGTGACAGCTTATATTTGATTCTTACTTTTGCTGACTAGTTCATATGTACAAGGGCTGATTAAATAGTAATGAGACTGATTATTTCATTCAGAATCAGATGACTCCACAGGCTCGAAACATTTTTCTTTTTTAAGCAGCATCTTTCACGTTGAATACATTTTTTAACAATATTTCAAAAATGATTCGAAGACAAGTAAAAGACCATTTTGCAACATCACTTTTAGAGATGTAGCCGTGGCATTTTTCAGTTCATCATCGGAGTAGAACTTCTTTCCGCATAGTTGTTTTTTTCAGTTCTTTCATTACTGCTCTTCCCAAGCTTAAAGCAAAATTCAATCATACACCATTGCCATACTCTCAAAGGAACTTCTTCTTTATGTGTCATGCCGACACTTGTGACAGAATGCTGAAGAATATGGTGGCCCAAAAGCAGGTTAACACAGGTCAGTGTATGTAGCTCATATGTTCTCCATGAAAGAGAAAGACAGACAGTCCCATTACTTTTCAATCAGCCCTCATAGGTTACTAATAAATCATCTGTCCTGCCAATCAGCTTCTATATCTCTCAATATTCCCAGTTTACTTGGTCAAATGCTTTGTCCTGGTCGACAAAACAGCCATACAGGTCTTTATTACTCAGTAAAATTACAGAATTGGTCAAGCATCTGAATAATTTTGCAAGGCAACACTATATATATTATATATATATATTATATATATATATATATATATATATATATATATATATTTATTATTGGATACATTTTATATATACATATATACACACACACAAACATACACATACACATATATTAGATCTGGGAAAGTTAACCCAATTAATGTGACCTGTTTAATGTATTAAAAAAACATTGTTGCATCCAGGGCCGGCAACGAGGCTATCGTGTCAGGAAGTGGTTTGGTCAGGGTGGCATTTTCATGTTTTTTTTTTTTTTTAAACATTATAAGACAGTAATGCAAAAAACTGTGAAACTAAAAGACTCACATATATATCCAGTAAGGTATTACATTTTTCTAAATTTTATTTAAAAGTTTCAAATTACATGTTTCAAAATGCCTTGCCTCATGTCAGTACATGGTACTGGTATTCATTTCCTTGATTTATACATATCGACATAGGTTCAAGGGTGTGGAAGGAAGGGGGATTTATGGTACTCCTGGAGCAATACTAAAGAAAAGTAGTGAAGGTAAAAATAATGCTCTTCTTTTTTCATAACCTGTTTCTGTAAGAAAATAGAATCAAAGTCATATCACATACATGAAAAATCTGTTTTCTTTGAGTGGCACTATAACCAAAATACATCTCATCTGTATTTAACTTGCCAGTCTGCCAGGTAGCTCAAAGTGCTTACTGCCCAAATATAATGACAAAATTCTACTAAACAGAAGTGTTAACGATTATACCTAGCCATTATTCCAGTTTGCGGTGTCTTTGCTAATTTATGCAAAGAACTCAACATAACCACCTGAGTAATGCATGGTGTCAGTTTTTAAGCAAGATAGCTGCTACTGAGAACTTTTTTAGCATGGCAGGAGCAAAGGTGTAGGCAGAGCAGTGTTTTCTAATCATTTTTCTGTGGTGGCATACTTTTTGCAACCCAAAAACTCCCTAGGCACAACATGATTCTACCTACCAGAAAAGTGTTAAACCTATACAATTAATAAACTGTCTGAAGAGGGGAAGACTATCACAGACGCCGGCAAAAAAAAAAAAAAAAATGTTGATGCGATGTTGGCATTCACAGACACAGCACTTAGTGAGCACTTTGGATGCATCTTCCCAGCTGCTTTGTCCCTTTGCTCGTTCATACAGGTGGTCCTATATGCCACACCTGGGTAGCTGTCATTGCGTACCAGTTAAAAAACACTTTTGTAGAGTAATATTATAAAGTCGTTGATGGTGATGAACTATTGAGGATGGCACTGACGGAGTTTTAACACAAGTTTTAATATATGCCCATTTAAGAGATGCTAATTTCAATTAAGTCAGTCTTTAGCAGTACATTCTAACTCTGTGCCTCATAGGCTATGCCAATTTGAGCATTAATATATTGGCTTCATTTTCTTATTGCCTTCTTTTCAACTTGTCTTTTAGAAAAGCATTCAAATTCAGGTTATACCTGCTCAAGTAGTATTTTGTTGAAAGGTCAGGTTTCAGGGCACTGTTTAAATTTAAATTATGACATTAAATTTAAAAAATCCTTTGTGATCATTATATATTAATTTTGTGATTCAGTGTATATTTACTTCATGATTTATGTATTTATTTTATGATTGCATGTTTTAATGTTAGGTGCGATTAATCACAATTCATTCCATACAATTATGTGACTAATTAGTACATTTTTTTAATTGATTCCCAGCCCTAATTATTATATATTATATATGTACAGTATATATAAAATGTGTGCACGTGTGTATAGTGCCAATAAAAAAAAAAAAAAAGGTCTCCTACCTGATTTCCAGGATTATTGCAAACTTTTGACACTGAATGCTTTCACATCTTCAATCAAAATCTAAAATTACACAAAGGGCACCTGACTAATCAAGCAACACAAGTTGTTCTTCAACTTATTTCTCTTAAAAACAAAGTTAACTGATACCAACTTGCAATGTTTGAAAAAGCCACGGTCCCTGAAGGCAGGGGCAAATTACACAACTTCTACCATGGAGGTGACTAACTTGACCACTGCGGTTGTTGGAGCTTGCTGCTTTAAGGATGTCAGATTACATGACTAGGAATCGCAGTGGATGACAAATTGCACAACTCAATGATAACATTCTAGTACAGTTTCAAATTCCTTAAGTATCACGAGTTTGCCAGGAGTAGTAGCAAAATTAAAGCTTTGGACTGGTGTAGTAAAGGTCCAGAAATAAGTCTAATAGAAATGTAGTATCGGGAGCAAAAACAAGCAGTTCATGCATAAATATCTACTATTACTCCCAGTTGGGAGTAAGAGTTCACGTTTGAGAATAAATTACATCATAATTTTATGGTAGCTCGAGCCACAAAGTGGTTCTCATGATGACGTTTTGTAGTGTCCTTGGAAATGATGATTTTTGTAGTTTTCTGATACTAATGATACAGCTTCACCACAAAGTTGTTAATAATAATAATAAAAGAACAAAACATAATAAGGTAGCATATTGCCCTAAGATGCAACTGTTGCCACTTGGCAAAATCATAAATAACACTGCAACGATCACCAAGATGGAAAGACTGAGACACAGACACTAAATGAGACTAAAGACTGATAATGGACACATTTATGAATGAAAAATCAATGACCATTCTTGCAGCAGAATCACCTGCCCATTGTAATGGTCACAGGAAGTGCCTCGTAAAATAACAAACTGCCATGGATATAAGTCATGTTAACTTTTCTAGTGTACTGTGGTGTGCTGTGCTGTGCTATGTGTTATCTCTGCCATTCCCCACCCCATTATTTTGTGCGAGGCTCTATTTATCCAGTGCCCGGGGAGTTTCTGTCTGCCTTCTTGAACCTTCCTGGGCGTATAAAGTATAACAAAAATGTTCCAGAGGTTTGTAAAATACAAAGCTCAGTGTGACGTTTTGCTGTCAGTTACCCATCCTGCTCCATTTTATCCTGAGGGTAATATTCGGGCTACTATAAAACATCTTACATCCATGAACACCTGTGTTGAAACTGTGACATATCACTTACAATTTACATATGCATGCTTATCCATACTTGGAGCAATGATCTTTATGTGCATACCATCAAACCAACAAATCTCAGAAAACCAGCAATTTGCAAGAATTCAGCTTGTCTTAACTTTACTTAACATGGAGTGGTGGAATGTATAATCTGCATATTAACTCAAGGGTTGTAAGGGAATTCAAAGTTTGGTGCAAAATTCAAGCAAATAGTTGTGAAATACCCAAACAATCGCTACTGCAAATCAGCATTTTAAACATAACATTATTGTCACTTTTATTTTGGGAAACAGTGCATTTGTTTGTTATGAGATTTGTTATGAATATTATTCAAATCTATACCCTTTTATCAGTTCAATTCTGTCCAGCATTTCTAAAATATACCCCCTTTCCCAGATTGTGCACGTCGATCTCTGCCTGAACGCTGTCTTGTGGTGGCTCCTAGTAAGTTAAGACGTCTCATAAACTCATAAATCCTGGTAAAGTTAGGAGTAGTTTTCTAAATTAGGAAAATTTATAAAATGTATTTACTTCTACTTCCAGAACAGGACCAAATTTTTGTCATTTTTCAGCCAGTTAGAATTGTTTTCCTATTATGAGACAACTGATAAATACGGGAACAAGTATACATTTGAGTATAGTTTCTAGTATTTGTTCATAAAATCAATGTTCTCTTTTTTTCTTTTGTATAAATAGCACATATAAAAATACAGCCAAGTGCAATGTGAGCAATAATTTTCATGGACTTATAGGAAAAATGTGTCAAACTAAGGTATTAAATGGCACATTCCTATTTTTTTTAGTTTAAAATTCTTTAAAAGAAAAATAAATATAAATAATACAAACAAAGTGAACAAAGTTAATAGCAAAAGATGATGGTAGCATGTGCTACTGTGGAACACAGCTCACAAAAGCCTATGACCTGTTAGAAGAAGTGAGGGCTCAGACAAAGGCAATCCTTGGTGCAGAGTTTCAGAAGATTATTGACAACACAGTTAAGCACATGGATAGCAGCTTTAACAATCTATCTAAAAAGCCTCTCTCTTGTTTCAAGGTTTTTGACCCTTCCACTCCTCCCTGCCCCAGAGAAGAACTGGCAAAGTATGGAGATGAAAAGGTTGACTTTCTTGTCACACAGTCTGAAACATTGAATGACATCATTCATCTCTCCATAAACAGGGAACTGTTTGAATCTGTTTGTCCTGACAAGGAAATTAGTTCCTGGGTGCATTTTGGAAAATGTTCAAAGCACCTGGAACATAACACCCCAGCAAGATCACAGAGCGAACAAGTGGAGACTATTGCACAAAAGCTAAGGGAGAAAGTCAATGAAGCTGTGCACTTGATCTCAAGTGGCACTCTCTCATCTGTGATTTCAGTGGAGATCTCAGATTCAGAATCTGACACTGACTGATTCATGATTAAATTCAGCATATTATTCATACAAGTTTCAATTCAGTTAAAAACAAATACATATTTAGGTTGATTGATGTTGAGGATTGTTGCTTGATTATTGAATAATTTATGTATGATTATTGCTAATTTTTTTTGGAAAGTAAATGTCAGTCAGTTGATTTTTGACTATATCTAACTTTCTACAATAAGAAATTGTCTTTTTGTATGCCTGCCAAAAGGCTACCAGGGATTTTTAAATTTTGCGAGCCCTAAGTAAGGTATGACAGATTATTCATTTGACTGTTTGAACTGGTGGGCAGTGTTCAAAAAGTGTCTTCCTCCCTATGACAACACAACAAGTAGAATGTTTTAAAAAGAACAATATACAGATGCAATGGATAATGTCATTAACTTTGTGCTACAGGAAAATGTGCCAATTAAAACAGTTTTTTACCATAAATTTTCACGAATACTGATGTCTGTGGTTGAGGTTTATTATACAGTGTCAATTTTAGAACACCCTCTTCCTACCGGCAAAACTTCCCTAATCTTTGCAGCAAAACTCCATCCTCCCTCATAACTCTTTCAAAACAATGTCCGTCTTTCAACCACTGACAGAACACCATTCTTCTTCTTGCATAAAAAAATCAGGAGTGGTCACACCCAGACTTTCTCGTATACTCAGATATGGGGATGAATATTTGAGGAGAAAACCACAAGACAATGATTATATTTTTATATTATGTACATTAAAGAATCATGAACAACAAATCAAATCAAATTAATAATATATTGAACAATTATTATAAAAGTAAAGCTGAAAACAATCGGACTCTGCAGCTGCATGAATAAAAGTTAAAGTACCACTTCCGGATAACGGAAATAGGCCAAAAGTTAATAGAAATTTACGCTTTGTACCTAATACTTGTATGCAAAATTTGTAAGTGAAAGCATACTCAGGTTATCATGTGTACACACACACACACACAAACACACACACACACACACACATACATACATACATACATACATACATACATACATAATTCCAAAAATGGTATTTTCGGATTCAGGGAGGTCATGGAATTTTTGGACAATTTCAATACTTTCCCAATACTTCGTATATGAGAAAGTAAAAATGAGAAAAATGAAAGCTGGGCCCTTTAGAAGGAGGCATGGTAGTTGTCAATCAGCATGGAGATAAGCATCTGTCAATAATCATTTCAAGCTACACAGTCATCTTTGTATATTAATTATAATAATAATATCACTAAATTTCATTTATATAGCTTGTGTGTGAAAACATTTTAGACAGCTAGTTGCATTCCACATTTTTGTTGAAACACCTGCATGCTGCAGCTTCATTATAACTTAAGACACTGTGAATATATAGATGTCGAAATCTATATTGTAAGCAGTGTCAGACACCATGTGCTTAGGGGTCACCTGCATGGCTCCTGTGAGATAAGCGACTCCTCACCAGTATTCCCTCATTTCCATCTATAGTTCTCAGAGGCAAAGTCCAGATGAAGTGTTCTATCACTTACACCCCATTTTGGAGACTCCACCCATCCGAGAGAAATCCTATAATTCATGCCACTTACTGTAAGTGGTGCTTACTTTGAACCCAAACCTGACTGAGACAGTGCTGTAATCAGACAAGGCAACTTTAAGTCCATGGCAGAGGCTGTTTATTTACATTGTCTTTATTTAATGTTGTACTTTATTAAATGTGGTCACCAAGTAAGTGCCCAACTCTGTGTTCCTCTCATCCATTACATCAGATATGTTTAATGTAACAAAATAATTCAACTAGAACAACAGAAATGCAGCTCTCTCTTTAAATGTGTATTTTAAGGAAGAAAGGGAACTGTTGATTTGTTGTTTACTGTACATTTAGTATAAAAAACACTAACAAAACAAGTGTATGTTTTCGGTTATAAAATTGTATTTAAGAATTTCTTACCAAAAACTGTGTCCACATTTGGTCATGTGAGCTTCTTCTATCATCTCAAAGCAGATTGGGCTAAAAACAAAATATTAAATTAGCAAACACAGAAACAAATTCTGACTATGAAGAAATAATCTTTACCATGACATCCTCAATTCTAACACTGGTATCTTCCAATTAATAGTCTGAGCAGCACTGTAACATAAGCTTAAGCTTATAAAAAAGCACTTTGAAAAGCTACACATTGAAATTTCATATTAGCTTATGTAATTATTAGCCAACTCACCAATACATTATCTTTAATTATGTGCACAGTACAAATACATACAATTACAAATATTCCATGCCTGCAAGTCTAAAATTACAGGTTTTAAAGTAACTTAAAATATTATTTGAAATTTTAAGAGAGGTAGGTCTAATTAAAAAAAATGATAAAGACATGTTAACATATTTGAGAAGTTTTTAAGACAAAAATTATAAAAGCTGTTGTATTGTAAGTTATAATATATTTATGCGCGGACATCACATTCCTGTAAATATGTGCAATTCATCGTTCAGTACAATGTGCTAATAGTGAGTACTTTCCTAAATCTGTAGGAAAAAGTCAGAAAATGCATAAATTAACACTACAAAGGAGTGTAAGAGGGTTGTCTGGGTTCCGCGCGGAATTTTATCGTTTGTTGAGTGTCAGCCTGTCTAAACCTGTTCTGCTGTGTAGAGGGATTATTCAAGTGGTTGCATGTTTTTGTTCAGATGTTTTGCTCCCTCTCTTCCTTCAGAATGAACACGAGAAGCAAACGAACTGAGTGCGCAGCCGGCGCTAGCGGCGAAGCTCCCAACTCCATGCGTGCGTGACTTTCGAGTGATGATTTTTTACGACTTTTCTGATGGTTTAATCCGCTCGGTGAAACGCACCATGTTTGCCATCTTTTTCAACATTGATGGCATTGTCGCGTCAATTCCGCTGATAGAGAGGAAAACTGTGACCTCTGAGTGGTACACCACTCAGTGCCTGCCTGACGTTTTTTCTGCGATGGCTAGAGGCCGGTCCAAGAACTTGCGAAGGCACTTTTTGCATCATGACAATGCGCCAGCCCACACGGCTAATGCGACGAAGCATTTCATTGAAGACAGTGGTGTCAGCGTTTTGAACCCGCCACCCTACTCGCCTGATCTTGCACCATGTGACTTTTGGCTCTTCCCGAAGGTGACAGAACCCCTGCGAGGCCACAACTTCGAAACTCGAGACGAACTGATTGCAGCTGTCAAAGAACAGCTGGACAACCTCCCAAAGACAGCCTTTGGCGAGTGTTTTGCGGCATGGGTCAGAAGAGCCCAAAAGTGCATTGATGTTGGCGGTGAATACTTGGAAAAAGTTTAAAAAGGATCGAAGTACATGAGAAAAATAGAAAAAAAAATCCTTGGCTACTTATTTCGAGTGATTCCGCGTGGAACCCAGACAACCCTCGTATTTTTATACTTCAAATGAAAACTCATTTCTACATATTACACTACAAAACAAATGCTCTAAACAGGCTTTTTATTTATTTTTCTCTGGAAAAATTGACTAGATGTTATAGAGGTTTCATATTGTTTTCATGCATCCATCCAGGCCCCACATTGGCTTACACAATTAAGATCTGGTGGAAAAGTCTGGTGGAAACATGACCGGCATCCAAACAAAATCCATACATTCAGCCTCCCATTTTCAGGAAGCAGCCACTAAGAAGCTGTCATGCTCCTGCCCTTACTCGTTGCATCATGGTTACATTAATATCTCATTTACAATAAACATAGCATTCAAACATTTCACATTTTATGATTATTATGTACCAAACTGTTCTTTATTCTTTTACTTATAGTCATTTTCTTTCCTTATATCATATAGTTAATCAAACCAACCTTTGCAAACTCGTCCCCTTTATCTGCCGCCTCCAATATCTTTTACCAATTTATCTTTTTTTCGAATTCCTCTCTGTCTCTTTGTTGCCCATCTGATAGAACTGTGTCAGCTTTACATTGTCTTTTTACGTAGAAGTCCTGGCCAGTCTCTTCCCCTTGTTAATACATGTGTGTATGGCTTCTCTTCCAGTATGTCTTTATTTTTTCTCTACACAATGTACTCTTTTAAAAATGTCTGCCTCCTGTCACTTGTTCTGCTACAAAATTAAATTTTATGCATGGGAACTATTATTGCTATTCTCTTCATAACATTCAAATGAAAACCCTTAAGTCTGGTAAGCAATGCCAACATGTGATATGAGAATAACTCAAATTTAAAATATTGTTTGAAAATTCTTGGATAGTGGTTTCAGTTACCAATACATTTTCTGAACCTTGCTCATCAAATGTTCTGTAGAGGCAAAAGCTATTGTTGCAGCAACACACACAAGCCACAAACCAACACTAGAGAAGAGGTCATTCATCACAGTATACAATTCCACACATTCCTGTTTTTATTGATACCAATCCAAACATCCTGAAAGGGGGTAGAAGTGCATCAATTAATATGCCAGCAATTAGAACTGGTTGATTTTCATTTGTAATACACAATTCACCACTTCAAAATTATTTATTGATTTTAAATCTTACAGAAAATTAGCTACATATGTGCTCCAACTACTGCTGCTGTGTTTTCAGATTTGTAGTTTTAACAAAGCATTACATTACAGAAGACAGATACTCTTATGTTAACCAGTCTCATCCTTCTATAATGAAACTAATTTATTAAAGCGAGATCTGCTTCAAAACGGCACTCCTGCTCACACTGAATTAGTTGCTTTGCAGAACTGTGGATTCAAAAAGATTCCAAAAGCATCCCATTTCCCAAATCTGGCCTTGTAAGACCTAGGGCTGAGCCGATGATATTGTCCATCGCCAATTGGCTGAACACATCATCGATGTAAATATACACTGTCGACTGGCTGCAAACATTTCCAGAAATTTACTCAAACTGCACCCATCACTTTTTTTTTTTTTTAAATCTAGTACATCTCACAAGAAAGTTGTCAGAAACTCATACTCGTAGCAGGAGGCGAGGGAGATTCCTGTGCAGAGCTACAAGTAGTTTAGCAGGCATGTGCAGTTAGTTGAGGACAGGAGGGCTGACCAGTGTATCATTCAGAAAGTTTGAATGGGAAGAGCGCAGGAACTTGAAAAGCAGTGAGACTCAAGAAAAGGAAAGTGGCAGCATGGTACTTGTTTGGTCTTGTGGGCAGTGCTTGAAGAGGACCGGAACCAGCAGCCCGCAAAGCTTGAAAGGGAACCTCCATCCCCGGACACCCTAACCCCACTTTCAATATCATATTTCCATGCGCTCCAAACAACCAAGTGTGAGCCTCAAGCCCCATTATGCAAAAGTAATAATAAACTGGTAGGAGGAACAAGGCACTGACTAAACAGAGTACTGCCAGTAATTTAGATCCACTTCAAGCACTACTTGCAGGTAAATAGGAATGTAACTGTACTGAGTACATGAGACAATAAATCTGAAATAACCTCATTTCACTATCTATAAAAGCAGTGCCTTACATTTTTAAAAGGTCAGTGCCATTGTCCTCTGTGTGCACATTGTACATTACAAACTTGGAATATCAATCAACACTCAGCTTTATGTGCTTTTTGCAGTACGTCACTAGAATGCATTAAAAGAAAAGGTAAAATATGCTCTACTTCCACAGGATGATCAAACCCACCGAAATATGATTTTTTTTCTATAATGCATGACATTATTGCTCAGAAGATGGAAGAAAGAGAATGACCAAGGATGCCATGTTTGACTGAGTAAAAGTTAGTATATTTCCTATTAGTAGACATTTATTCAAATTCATTTTATGATGAGGCAGATCTAATTTTAGAGTTTTGTGCCAATACAGCATAATGATTTGTAGCAAATTTAAATGAACTTTGAAAAAAAAATCCCCTATGAAACATCTTGGTAACATTACCGAGTACCACTGCATGTGCAGAACTGAGCAATCTGTGAGACAACAAAACTATAGAATCCCGAGCTAAAGCACCCATACACCATTCCCCCACCCAAAGCACTCCATCTAGTGTAGACATCTGTGGTACATGGGCGAAGCAGCTAATTATTCATAATCCACAAGCACCTCTTCACCCAAGAACCCCTCCTGGCCAAAGGCAATTATATCGTACATTGTCAACATTTTGCAATGATAATGTGAACTTTTAAGAGACTATACAGACATACTACCACCTGCATCCCAACTTGTAGGACCCAGTGTTTCCCCCAGAAATCTAATATAGTTGCACAGTAAAGGAGGGAGAGCCGTGGGGTTCCCTCTGGAAAATTTCACTGTTCTGGTAACATGACCATTTCTATTAAAAATTACAAAGTGAATATTAAGAATAAACAGCAATTTTATTAAATAAATAAGTTATCAGGAAACAAAAAATATAAAAGGAAATCTCTATTTAAAATCCAATGTCTGTCTGTCTATCTGCTTTTCACGAGAGAAGTACTTAAAGGATTTAAAGGATTTTTCCTGTATTTGCTTAAACATTCTGGTTGATTTTGCGACTTCTCTCATCACACTAAGTATCATAGTTCGCTTGCAGGAGCAATTTATTCGTGTTAATCTGAGACAGAGACTGCGGGGCGAGGGGAGGGGAAAGCGTGACGTCAGGAGTGGGGAGCCAGGCGGGGCCCTTCTCACTCACGAGCCAGTCTCCATTCGAATTGCTCTACCTCTGGCCACATTTTGGAGCGGACCTTGCCTTCGTTTAGCTAGCGATACCCGTTTGTTAATTGGTTTTTAAAGTTCTCCTGTTTCACTACTACACGGGTAGAGCCGTGGGGGACGGCTAGTTTTCAATAAAAATATTGCCTCTCTGAATGAATAGATTAAAACTGTAGTTAAGATGATGCTCAGAAACTGAACAAAAGAGATAAATGTAGCTGTACATTCAAAAGACATCCATTCTTTGAAGATAAAGAAGATTGCAAGACCAAGTTTTACTTTTTTAAACCGTTATTTTAAATAAAGCAACTCTATGTGATTTAAGAAAGTTGAACAAAATACTGTAGTAATAAGTCTTTTTCTTTCTTGCTATGAACATACATCATGCACAATAAACATACCTCCATTGGTTTTATGGGCATTAGGGGAGCCAAGTTAAAATGAAACAATGAAATAAACTTGCAGAGGGATTTGGATAAAAAAGCAGTATGTTGTAAATCTGAAATCACATGAAACATGCTACCAATGACTTAAATTCTATAGTCTTAGTTTTTTAACCTATCAATGTTGAAAAAGTTCGCCTCCCGGGTCATCCCTGCGTGGAGTTTGCATGTTCTCCCAGTGTCTGCATGGGTTTCCTCTGGGTACTCCGGTTTCCTCCCACAGTCCAAAGACATGCAGGTTAGGTGCATTGGCGATTCTAAATTGTCCCTAATGTGTGCTTGGTGTGTGGGTGTGTGTGTGTGCGTGTGCCCTGCGGTGGGCTGGCGCACTGCCCAGGGTTTGTTTCCTGCCTTGTGCCCTGTGTTGGCTGAGATTGGCTCCAGCAGACCCCCATGACCCTGTAGTTAGGATATAGCGGGTTGGAAAATGGATAGATGGATTGATGGATGGATGATGAAAACGTAGGTGCACAAGAAAAGAAAAAAGATTTTATTTAGGTGGCATAACAAAAGCTTTGTGAACATTATAACAACATGTATATTTGATTACTGTGTATATATATATATGTGTAATACACACAGAGTCTCACTTATCCGACATAAACGGGTCGGCAGAACGTCGGATAAGCGAAAATGTCAGCTAATAGGAGGTGTTAAGAAAAAGCCTATTAAACGTTAAACTATGTTATAATTTTACATATTATGAGCCTAATACAGTGGAACCTCAGTTCACGAACATCTCTGAACACGTACAAATCGGGTTATGATCAAAACGTTCACCAAACTTTTGCCTCTGTACATGACCACACACTCGGTATAGGAACAAGCCAGTTTCCCTTTCGGTTTGTGCGCGCTGATGATTTCCGCACGTGTTCAGTCTCTCCCTGTGCAGCGTTAGAGAGAGAGTGCGAGAGAGAGACACAGACAGACACATGCACGCGCAAGAGAGAGAGACACACGCAAGAGAGACACATACACACGCGCGACAGAGAGACACACGCGCGCGCGAGAGAGACACATACACACGCGCGACAGTGACACACATACGCGCACACACACACGCGAGAGAGACGCACACACACACGCGCACACACACACGTGAGCGTGCGAGAGAGAGACACGCGAGCGCACACACACACATAAACACACTACGCGAGCGTGAGAGACAGACGCACACACGCACGCGAGAGAGAGAGAGACACACGCACGAGACGCACACACGCGCGCGCACACACACATGCGCACGCACGCACACACACACACGAGAGACACGCACGCCAGAGATGGCCAGCCACATAATCCACTGTAATCATGTTTTACAACAAAACAGAAAAATTTAACAGAAAAAATTAGCTTAGCAACAAAAAATAGACTACGTTCACGCTCGCAACTTGCAGTTCTTGTTGCCGATTGATGCGTTTTTTTTTTTTTGCGGTGGGATGTCGGATAATACAGAATGTTGGATAAGCGAGACTCTACTGTTTATATAACATATAGTGACCGCCCCCCATGCCAAAACACGGGTGACACATCCATTGAGTGTTATTCATCAACTATGAGTTCAGTCTTGCCGCACAATGTGTCCGTCAACTGATGGTTGATATGGGGAATACTTCAATCTGCCCACTGATCTGGCCCATTTGTTTTTCTTTTCTGTCTCCTCTCCTTCAGGATGACCCAATCCCAGCCACTGATCCACAGCCACTGGACTAACCAGACGAGGAGGGATTATCTGTTACTGAACTGAAGAAGAGAGCCAAGGCACGACAACTATGTAAAAAACCTTGCTTAGTCTTGGGTAGTTGTTTCAATAGTTTGGGTTTTGAACATTTTGATCAACCCGTGAACATCTATTAAACAGTTAAGAGTGGTTGGCTGTTATAACTAACACACACTACATACTTAAGCAAACATTTAACATGTATCATTCCATGTCAAATCAACCGATTTTACAGAAATCCCACGTACTATGATCTCAGAAAATTCTGAAAAAAATGCCAGGTGTACCTATGTTATTCAGGAGACACCTTAAAAATTATTTTGATGCAAGATCAATATTTTCCAATGTATAGCCAATTTTGTGAAAGGAGAGGGGTATCAAATTTGACTGCTTTATTTTTTCATTAATTTCACAAGACCATATCTTAGGAACAAAAAAAAAAACCAAAAACTAGCAGGCTCAAATTTTGCATACTAGTACCTTTATAGGTATAGTACATAACAAGATCAAAATGTTTGGTCCAGGTGACACCACTTGGCAAGAGCAGACCTTCAAAAATGGAAAAAAAATTGTCTTTGGCTTTGCCATGTTTCAGAAAGTATACTTCTAACTGATACAGCCTGTTGACATTTTTTCCATGTTTAGATACCTACACTAAACTTTTCAAAAGGTCATAAACAAACAAACTGCATCAGGGTTTGACCAGCACACCTCTGAAATTTGAAAAAAAAAATCATTTTGGGTCCAATTTTCAAACCAGCTTAATACACTGTGGGAATGTCTGACATTTTTAAAATTATTTTTCCTGTATCCTACATGGTCCCTTCTTTCCCAAAAAACAAGTCTTACTTTTCTTATGTAAATCTTTCATTTTTATTTTCCATTCTAAACATGGGTTAAATTCAACACTCATCAAGTTCTTTATTATTAACATGGGTGTAGGATTAATGGAAAAAAATAAGTAACCAAAGGCACATTAAGCGCAGCACATGAACAAAATCTGCTTGATTTATCATTAAATGCAACACTGTTAACATCTTGGTATTGCAGCAGCAGGAATGTGACCCATTTCATTTCTGTTTCAATCGAAGTGCAGAGTGTACGACATCTTTGTCTTTGAGATCAAGATAGTACAGCCTCCCACTGACCATTGTAAGTGCACTAAGCAGTACAATGACACACTGTAATGGCACCTAACAAATATTGTCTCTAGGTGGTCAAAGGTAAGACTGTGCAGAATAGTTTGGATGCATGAAACATACAATATCAGGATGACTGATTCTGCTATACTCTTGTCACGAATCACACCAATCCAACATTTTTCATCATACATTCACCCAACATAGCGTCCAATAGGACACTGGTCTAATGGGACAGACACATCTGACCATCAGAAGTGTGATTGTAAGAGGGCAGGATCTCACCTGCTGCTTGAGTGTTGAATATTCGGTCAATTAACTGTCTTTACTAGACACCCGGTTAACTTTGAGTTTGCCATCTTCTGTAGGGATATAACAGTGATATAGTCCCAGTTACTCCTTTGGCCATGGAGAATTGCATTCTCTGTTCAGCAACTTGACATCATCATTTGACATGAAACAGTGCAAGTTTGATAACTTACTGATTGAAAACTTAATGATTACCATTATTGGCACATGGTGCATTCAGCTTATGTTTAGGATGGAAAACAAGCATGAAAGATTTGCATAAGAAAAGTAAAGTTTGTGCTTTGAGAAAGAAGGGACAATGTAGAATAAATGAAAAATATAAAAAAAATTATCTGCGCAGTCCCACTTGCCATTAAGGTGCTCTGAAAATGAAATCCAAACTGATTTTTTGGATTTGAGAGGTTTGCTGTTCAAACCCTGATACAGTTACATTCCTGTTTATTGCTTTTTCAGAAAGCCTACATAGTTATCTGAATAAGGAAAAAAAGTCAAAAATCTGTGTTGGTTACAAATACAGTGCTGTGATAAAGTATTTGCCCCCTTCCTGATTTCTTATTATTTTGCATGTTTGTCGCACTTAAATGTTTCAGATCATCAAACAAATTTAAATATTAGACAAAGGTAACCCAGGAAAACAAAAAATGCAGTTTTTAAGTGACAATTTTATTTATTAAGGAAAAAAACTATCCAAACCTACATGGCCCTATGTGAAAACATAATTGCTCCCTAAACCTAATAACTGGTTGTGCCACCCTTAGTAGCAACAACTTAATTCAATTCACCGCCATATATTTGTGCTAATCTGAGAAAGAGGCTGCGGGCCAAGGGAAGGGGGAAGTGTGCCGTCAGGAGTGGGGAGCTGGGCAGGGTCCTCCTCACTCACGCGGCTCCAATCGAGTTGGTGTACCTCTGCGTTTTGGAGTATACCTTGCCTCCGCTTAGCTAGCGATACCTGTTAATTTATTGATTTTTAAAGTTTGTCTTGTTTCACTACTAAGCAGGCGGAGCCACGGGGAACAGCAAGTTTGGAAATAAGGTAGAGACAGAAGACACAAACACAATGGAGGGTAAAAGGTTAAAGAATTCAAAAGTGAGAAGTGTTTTCAACTTTAGATTTAGTAAGAAATCTGTCTCTTGGAAAATCTGTAAAAGTGCAGTAGCCAAGCACAGGAGTATAATTATGATGTAGGAGCACCAGAAAAGCAAACACATTTAAGTAATGACAGAAGAGAAATGTGGCTCTGCACAGTATTTGATGCTGTCGTCTTCTTCTTTTGGCTACTCCCGTTAGGGGTTGCCACAGCGGATCATCTTCTTCCATATCTTTCTGTCCTCTGCATCTTGTTCTGTTACACCCATCACCTGCATGTCCTCTCTCACCCACATCCATAAACCTTCGCTTAGGCCTTCCTCTTTTCCTCTTCCCTGGCAGCTCCATCCCTAGCTTCCTTCTCCCAATATACTCAGCATCTCTCCTCTGCTGCACTGGCATGAAAAAGGAGTCTGGAAGTGTTAAAGACTCTGTTTATCTCAAGGACTCTGCTGCCATCTAGTGCATAAACTCAAACAATACACTCTGGACAGCCTCAAAAAAATGCATTGTGTTACTATGCAAAAGATACTGCCTGGTATAGTTGGTATCATCATGTGCTCTTCACATCCTGTGATACCCAAACAAAGAAATTTCGAGAGATTATCCAAATCTGTCCCTTTTTTACATATTTGTCCCAACTTCAAGGTTTCTTGAGAGAAATCAAACTTGTCAGTTTTTCAATAATCCATTACTCAAGAACTCTACTAAATCAGCCCTAGCTATTGTTGTCAAAGTTTCTTACTTGAATGACCAGACTATGTTGTCTACCACGTGTGCAAATCCAGAATTAGAAAATGAACAGACTTACAATTGATGTTACTTGTTGTCAAATAATTGTAACTGACAGACCAAATATGTATGTTATGCTGTATGTGAGATAGATAGATAGATAGATAGATAGATAGATAGATAGATAGATAGATAGATAGATAGATAGATAGATAGATAGATAGATAGATAGATAGATAGATAGATAGATAGATAGATAGATAGATAGATAGATAGATAGATACTTTATTAATCCCAGGGGGAAATTCACATACTCCAGCAGCAAAAAATATTGAAGAGTAATAAAAAATGCAGGTAAAAAAACAGACAATAACTTGAATAATGTTCAACGTTTACCCCCTCTGATGGAATTGAAGTGTCGCATAGTTTGGGGGAGGAATGATCTTCTCAGTCTGTCAGTGGAGCAGGACAGTGACAGCAGTCTGTCGCTGAAACTGCTCCTTTGTCTGGAGATGACACTGTTTAATGGATGTAGTGGATTCTCCATAATTGATAGGAGCCTGCTGAGTGCCCGTTGCTCTGCTACGGATGTCAAACCGTCCAGCTCTATGCCAACAATAGAGCCTGCCTTCCTCACCAGTTTGTCCAGGCGTGAGGCATCCTTCTTCTTAATGCTGCCTCCCCAGCACACCACTGCGTAGAAGAGGGCACTCGCCACAACCATCTGATAGAACATCTGCAGCATCTTACTGCAGATGTTGAAGGATGCCAGTCTTCTAAGGAAGTACAGGCGGCTCTGTCCTTTCTTGCACAGAGAATCAGTATTGCCAGTCCAGTCCAATTTATCGTCCAGCTGCACTCCCAGGTATTTATAGGTCTGCACCCTCTGCACACAGTCACCTCTGATGATCACGGGATCCATGAGGGGCCTGGGTCTCCTAAAATCCACCACCAGCTCCTTGGTTTTGCTGGTGTTTGTTTTCACTGCATGCATCACATTAGGCGGTTATACTCATGAATATTAATATGCATTCATAAACCAAACAACAAATTTAGAGTTTGTGGATTCATATTCAGTATGATATTTTGCCCACAGTGCTATAAACTGCGTGTCTCTGCATCATGTTTCTGTTAGGGAGTAGAATATGTTATATTACTAGAGAGACTTGCTTGTGTTTCAAAGAACTGAAACACTAAATACATTTTATTTAGGTATTAACAAATAGAGGATCTCACTTCATCACCAGTGTAAATAAGTAAAACAGTTGCTGTACTGGCAACTGCTGTTAACAATGCCGGTTGTGCAGTTTCCTTCCACATTCCATTGTTCTTTATGCATGAATCTTGATATGTACGAAGTTTTTCCCTTGACCCTAAACTGTATACATAGGATTGAAAATGGATGGATGCTTGGAGAGATATCTGTATATGTACAAAGAGAGAATGAACGCAAAGCCTCTGTTCCTTTATTGGGACTGTGTATTAAAAGGAAATTAATCTCACCATCTGCAAGTGAAAAAATTATAACTCACATCTCCAAAATGGGACAAAAGCAGCAAAGGCGAAAGCCTACGTGTGTGTGTGTGTGTGTGTTTTGCCTTTCTTATTAAAGAATAACTCCGACAATCACACACTGAAATTCTCAAGCCTATAAACACAATGCATTCCCTAGTATAATGTCTGTTTTTCTTTTTGACATGTTAATGTAATTCTGTAGCACTGTGAGCAATTTTCATGTGATTTTTTTTCACACACTTTTATCATGTATTATTATTAACGACTCAGAATCGAAGTATCAGTTCTTGTGATATTTCTAATTAAGAAGAAGAAGATTTTAAAAAATGACACTGCAAAAACTTTAAAGTGTTTATTGTGTAAATAAAAATGGGCAAGCGTATTTTCTCAAAAAGCAAAATAAAAGAAAAAGCCTTAAACATTTTAAAAGAATTTCAGGGAAAAACAACCTCTGCATTTTTTTTAGCGTGAGAATTTAGTTGTACAGACTTATTACACATATACTTTGTGCTTAAAAGTCTGAGCACTTGCTTGTCAAACTGCAAGCATCACTTATATAAATGTAATGAATTATTATTATTATTACTCTCTAAGCTAGTGTTTAGAATTCAGGTGTAACTTTTGCATCATTTCATGGAAGATTACTAATACCCTACTGAATTCAACATAAAAAGTGAATGTTTTGATTAATAAACAATTTTTTGTTTTTTACAATCTGTATTTATTTGCCCCAGAAATCTTAGTGTTAAGAGAAGCTGCATTTATAAATGGAAAACAGAAAAAAAAAACATTTGCCTCGACTGGCTTAAATTTTTAAGGTAATGAAAATTTTTTTTTTTATAAAATTACCACATACGTCCACTTCAAAGAGATATTCATGTTTCAGAAAATGTGCCTTTCATGTTTCTGAGTTATGTTGATGACATACAAAAACAATTTGGAATTAATTTTTTTTCTTCATAGATATTTGGCACTTTGTTTAGTAAAGGATATATTCTCTCTTCTCTGTTCAAAGCAACTCTTATGAATGAAATTTTCATGAAAGGATGAAATCTTCAGTATAAAAAAAGGGCATTAAGGATCCATTAGAGCCAACTTGAAAGGCTGTGGGCAGAATGTACCAAATAATCTAGAAGTAAATCACATGCCTATTCAGCACAGCATAGTTTTTCAGACAAAATGATTCAGAAATGTGAATATCCAGAATGGAGATACAAATTGAAACAAATACTGTATCAGCAAATACAGAGAAATAAAGATGAAAATCACTCCAGGTGGGTGCTCATTCATTCATTGGATGTTCCTGGAACTGTAGGCAAGGGAAAGTCATGCAGTTATGCCACTGCTATTTTATGAAAGTTGACTTATCCTTCTAACTTTGATTTTCACAAGAACTGTCCTCATAATGGGTGTACAAGCAGGGATAGTTGCCAGTATATTTAGTAACACTCTGCAATGATGGCATTAGTTCATTCACAAAACTGATTCATTCACATGTGCGTTTGTGTGTGACCATTGACTATCTGGTGCCAGGTCTGTTTCGATGTGTATAAGATCACTGAGACACCAGGCCTCCCCCTCCCAGATACTATCATCTACCGGAAAAAAAACAAACAAAAACATCATCATTTTCAACGCTTGCTGCCAACTTCGGCCCAGAAAATGTACTATCCATGAACTACCT
The DNA here is from genome assembly GCF_900747795.2 of Erpetoichthys calabaricus. NCBI lineage: Eukaryota > Metazoa > Chordata > Cladistia > Polypteriformes > Polypteridae > Erpetoichthys > Erpetoichthys calabaricus. The sequence goes on from NC_041403.2 coordinate 60,897,952, forward strand.
AAACTAAGACAGTAATACATTCAGTTTTAGATCTGCATGGCATCAAGGTGAGAAAGGACTTGCAAACTACATACACAGCAGGATTTGAACATAGAACGTCTGGGCCTGTGTGGTTGCTGCATTGTAAAGCATTTTCAAGCCCAGATTTTGCAGGACTGTAAAAGGCTGGCAAACCACTGAAACAATGTTTCTCTAGACACTTTTTCTTTTACATACCAAGCCTCCAGCCCTTAAAATATGGATATCGTTACCCTGCCACTATTCTAGGTATGGGTAGTCCTCGGTTGGCTTCTGATCAAAAAATAGGAAGACTCACAGGCACCTTTTATTTGATGGCTTTTGAAATTTAATGCCTTCATTTAAAGAGGTCATTCTCCACATGTACTGGTAGTGCGTGAAAATCAAAAGGTATTACACAGACCTGTTTCCTACAAGAGCTATGCCCTTTCTATCAAAGTATCTTGCGGCAACCTGTAATGAAGCTAATAGTACTGGACTTTTCATAGCTCATATGCAAAAGTAGTAAGTAATGTGTCACTGATTCTAATAAGATCAATAAAATCTTTGATAACTTCTGAGAATTTAACTTTAGAAAAATGTCCTCAAAACTCCATGATTAGTGATAACTGAAAAATCATTCCAATTAGCAACACAAACAAGGCCTCACGTGACTAAGCAGGCTGGTTACTGGACACGTAACATTTCAAGTGGCAGTAACAGTAAGTCTACTGAATTTATTATTACATATTTCCTATAGGTGCATTACCAATGACCAGTTATCTGAAACTTTACAGCCTCATGTTCTGTCTCTTTAATTCTGTTGGTTTTTTCTCATCTTCAACCTACTGTAATTTCTTACTTAAGTATGCAGGCACATACAAGTATGGGGTAGAAACAAGACAAAGATCTGTCAACTTTGTAATCAGAAATAGCATAGAAGAAATGATTGTCTAAATGATTAGAAGAATTATAATTTCAGCTGCAAAGGGATTTTCATAACACTATCCAAGTATAATTGCACCATTTGTAAAGCTAGTTACCTTTAATCAAATAAAGAAGTCGAATGGCTGTCTTATAATCAATACAGGACAGCATTCTAAGCCTTTAAAAATTGATACATTTTCAGAGCTTTTTTCTGCAGTACTTGCTGCCAACCACATACATTTCTGAGGCATATGAATGTATACTACAATTATTTAAAAAAAAATTAAAAATATCAAATCTATCCTTTAAACTTGCTAAAGTTAAATTTCAGAGCTGACTAAAATAATCTAATCTTTCTAACTTCTCAGACAGCCATCTTTCAACAAACACTGCCTCATGTAGTCAGCTAATTGCAGACTTGAAAATAAAGATAATGAATTTGTCCAAGGCAAGGGTAGGTCGTAATGATAACTTATAACTTCCAGGATTGAATATCTGCTGTAAGAAACATCATTAAGATGTGGAAGTGAAGATGAACTGTTCCAGTCAAGATAATCATAAATAGCTCTGATGGAACAGCTCATGAAATGCAGAACATACTTAGGCTATGTCTGCAAAACACCTGCAGAAAAGTATATCTTGTGCCAGGATGGTGGTCCAAAGTACGGCATTGCTTAAAATTAAACATATAGAACAGAGGCTAAAGGAAAGCCTTTTCCATGCTGTACAAAGCTTGTTCTTGGGCAACCACACTTTAGATTATTAGGTAGACAAACTTGGGAAAAAAACATAATGGACAAGCTATGCATGTTTCCTAAAAATACTATCATTTTTACTGTCTGCCCATAGCAACCTGTGCCACCTTCAGAAAAAGTCAGATTATGTGGTATAAAAGTAGCTTTCTGTCAGGGCACTGAAGCTAAGCGGTTTATGTAATGATACTGAATCGGTCGGTTGTCGGAACATGTGAACTTAAAAGTTGCCTAGCCCGCTGTCTGAATCACAAATCTTGAAAATGTCCCTATTCCCTTCCGAGCATTCTATGCATCAACATATTGTGTAATGTAATGATGATCGCTGTATTTAAGTGACATATCCAATCTACACGGATAACTGCCAAAACTGCTATGATATCCAAAACACCAATCGCCTAATTTTCCTGCACATTGACAGATCTCTTTAACGGTTGGACCGATTAAACAGACTTTCACATACCAATAACTCTTACTAAAACGAACAAAAATATATTTAAAAAACTGCAAAGTACTCACCAGACAAAGTCGTTGCTCTTATCTTCGTAGGAGTTGAGGAGGCCGTTGCAAAGGGGTGTTGGAAGGGGCCTTTTTCGGCTTGAGGATGACACTGATCTCCCCAGTGATGCACTCCCCCGAGATGAAGAAACCCCCAGTCCCACTGCCCCGATTCCCAGAGTCCGTGAGGAGATACCGTTACCGGAGTTGCTACTGTTGTTCGTAGTGTTACTACCGCCAATACTAGTGTTGCTGCTACTGCCGCTGCTGGTTCCACTACTTGTCCCAGGTCCCGACCCCACTCCCCCGCCATTCTGCTGCTGCTGCCGGCTAGATGACATAACGCAAGGCCGCTGCACAGCTCGGCTCTAGCAGGCCGCTTCTCCCGTTCACAGCATCTGGGCCCAGGATGGTCCAACAAATGCTGGCACAATTTTAAAATGGAAAAAATAGTAGCAATAAGAAAAAAATATAAAAATCAATCTTCCATGCAGCAGACCAGATTTTGTTTCCCGGTAGCCGTAAAAAATGAGGTAAAATCACGCTGAAATTCCAGTAATTTCTTCTGCAGGACTTGGAACAAAAACAAAAAATAAAAATCCCTGTATAAATTAAACAATAAGAGGCCAGTACTTGCAAACTACACGTTGTATTCCCGTTAGCGAGCTTTACAGGATTACACGGGCCACCTTGGCGCACTACGTCACTACGCAGGATTCCATACGTGCAGGTATTAAAAAAGTTGAATGGGCTGCTGGGAAATGGAGTTTCTGGTATTTGAAAACGCAAACAACACAAACGAGGAAATAAGCTGGTGTTATACTACTTGTTCTTGGAAGCTTGTACAAACATCTAATCAGAAAACTTCACACGGCTCAAACGTATTTGCATTCAAAATCACTAATAAGAGAGTTAACTGGATTCAATAAGGTAAGAAAATACAGAAAACAACCCAGAACGTTTCCAGTATTGTACCTGCAAGTATTATTAGAACAGGAGGAAAACAAGAAATCTTGGCCAGTCACGTATCAGTCTGATCATTTTGGCAATATTCTCCTAATGTAAATTTTTTGAGGGATAGCCTATGCAACTCTGCAATGGATAAAAGAGTTTAGGAAATACACTATAGATAACTGTAGATTGGTCTTCTTTATATTTTGCATGTCAATTTTAGCTTTCTTTCTAAATGTCAAGCTTGGTCATTTTTATATTGGTTACACATTGGTTTTATTAGGAAAAAAAAATTAAAAACAGTGGGTTTAAAATTCAGTCAGAATATAAAACATAATACAATATTCTTAGGTTCAGTCCAATACAGGGGTGAGGAGTCACAAGATGGTGTTCTGATGGCTTTGGATATAAACCTATAAATAGTCTGGACTAGGAGACTGTTAACTGCAGGACACACTCAAACTCATACCCACACTGTTACTGCATTTTTGAGGGATGCATACATCAGAAAATCTCTCCCAGACACAAGAAAAACAAAGATCAAGCACATGATTGAAATCCATGCTGAACATGTCTGATGGGTGCACAAACCAGGGCACCACCATGCACACACTTTATCTATATACTATATACATCATATACTGTATATACAATGTGTGTGTATATATATATATATATATATATATATATACAGTATATATATATATATATATATATATATATATATATATATATATATATATATATATATATATATATATATATATATTGTCCACTGGGGGTGTATCTGAACCACAGTTTCCCCAACCTAATTGAAGCACCACAGTCAGGTTCAAATAAAGTTGTTTTATTTCACAAGTCCAAGGCAAGCCTGTCCCCTGTGTGAAGCCGACTAGCCACATCATTACATCCCGTATATGCTTCAGGATTAGGTGGAGTAGTCAAAAAGTAGGGGAGAACTCCCACGGTTGCACCCCCTAGTGGCCCCTGTGTGCACCCAACAGGGTTGTCCTCTCAGATTACAACTCCCATGAACCTCTGTAGAAACCCAAATAAGCGCATGCCAGTGGAGTACTGCCACCTAGTCAACAAGGGGCTCTTTACCCCCAACCAACAGTCACACATGAGGCAGAGAGCAGACCTCATCCTGGCTGATATGCACATCCATCATGAAGCTCCCTCCAGCATATTGTTCTAACCAGGCAAGGTATGACCTTCCATCCTGCATGGTAGGTGGGTTAGTCTACCAGTCTATATTACTATATGCAGTAAATGGATAAATGGCATTCTTCTTCATGGACAGGATTTTAAATCGAGTGGACCAGGGGAGACAGCCTTCCAAGACTCTGTTCTTCCTCAATATACTAAGTAGCAGCATTTGTGGATCAGTGTACACATGCACAAACCCACAAGGCATATTGAGAACTGTAGTCCCATTGGGTAGCCCTGCTGGGTTTCATAGTTGATGCCAGGGGAATATGCATGGGAGGATTATCCCTGTTTTTAGGAGTTTCCGCCTGACCCAGAATGGTTCTTTCGTGCAATGTCCTGGCATTGGAAGTATTCCTGGGTCCTGGACAAAAGTGGTTTCCTCATCTCAAATGGGGGTCAGAGTTGAAGAACAACAGTTGCTTGGAGGGAGTGGTAGAAAGGAAGACAGAGAGAAAGAAAAGAGAACTGTGTTTTGACAAAGACATGTAAAGGTATAATTGTAAATAAAAGGTTATTTGAACCTGTGACTGATTGTCATACAGTTGTTTTGAGGGGTTGGATTCCCTGAGATGCCCCCATACAGGCCACAATATGTTTATATACATTTATGTTTCCTTATACTGTATATCCTTCTAAAAATCCATTGCTACAGACCAGAAATTACATTTCATCCAGTGATTTCAAGTCATCAAGGACCTGTTGCAGCAAACTATTACACAGTATCATGACACTTCATTGATTATGGAAAATATTATTAGCTTAGCTCAAGACATTAGGTGTGATATCAGTCATGAAATTCCACTCATCTTTGTGATGAACAATGTTTCAGAACTCCTATGTTCATTTGCTCATCCATGATCATTTTCACAAAAATGAGATGGGCAATGTTCTTATTAGTGAGCAGTAGTTTCCACCTTGTTACTCTGTTTCTTTTTGACCCAGAGCATTTTGGACAGATCGTTACAATATAGCAACACCAAGGAAAACTGACTACTATCTTAAATTTTCTCCATATGAACAATGTGGATTTTACTGTGGTTGGGTGGAGCTTTGGATTGTGAGAAAAGACTTTGTAACCTGTACTGCCTTACACACATTTCCATATGAACAATGTGGATTTTACTGTGGTTGAGTGGAGCTTTGGATTGTGAGAAAAGACTTTGTAACCTGTACTGCCTTACACACATCACTAATGTTTTTGCACAATATTTTTAAAGATTTACCTTTGACAATGGTGTAATGTGTCTCTTCGTCCTGTGTGCAGTTAAAGTCATGTGAATGTAATAGTTTAACATACACAGGTTTTATTCTGGTAAAGGATTAATTATTTAAACAACAAACCTTAATGTTTTCTTACAGGATTTATTTTACTTTTAGATTGTATTTTTCACTAGGTCTACAGTATGTTCCGCTTAGAAAACTTTGCTCACTTAACACTTTGAAAACTTTCATCCACGCATTGCGGAAAAATCCTTGTCTGGCTGTCTCGCCATCTGTCTCCTCTTATGCTGCCACTATTCTGAGAATAAATTGCTCCTAGCTCTCCTCAGTTATTATTTTAGATTTATCTGCCTTTTCCTTTTCAATTTTTTATCACTGAGTTATTTCTTTATGTTCAGTTACTGGCAAAAATCTTTTTGTACTCTAGATGGAAGAGTCGGGCTAGTGCTTCTTTCTTTTTGCAAAAATGAACAGTTCTTCTAACAAAACAATTTAAAATTGGAAGCATGTTGCTTCTTTGGCCAAAGACCACAATATCTGTACTATGTACTCTGTTTATTATATGTAACTTTGCTTTTTTATTTGGCTCTTCAGTCTTCTTCCCTATCTCTCTCTATTCTCTCTCTTCTGGGATGGACGATGCCTTGCATTTTTTACATTTTGTTTCTTTGCTCCAAGTTTGGAGGGTTATATGGGCGGAAAGGGTTGAGGTTATAATTCTGTTTTATGGCTTATCTCCTTATTGATATTATGTTATCTTCCATATATCCTTTAAGGATTGGATACATCTGTATTCATTTCAATTTCAATAAAAAATTGGATTAAACACCTTAATGATTACTATAACTATAATTGTAACTGCTGGGAGACCAGGGATGTGTCTGATTATTTTGCACATTAAACAAATGGAACACACTTCAAATAATGTTGTTACTTTTTCTCTTAGTCAAGTTTTATATATAATTATATATAATTATACTGTATGTAACACAAGTTTCCAAAATATCTGCCCACATTTGCTGGTTAAAATCTCATTTAATTTCAGTGTCACAGTGACAAGAAACTGAGTTGATTAGACAACATCTCCCTAACTCCAGCAAGACATTCTTCAGTACTCTCAAGTCAACTGAGATATACTTTATAAACCCTGTGGGGGCTACTGAGTCAGGCATCTCATGAACAAGAACCTAAAGTCTGATTTTCTGAATGAGAGCAGAGGATGTTTATTCTTATCCTGCCTGTGTCCAACTTGACTGTTTACTCCCTTAACTCCAGAAATGATTTTCAAGCATGGTCAGAAGTGATCCATGGTGGCCACTCAGAAAGAGACTGACACACATCACAGTTATATGTGTTATATGTGTGACCTGATATGCCTGAGAAGTCCCAGTCTTCAAGAAACAGATCTTGGGACAATGGGCACAGTGTTACATTTGAAAGCATCCCATATATCGATCCTCCTCCTTCTCCTTTCGTCCACTTCATCTCAGAGCTTGTGATGTTATTTTCTGGTAAAAAAAGTCTTTAAGCCACCCTATTCAGAGCCACTCAATCCATTAGGTGGCGTTGGCGGCCACCTAGGGCACTGTCATCTAAGGGGCACCATTTATAAAAGTTAAGGGGGAACTCATATACCAAAGGGTGTACATTCTGTTAAAGTCTGTTGTATATACACAAAGGGGCACTGTTTGCACAACTGAAAGGGCACACACTCCAGACAATAAGAGGGTACACAAGTCGTCGAAGTCTAATGATACAGACTTACCGTTATGGCCAAGGAGGGCCAATGTTTGTCTACCCTGCCTGGAGTTCCAAATGGGCTTCACCCAAACATGGGCACTGACCCAACCAAGTTGACAGGGCACAGACAAGCCCAATAAGGCAGCAGTGATTTGTTTACTTTACTAAATTTGGTCTTCGTTTTTATGTCTTGCTCCCTTGTATTAATGATATTTTTCTAATAAATCTTTATTTTTGTAACGTTTGACCTCTTTAGTATAATATTGAGTTTGGGGCTGCTATGCGAGTGCTTCTTATCATATACACGACACAAACAGAGTGACTGGACGACATGAAGCTGTGTCTGGAGAATGTCAATCTCTTGGAAAATCTTCAGTAAGATACAATATGTGGTTGTAGGTTTTCACCTGCTTCACCGAACATGTGTAACAGTAATGACAAAATTCCTATAACTTATCTGATACTTCTGAAAGAACAAAGAGCTGGCCCGCTTTTCCCTAAGCCAGGCAAGCATTTACATTGCTTTTCCTGGCTCTGAGATGTGGCTATTTATTAGTCTTCATTCCAGTACTCAGTTACTGATTTTCCCCTCAGTAAATTAAATACATTTCTTTTTATCTCGCTTTTAAAAATGAGAAACACCACTCCAGTCGGCAAGTCTGTCCTCACACAGAAGAATCACATTAGCCAAGATACCTCCACAATGAAGAATAAACTTAGTCTCACCGGGGCTTTTTTCACTGCCTCCTCTGAGGAACACATATCCTCAAAGTGTAGAAGTCCTTCAAACCTACCACCTCTTGGCATTATTCCAAGTCAAACTCAATACTTCTCCACAGTTGCTGAGAACAGCCTAGAAGTATCCAACAAACACTTTATGTAGGACCTCTTTGAGGATGTGCAAAAATCTTTTACCATAACTTCACTGAACTCCTCCCATACTGTACATGAACCTTTGCTTAAGGAACCATGGCAGTTGTTGCCTACTTTGCCTGCCAATAACTCAGTGAAATCTGAGGATTCTCCTGGTAATACTGAATTGAAGGCATTTTTCTTCCAGCTTACAAATTCTCTCACATTCCCTTTCCATGTGCATCTAGATTTTTTCTTGGTAAACCAGTTTATTCCCAAATACATTCATCTTAATTGTTAGATTTGACTTTATTACATTATGCTACTGTTTGTTTGGTATTTGTATACATACTTGTAGCCTCAATTTTTTTATATTTGGTATATGAATCTTTGCAGTAGTGGTAATGTTTATGGAATGACAAGTGATGGAATTTGCATTGCTATTTCTGTACCAATAAAACACATTGCATTTTTCATTAAAAAAGATGGCACATCACAAACTTCTAAAAAAACCAAATATTGCTATTTCTTGGTTTATTATTATTAGAATTACCTTATTTACTATCATTTGTTCGTTAATACTTATATTTGGCTTTAAGTTAAAGTGTCATTTGTTTTTTGTTTCTATGTTTACAGCTTCAAATGCAAGGTACTAAAGATGACAATAAAACAGAGATCCACATGGTTATGGTAATAACACCCAGAATTTGCCTGAAGTTGGATGGTTAGCAGGGTTTAATTTAGTTAGTGCTTGAGGGAAGACTGCCACGGAATATTGACAGGCTTAAGCTTTTTTGTTTTTGTTTTACTTTCTGGCCAGGAGGAGGCATTGTTTGCCTGTTACCTAGTTCAGTCATTTTGATGTTCAGTCCTGGAGGTCCCCTGTGGCTGCAGGTTTTCATCTCAACCATATTTCTATTTTAATTGGACTCCTATAATTAAGCCAGTTGTTTTTTTTCCAATTTTTGTTTTGCATAAATCTGGGAATTTCAAATGGGTTATGCTACATTTTTACTAAATGAAATAGGAATTTAATGCACAAGAATTCATATTTGCCAGTTAGCATTTTGTTCTTTTTAAATTTTCTGGTTATTTATGCCATTAATTAGTAATAAGCACACAAGTGAGTAACACTACAATAGGTGCCCGTTTGCAGTCATGTCACTTGCTCTGGTGTCTGCTATTCTTGTCATTAATTGTCAGTAGCTGGATATAATTAAGAGGATAAATTCCTCAGAAAAGGTAAATTAGAAAGAAAAAATTAGAGTTAAGCATCTAAAGTTATGGAAAAAAACACAAACATTACTTAATTTCATAAAAATTAATTTAACACTAACATGCTTTTCTGAATGCAAAATAAGAAAATAAATAAAAAGAACAGCTAAATAAATAATGAGATCAATGAAAGGTAATAAACTATTCACTGATTGTCCAACTGCCTGGAATAAAAACCTGCAGCCAGGACTGAACTTGAGAACCGTAGCACTAGTTGATTATTTAGCAAGCAAGGAAGGACAAATTTTTAAAAAAGTATGATAAATATGGAATTAAACAAAAACAAGAAATGAATAACCATTTAGCTATAAATAAAAACCAAAAAAAGCAAAAATTTGTTTTAAATACAGATTTCAGTTTAGCAAACTTAAAATTTGAAAACAAATTTTAGAATATTTGAATAAATATTTTAATAGCTACAGCATAATTTTATACCACTACTATTTTCTGCACCTAGAAAAAAAATTCCATTATATTATAATGGCAAAGCTGTCTACAGTTTATCAGATACTGGGAATTGCTTCAGTTTACTGCAATCTTGTCATGAATAAAATGGAATCAGAAAGTTAATGGATACATGGTTATTCTGAATATATACTTAGTAGTAAAGCCAAAATACAAAAACGGAAATGAGTAGGGCACTTATAAAATATTAGTGTGAACTCGGCAAGACTTTCTTAACATAACAGTCTCTTCAGTATCAATCCATGCAGTTGAGTTTTGCACGATAATGGCAAAAAAATGAGTGGAGAAGGCAAGTCAAAATGCAATGCAACAGAATACTTTTTTCTGGTTATGGCAGAATGGATCTCATTCAACAGAAAGAATAAAATTACTAATAAACACACAAGTACTGAAGGAGAAAATGAGAAGTAAAAACTACCAATGCCACCTCACATGTTTGATTGATACAGCCTGGTTTGTCGCAGTGTGATGCTACAACATTACGTTGTGGATGATGAAGTTTTGTTTACTGAAATATGTTACTTATGAACTCCAAGGCATATCTGGCATGAATTAAAAACACAACCTTTATTTGCGTTTTAATCATGCATCAGTCCCACTGTGAAAATTTAGTAACCTCATGCCCTGCTAAATTTATTCTGGTACTATTCTCACCTTGCTTCTCCTATTTACGTATTGTAATTTTCACAGCCACCAGTAGATGGGGCAGAGATGTTAAATGAATCCTAGTTGCAGCATATTTTTATTTGATTGATTAATTTAAAATATTAATGCAATTCCAATTCTGATTCTTTTCTGCACAGTTTCAAATAATAAGGTTTTTAAATAATAATGTATCTTGAACTTTGATTGAGTGCAAGAATGCAAACGCAACATTGAAACTGCACCTCTTTTGTTGTAATTTATAGATGCACTGTGTTACACAGCCTATAATGCTGAGGAAAATGCAACAGAATACACTTCAAAAATATATCCATATTTTCACCTGCAAGTGTGTATTATAATGAAAAGAATTTCCAAGCCTAGGTACTTGATGGGTGTCCATGAGGTGACACTCCTCTTGTCATGGGTAATTTCAATGCAACTACTGGCACTGACAGAGCTTGCTATGAGGATTGTGTCAATCCTTGTGGGTCTGGTGACCATGGTGAAAGTGGCTCCATGTTCCTTGACTTTGCAAAAGGTCAGGGGGTGGAGGTCACTAGATCCTAGTTCCAGTGCCCTGAGCTGCATCATTGGAACTGGTGGTGTGGTGAAGGAGATTGATCACATCCTCGTGGACAGACACTGGAAGCTCTTACAAAACTGCAGGGTCTACAGAAGTGCCCAGTTTATGAATTCTGACAACAGACTTGTTGTTGCAAGTCTTAAGATCCAGCTTAGGCTTAGTGAGCTACCACTGACTATGTGAATAAGAATAAACCTGGCCAGACTCTAATATCAGGCTTTTTCTAATACGTCTGCATGCAGTTTGTGGCAGGAACTTGCAGGCTGCTGGTCCTAATGTGATGTGGAAGACCTTCTGTGACAAAACCCTGAAGGTTGCTGAGGGTTGTGTTGGTGTTCCCAGTGTTCCCAGAAGGAAGTGTTTCATCTCGCAGGGCACCTTGGTTATCATCAAGAGGAGTCACAGTGCACAGCTTGATGGCAACTCCGGTCTGTACCGCAAAGTGAGAAGGATGTCTGTGAGGGCTCTGAAAACAGATAAGGACGTGTTTGTTAGAGGAATCTGTGAGCAAGTGACAAATCATCTATGGTATGGTGACCCTCATCTTGCTTACAAAAAAAATTGAAGCTTTACACACATCTGTTCCTCAGAGAGTTTCAGTTAGGGCAGATGATGGACATGACACTGCAGTTGTGACCTGCTGGGCTGGCTACTTTGAGTAGCTGTTTAAAGCTGATCCTCTGGCTAGGACGTTGGAGATCTCTTGGTCCATAGTTCTTGATGCTGATCCTCCAATTAGCTGTGAACCACCTAGTCTCACTGAGATTGCACAGGTGGTGAAACAACTGAGAGTAGGGAAGGCTGCAGGGATCTGTGGTATCGGGGTGAACTTCTCCAGGCTGGTGCTAATGCTGTCTTCCTTGCATTGCAAGCAATCTTTGCTTCCATTTGAGAGACATGTATCATCCCATCTGACTGGAAAATGGGACTTATCCTCCCTATCTGGAAAGGGAAGGGTGATCACCTGGATTGCAGAAACTACAGGGGGAGAACACTGCTCTCAGTGCCGGGTAGGGTCCTTGCTAGTTTAATCCTCAATAGGAACCGTGAACACTTGTTCAGCTATCAACGACCAGAGCAGTCTGGTTTTATGTCTAAGAAGTTTACCATTGAACACATCCTGGCACTGAGGGTTCTCTTGTAGAGCAAACACGAATATCAGTGTTGTTTCTTTGCTTCCTTTTGTTGATTTGTGAAAAGTGTTCGACTCAGTTGATTGAGCTGCCCTGTGGGACATCCTGAGGGTTCACAGGATCCCCCCAAAGTTGATTGATATCATGGCTGGTCTGTACACTGGTATTGTGAGTTCTGTGCAGAATGGAGGCAGAACCCTTGGGTTTTTCGATTCTGGAATTCGTCAGGGGTGTGTTCTTGCTCCTACTCTGTTCATTGCTTGTATGGACTGTGTGTTGGGGAAGGTCGTTGGGTCCAGTGGCTGTGGGGCATCTGTTGGTGAGAAAAGATTCACTGATCTTGACTTTGCCGATGATGCTGTGATCTACATGGAAACAATGGAGGCTCTGATCGGGGCTGTCAAGAGACTAAGCAAGGAGTCTGATTGTATGGGCTTGCAAATGTCCTGGATTAAAACCAGGCTTTTAATGACCTCTTGTGCACAGCTATCAGCAGTGTGTCTGTCAACGGAGTGAGTGTTGACCTTGTAGAGGGGTTTACTTACCTCGGCAGTGACAGTCATATCTCTCGTGACTCTTCCTATGAAGCCAGTAGATGGATTGGGAGGGCATGAGGTTGCTTGAAAGGGGTATGTAGTGCCCAAGTCATTTGTTGCATAACTTTGACTTGATTGTACAGAATGTTATTTTATTAAAAAATATATATATATTAGACAAGTTATAAGGGTGCTCCTAAATTCAGGTCACCATTTGAAAGTACCCTTTACAGTACTGAAAGCTGGCTCAGAGAGCCATACAGATAATGTCTTAAAAATAATTCATAACACATAAGGAAAGGAAAATATAAGTATTTATAAAACTGAAACAAAGTATTTTTATATTACCACAAGATGGCAGACCTCCCCACAAAACTGAAAAGAGAGACAGCTGCTACTGGTATCCAACAGTGCTGAAGTTTCACTTAAGTATTATTAAAATCCAGAACAAGGCAAGACAAAGCAAAGTTTCAAAGTGAAAATGTTGTAATGAAATAAATCGCCTAAACTTAGAGCCAGAAGTCCTGTACTGAACACATTTGTTACATTCTCTTGTGAATTATAAAGTCTAGCCATTGACATGATAAAGTCACTGTGTTAAGGAAATTTAAAAACTCTTGTGTGAGTGTGAAATTCAGGCTGGGAAGCCTTCTGTGTGTCATTTGATCATGCCATCAGGAATATTACATTCAAATAACAGTGTGGAATAATAATGGAAATAACAGTGCACTTTGATGTGTTACACCACACTGAAAGGCAATGCTACATCAATATCTGCCTTCTAAATTCAGCTTTGACTCCAGCACTCCCCAAAGTATAGGTTTGAAAATGGATGGGTTGGATACATACTGTGTGAGAACTGGTATAGCTTAGTTGTAAATAAATGAAACACCAGTGAAATAGTCAACTGACTTCTGCATTAAAACATTTATACGTTTTTGAGTTGTATTAATATTTTAAACAAGACAGCAGTATACAGTTTAATATTGCTGTCTCATGGCTCTAGAGTCTTCGATTCAAATTCCAGCTCAATCACAACCTGTACAGAGTTTGGACTTTCTCCCTTTGCTATGTCTAAGTAGGTTCTTTTGCAAAAAAACCCCACTTGTCTATCACATGTAAGGTTATCTGCCTTCCCTGTTCTGCCTTTGTATGAGTGTTTATAGAAGAGGACAATGACAGAGAAAAGCATGAGGCAGTACATATACTGGATGGGATATCAGTACTTAGCTGATATCAAGAGGTCTTGATAAATTAACAGTGACTATCTAAGTCATTAGTGAGCAGTAGAATTATTCTGCTTTAATAGTTCAAGTTCCTGTCAGAGTCTCTCGGGAAGAGTAGTACACGGAAGAAGATGTTACCCAGAAGTGCCTCCTAACATGCTGTAGTGCTCCTGAGATTGGCCTTATGAGGGCCTCCATCTCCTTAATAGGATGAGCTAGGAGATGGGGGGAGGAGCAGAGGCAAGAGCATGACTACTGAGGAGGAGGATGAAGAGGAGGCTGGTGTATTGAGTGAAAGAAGGTAGGAGGAAGTGCTTTAGTGATAAACTCAGACAAATATCCCAGATGAATATATAAATGCCCAGAATAGCATCTAATTATTTTGTTTTCTTTGTGTACAATTTTTACCTCTACCCTCCCTTATGTTTTTCATATTATTATCTGGACTGTATGATGTATTTGTCAGTGTGGGGTCTTTTCCAGAGTGCCCCCATCTTGTTGCAGAGTGATTGTGGATTGACTGTGTGTACCCTGTGGTGCACTGGACTTCATTCAGGATTAGTTTCTGTGCAGGCAGGGTTAGGTTTAGGTTCTGGAATCCCCAGATAGATTCATTAATCACATCTCAGCTAATATTGTAAACTTTCATCTCATAATTTTATGCATCATATTCAATTTCCTGAAATCTACTTTAATAGTTTAGAGTTTAGTTGCAAAACATGTACAGAATTTAGCATCAGTTGTATCAAACAGTTTGCATCTTTTTCGGTAATTTTTTCTTAGCACATTAAACTTCAGTTTAGTTTGGATCACTGGCTATCAAGTTCAGCTCTCGGTTCCCACCTGCAGCTTAGGGACTTTTAATTTGACTCCTACTTTAATTAAGCAAGCTGTTATATCCTGGATTTAGTCCAGAAGTTAGAAAACTACATCTGCTAAATTGTACTTGGAATTTAGCCAGCATCTATGTATATTACTTGGGATCAATTTATTGTTTTTTTTATCTTGAAGTCTTCTGGTTATTTACTAATGAACACACTAGTGGGTCTGACACTGGAGTAGCTTCAGTCATTCAGTATTCAGTGTTGTTTGCCCTAGTTGGTTATTGTCATTATTAGGATTAAAATTTAGCCGAGCAAAGTGACATTAATAGGAAAGTGACAAAGGAGAAGCTATGGCAACATCATATATATCTCTGATCTTCTTATAAATGTAAATCTTACACTTTTACATTTTTCCTAACGCAAAATAACAACAAAAAGTCAAAGAGATCAAATAGTGGGAAAATGACTCACTGATTATAAAACTGGTTAGAACAAAAAACCTGCAGGCCAGGACTGAACATGAGAACCAGTGAAATTAAAGATGACTTAAATCAAGTATCCATTGCTTTTCTTTTAATTATAATTATCCAGCATCATGAGTGTTTATTTTATTATTGTTTCAACTTTTAGAAATATGGTTTATTAATTTCTTCTTCTACTTTCTGACACAAATAACATAATTTAGGGATGCTCAGTACTGGAACCAAAGCTGAAATCAACTTTGAAGAAGGCAGCAGCCACTTACATACCCACACTCACTCATTCACAGCAGATTTCGGTTGGCAATACATACACATATTTGTCAGGTTGTTGAAGAAAAATGTAAGCAGTCATTGAAAACATATACAAACCTTAAGAAACATGTAAATGCCACTCAGACTTTTTAACTCTCACCTATAGAGCCTTAAGGTCACAGTACTAACTACTACACCACTTTTCTGTCAATATTTGTTTATAATTTATTTTGCTTTATTTTATGGTAGATAATAGTGATAACACACTTTCACGTGTAGCAGAAACATGGATATAAAACTTCAAAAGTTTAAATACCATCACATGAACTAAAACATGGAATTTCTTCCTCTGTCTTCCTTTTATTTTCCTTATGTCCTTAATTGCCCTCAGCAGTACATAGTTAAGCGGAACGTATAGTTCAGGCATAATTGTGTGTCTGATATCTTAATGCGACTCTCTTTGGTCTGTCTGGCATCAGAAATCATTTGTCTGTGGTTTGCAATGAGAGGGTCACTGTGCCCCTGCATTTGTTTAATAATGAATGAAAAGGCTTCCTGCATGTGTTGCTGAGAGATCGTTAAATGACTTCTTAATTGCAGGAGATCCATCAGATTACATACAGTGAGTCTACTGTCCAAGATAAACAAACGATGTTATTTGAGATATTAATAATGCGCACATTATGTGATAGTACTATCAGTTAAATACTAAGAGTAAAATGTCTTCTCTGCTGCCTGCTTGCTATTATAGCAATGAATATGTTAAAAAAAATTAAAGAGAGTAAAATACAGATTTTTTAAAATGTAGTAAAAATAGCCCCACAAATAATTCTGAATCATTTACTGATGACAGTTTCCTTCTATCTATCTAAGAAAAATGCTATTGAAAAACAAACACAGTATAGTGGATATTGGCCTAGCAGTGACACACATTACAGTCAGATAAGGGACAAGTGCAGGACTGTTAGAAATATGGCAGGGAAAAATATGTCCAGAGTGTCCTGGAAGCAATTATTCAATTAATAAATAAAATAACAATCACATACTCAAGATACAGCTTTCTTGATTTTGCATGTTGCTTCATAAATATTATTACCCTAAGTTCTTGTCTATAAGCCGGACTCATGTATTAGCCGGAGACCAAAAATCATACGAATTTTTAAAATAAAATCGTATCATAGATAAGCCGGACTCATGGATAAGCCGAACGTACTATAACCTATAACTAATAGAAGGGAGGGAGGTCAGTGGTCTCACTCGCGCCCATTTAATTTCTTTAAGGGGGGAGAGAGTGTGAGATATTGGCGTCTCTCTCACTCCCCGCATGGCGCGGTTGGAGTGGCCGGAGCGTGTTCTTTCTGCTCTGGGCGTCGCCGAGTCAACACGAGCGCGTAGCGGTCATTTAAATTGTGATTTTATATGTAAGCATATTTAAATATATATCGCGGATTTCTGCGGACAATGGGTCTTTTAATTTCTGGTACATGCTTCCTCAGTTGGTTTGCCCAGTTGATTTCATACAAGGGACGCTATTGGCAGATGGCTGAGAAGCTACCCGGCTTACTTTTCTGTCTCTCTTGCGCTGACTATCTGTGATCCTGACGTATGGGGATTGAGCAGGGGGGCTGTTTGCACACCTAGACGATATGGACGCTCGTCTAAAAATGCTGAAAGATTATCTTCACGTTGCTATCTTTTGTAAAGCTGATTCCTGAAAAGACATGCTGCACAGTGCTTCGCATACTTAAAAGCTCGAAGGGCACGTATTGATTTTTGACTGAAAAACAAACTCTCCCTCTCTCTCTCTTTGTCTGCTCCTGACGGAGGGGGTGTGAGTTGCCGCCTTCAACAGCTTTGTGCCGCGGTGCTTCGCATACTTAAAAGCCAAACAGACATATTGATTTGTTTGCTTCACTCCTTTGAAGAGGAAGATATGTTTGCATTCTTTTAATTGTGAGACGGAACTGTCATCTCTGTCTTGTCATGGAGCACAGTTTAAACTTTTGAAAAAGAGACAAATGTTTGTTTGCAGTGTTTGAATAACGTCCCTGTCTCTCTACAACCTCCTGTGTTTCTGCGCAAATCTGTGACCCAAGCATGACAATATAAAAATAACCATATAAACATATGGTTTCTACTTCGCGGATATTCTTATTTCGCGGGTGGCTCTGGAACGCAACCCCCGCGATGGATGTATAAGCCGGACTTATGTATAAGCCGATATTCTATTTTTTCATTTTCACAACTTTTTTCCTTAGATAAGCCGCGGCTTATAGACAAGAACTTAGGGTAATTGGTTCAGTGATAATTACAGCAAAATCTCCACTGGTCTGATTTAAAGCTCTAAAATGCTTTTAATGGACCTGATTGCACAACCACTATGTAATATATCTGTTGAGCTGTTCATCAAGATTTTTTGCTACTGGATGGTTCCAATGTTTTTGCATCAGTATGGTAAACGAGTTTTTATAGTATCACTCTGTCTGTTATTTTTTTTAGTTATGTTTTTAAAGGGTATTTAATGTTTCCATTAAATTAAAACTCTTGTATAATTCAGCATGTATTTTTGTGCTGCTAGTTTATACTCTGTCAATGCAGAACTGTTTTGCAATATATGTTTTGATACCAGACAAAATTTATTCTTTACCGTCTGTTGAGAATCTTTGTCTTCTAAAGCTTTATCCACATTCACACTGAGTGGCTCTATTGGACCTGCCCCCTCCACTCATCTATTTTACACTTCCTCACCTGACACCCCTTTCTCTCTTAGATCCCCATTCACACAGTCTGTCCGTTTTCTCTTTGGTCATCCTCTTCTCAATATCCACGATTCTTCATTTTCATTTTTCTGAATCCATGCAATGTTTAGGGTTCCTTATTTATTATTATTTTTAAAGAACCTAATAAATAATAGACCAAAAATTCCCTGCACTACAATGTAGCTGCTGCTATTCTCTAGGTTCCTTATTTATTTGCACCTATTTATTTTCAAATTATCAGTCATAATACTAAAATACTAAAACTGATTTGTGGATGATAAATGAGAGAGGAGATGTGCAGGCAAGCTAGAATATGAGTAAGGGCTTCCCATGCTGTGTGCAGAATGAAGACCAAGCAGTCAAGATTATCTCTCTTAACATGTCTGCCATAAACAGGGTTTGAAGTATGAGAGTTGCACAGAAAAACAAAAAATATTGGGTTTTGGTTGTGTCCCTACTCTAAAAAGCCTTCCACCTGACCCAGAATGTCCTGACATTGGAAGTCCTCCCGGGTCCTACATTATAGAGGGTGTCTCATCTCATTCGGAGAGTTGGTGTGAGGAGGTAGAGGTCAATGTGTGCCTATAGGAGTGAAGGAAGAAGTAAAGAAAAGAAAGGATAGGAAGAAGAGAAAGAGTTGTATTTTTTAAGTGAAATCTTGAAGACGATGCTTGTTCAAAAGTATTTCTTTTAATTAAAGACTTTCATTTGAATCTGGTACTGTTATTGTGTAGTTGTGTCTGGGGATCTGGGGTCATATATACAAGGGGAAGTCAAGCTAAAGTTAGAGAATGGGATTTATTAGAAAATGGAATGAACCTTAACAAAACTTATAATGTAATTTCTCTATTTAGTCTCCACCCTTCTCAATGCACTTGCGCCACCTGCCTGGAACTGCCTGTATTCCAGCAGAAAAAAAGGTTTTGCCTTGCCCTCACAACCACACAATATATATATTGTGATGCCCACGAGGGTGCATACAGCCACCCTAACCCTGACACAGACAGGCAGGACACTAATTGCCACACAGCATGTGGTTTATTTATATTTGTAATCCACAGCACAAGGTAAAACACATTCCCTTCTTTCTCCAGCCAGTCCTTCTGCCATGAGCTTCATCCACTTCTTCCTGATTCAGGCCATTGCTGGCGGCTGGCCCCTTTTTATAGGGAACCCGGAAGGACTTCAGGTGCCCAACAAGCTTCTTCCAGCAGCACTTCCAGTTCTGGTGGTAGTGCTGCCAAACAGGGCCCTGCAAGCATCCAGGTGCCCCCTGGCGGTGGCCACGGGCCGCAGCAGGGTTGAGCTTCCATGCTCATAACACATGGCCCCACTGGAAGCTAAGGGGGCTGCCCTCTGTCAGTCCGGGAGAGAAATGATCTTGAAAATAACTCTCTCCCCGGGATCTTCCATAATCAGGGCATCTGCCATTATAAATATATTGCAGCAGATGACCAGGGACCTTGCCCCACCGGGACGCCTGGATCAGGGAAGGACCGGGAGAGGGGCAATATCTCCCCTGGGGGCAAGAGGGCAGGCCCCCTGATTTCCATCAAGGACCACGGATACGGAGCTGGGAAGCTCAACCCTGTGGGGGTCTGTGGCCAACCCCAGGGGGCACCTGGATGGTTCCCAAGCCCTGGAAGACAACACTTCTTGAGACCATCTCAGAGCACCTGAAGCACATCCAGGGCGTTATAAAAGGTGCTGTGTGTGAGATGGTGGAACTAGTGTGTACACTTTGTAAATAAACAAGTGTGTTGTGAACCTTTGGTGTCGTGTCTGTCTGTGGCCAGGCTATCTCTTACTATATATATATATATATATATATATATATATATATATATATATATATATATATATATATATATCAAAACCTACTTCATATGTGCAAGATGATTTACAGGAATATATCAACCTGTTCGCCATCATGTTCAATACACAAAAACCAATGAGCAATAGCACCATTTAAAGTCTGGACACACATTTCATGGGGAATAGATGATACCACAGTCCATATTCTGTCCTTCAAGTCATTGATATCATGAACTTTCCTGCTATACATGCACTCCTTCAGCATACCCCATAACCAGAAATCGCAGGGTATCAAATCAGGGGACTGTGGAGGCCATGGCAATTGCCCACCACAACCTATCCATCGACCTGGAAAGGTGTGGTCTAGATAAAAATAATCCATTAGTGTTAACATAATTTTGACTCACCCTGTGTATTTACACAATTGTGCTCATAAGTTTACATACCCTGGCAGAACTTGTAAGATGTGTACCATACTTTAAAGAAAAGATGACTGATCAAGTAAAAAACATTTCAGTTACTTTTAATGGAATCCAAGTAAAACTATATGGCATCACAGAATAGCACAACCATTAAACAACACATAGTAATAAGGAAAATAATGACGTGGTCCCTGTTCAGAAGTTTGCCTACCATTAGTTCTTAATATTGTTTATTGTCCCCTTTAGCATCAGTGATGGCATGCAGTCTTTTGTGATCTTCTTCTTCTTCTTTCAGCTGCTCCCGTTAGGGGTTGCCACAGCGGATCATCTTCTTCTATATCTTTCTGTCCTCTGCGTCTTGTTCTGTTACACCCATCACCTGCATGTCCTCTCTCACCACATCCATAAACATTCTCTTAGGTCTTCCTCTTTTTCTCTTGCCTGGCAGCTCTATCCTTAGCATCCTTCTCCCAATATACTCAGCATCTCTCCTCTGCACATGTCCAAACCAACGTAATCTCACCTCTCTGACTTTGTCTCCCAACCGTCCAACTTGAGCTGACCCTCTAATGTACTCATTTCTAATCATGTCCATCCTTGTCACACCCAATGCAAATCTTAGCATCTTTAACTCTGCCACCTCCAGCTCTGTCTCCTGCTTTCTGGTCAGTATCACCGTCACCAAACCATATAACATAGCTGGTCTCACTACCGTCCTGTAGACCTTCCCTTTCACTCTTGCTGATATCCGTCTGTCACAAATCACTCCTGACACTCTTCTCCACCCATTCCACCCTGCCTGCACTCTCTTTTTCACCTCTCTTCCACAATCCCCATTACTCTGTACTGTTGATCCCAAGTATTTAAACTCATCCACCTTCGCCAATTGTACTCCCTGCTTCCTCACCATTCTACTGACGTCCCTCTCATTTACACACGTTTTCTGTCTTGTTCCTACTGACCTTCATTCCTCTCCTCTCTAGAGCATATCTCCACCTCTCCAGGGTCTCCTCAACCTGCTCCCTACTCTTGCTACAGATCACAATCTCATCAGCAAACATCATAGTCCACGGGGACTCCTGTCTAATCTCGTCTGTCAACCTGTCCGTTTCAATTGCAAATAAAAAAGGGCTCAGAGCCAATCCCTGATGTAATCCCACCTCCACTTTGAATGCATCCATCACTCCTACCGTAGACCTCACCACTGTCACAGTTCCCTCGTACATATCCTGTACAACTCTTATGTACTTCTCTGCCACTCCCGACTTCCTCATACAATACAACAACTCCTCTTGAGGCACCCTGTCATATGTTTTCTCCAGGTCCACAAAGACGCAATGCAACTCCTTCTGGCCTTCTCTATACTTCTACATCAACACCCTCAGAGCAAACATTGCATCTGTGGTGCTCTTTCCTGGCACAAAACCATACTGCTGCTCACTAATCATCCCCTCACTTCTTAACCTAGCTTCCACTACTCTTTCCCATAACTTCATGCTATGACTCATCAATTTTATCCCCCTGTAGTTAGTACAGCACATCCCCCTTATTCTTAAATATTGGCACCAGTACACTTCTTCTCCACTCCTCAGGCATCCTCTCACTTTCCAAGATTCCATTAAACAATCTGGTTAAAAACTCCACTGCCATCTCTACTAAACACCGCCATGCTTCCATAGGTATGTCATCTGGACCAACGGCTCTTCCATTCTTCATCCTCTTCATAGCTGTCCTTACTTCCTCCTTGCTGATCCATTGCACTTCCTGATTCACTATCTCCACATCATCCAACCTCTTCTCTCTCGTTCTCTTCATTCATAAGCCTCTCAAAGTACTCTTTCCATCTGCTCAACACACTCTCCTCGCTTGTGAGTACATTTCCATCTTTATCCTTTATTACCCTAACTTGCTGCACATCTTTCCCAGCTTGATCCCTCTGTCTAGGCAATCAGTACAGGTCCTTTTCTCCCTCTTTAATGTCCAACCTCTCATACAACTCATCATGCACTTTTTCTTTAGCCTTTGCCACCTCTCTCTTCACCTTGTGCCTTATCTCCTTGTACTCTTGTCTACTTTGTGCATCTCTCTGACTATCTCACTTCTTCTTTGCCATCCTCTTCCTCTCTATACTCTCCTGTACTTCCCCATTCCACCACCAGATTTCCTTTTCCTCCTTCCTCTGTCCAGATGTCACACCAAGCACCCTTCTTGCTGTCACCCTTACTACATCTGCTGTAGTTTCCCAGCTGTCTGATAATTCTTCACTACCACCCAGTGTCTGTCTCACCTTCTCCCTAAACTCAACCTTGCAGTTGTCCTTTTTCAACTTCCACCATTTGATCCTTGGCTCTGCCCTCACTGTCTTCCTCTTCTTGATCTCCAACGTCATCCTACAGACCACCTGCCACCACTTTGCAGTCTTCAATCTCCTTCAGATCAACTCTTCTGCATAGGATGTAATCTACCTGTGTGCATCTTCCTCCACTCTTGTACGTAACCCTATGTTCCTCCCTCTTCTTAAAATAAGTATTCACCACAGCTACAGTAATCCCTCGCTATATCGCGCTTCGCCTTTCGCGGCTTCACTCCATCGCGGATTTTATATGTAAGCATATTTAAATATATATATTGCGGATTTTTCGCTGCTTCGCGGGTTTCTGCGGACAGTGGGTCTTAATTTCTGGTACATGCTTCCTCAGTTGGTTTGCCCAGTTGATTTCATACAAGGGACGCTATTGGCAGATGTCTGAGAAGCTACCCAGCTTACATTTCTCTTTCTCTTGCGCTGACTTTCTCTGATCCTGACGTAGGGGGATTGAGCAGGGGGGCTGTTCGCACACCTAGACGATACGGACGCTAGTCTAAAAATGCTGAAAGATTATCTTCACGTTGCTATCTTTTGTGCAGCTGCTTCCTGAAACGACATGCTGCACCGTGCTTCGCATACTTAAAAGCTCGAAAGGCACGTATTGATTTTTGCTTGCTTGTTTTTCTCTGTCTCTCTCTCTCTTTCTGTGCTCTTGACGGAGGGGGTGTGAGCTGCCACCTTCAACAGCTTTGTGCCGCGGTGCTTCGCATACTTAAAAGCCAAACAGCCCTATTGATTTTCCTCTGCCTTTATGACAGTCTCTGCTCCTGACTCCTTTGAAGAGGAAGATATGTTTGCATTCTTTTAATTGTGAGACAGAACTGTCATCTCTGTCTTGTCATGGAGCACAGTTTAAACTTTTGAAAAAGAGACAAATGTTTGTTTGCAGTGTTTGAATAACGTTCCTGTCTGTCTACAACCTCCTGTGTTTCTGTGCAAATCTGTGACCCAAGCATGACAATATAAAAATAACCATATAAACATATGGTTTCTACTTCGCGGATTTTCTTATTTCGCAGGTGGCTCTGGAACGCAACCCCCGCGATGGAGGAGGGATTACTGTATGTCCATCCTTTTGGCAAAATCCACTATCCTCTGACCTTCTTCATTCCTCTCCTTGACACCATATCTACCCATCTCCTCCTCATCTCCTCTGTTCCCTTCACCAGCATGTCCATTGAAATCCGCTCCAATCACCACTTTCTGTCCCTTGGGTACACTGTTCATCACTTCATCCAACCCACTCCAAAAATCTTCTTTCTCATCCATTGCACACCCAACTAGCGGGGCATATGCACTAACAACTTTCATCATCACACCTCCAATTTCCAGCTTCATAATCATTACTGTCTGACACTCTTTTCACCTCCAGAACACTCTTGACATACTGTTCCTTCAGAATAACCCCTACTCCATTTCTCCTCCTATCCAGACCACGATAGAACAATTTGAATCCACCTCTGATTCATCTGGCCTTACTCCCCTTCCATGCACGCACAATATATCAACCATCCTTCTCTCCATCATATCGGCTTACTCTCACCCCTTACCAGTCATACTGCCAACATTTAAAGTTCCTACACTCTGTTCCACTCTCTTTACCTTCCTCCTCCCCTCCTGCCTCCGGACACGTCTCCCCCCTCTTCTTCTCCTTCTTCTTCTTCTTCGGCCAAAAGTAGCCCAATTTCTGCCAGCACCCTGCTGACTAACAGTACTGGTGGCAGTCGTTTTGAACCCGGGAGTTGACCGATCCAGTCTGGAAATTTGTATTGTTGTCCACATAGATTTTATCAGGTGGTAAAGTTGCCCATTGTTCTTGGCGAAAAGCCTCCAGGTCTCATAAATTCTTGGGTTGTTGTGAATGAACTGCATGCTTGACATCTCCCAAAGTGGCTCAATGAAACTGAGGTCAGGGGACTGTGATGGCCAATCCAGCACCTTCACTTTTCTCTGCTGTAGCCACCAAAAGGTCAACTTGGCCTTGTGTTTTGGATCATTGTCATATTGGAAGATCTATATGCATCCCATGCCCAGCTTCCGGACTGATGAATGCAAGTTGTCCTTCAATATTTTCCAGTAACCTGCTGCATTCATCTTGCCATCAATTTTCACTAAGTTACTTGTGCCTCTGTAGCTCACACACCCACTGAACACCAGAGATCCTACTCTATGCTTCACATTAGGGATGGTGTACTTTTCATCATTGGCCTTCTTCCACCTTTCCTTTTTATGGCATTTATGGTTTTGACCATAAAGTTCAGTCTTGGTCTCATCATTCCAAAGGACTTTGTTCCAGAAGTTTTGAGGCTTGTCTAGATGCTGTTTGGCATATTGTAAGTGGACTGTTTTGTGGTGTTGGCACAGTAAAGGTTTTTTTCTTGCAACTCGACTGAGCCGCCCATTTTTGTTCAAGTACCTCCTTATTAAGCATCTTGAAACAGCAACACCACTTGTTTGCAGAGAAGCCCAAATCACAGCTGAAGTGGCTTGTGGGTTTTTCTTGGCAGCTTGACAAATTATCCTGGCAGTTGTGGCTGAAATCTTGGTTGGTCTACCTGACCTGGTAATAACAAAACCCCTAACTTTCCCCTTTTTTATCAGAGTCTGACCACCACAGAGAGGCATTTTCAAATCCGGGCATCTCTTTTTATATCTTTTTACTGATTTATACAAATCAACAACCTTTTATTACAGGTCCTTTGATAGTTCATTTGCTTTCCCCATGCCTTGGTATCCAGTAAAGTCAGTGCAGCTCTACATGAATTTAAATTGACTATTTATCCACAGATACTGATTACAATCAAAGAGATTACAGGCATGAACACTCTCCCTTTATTACTCTTAATTTGAACCTCTGTTTGTCAACTTCTGTGTATATTTTCAGCCCCATCATTCAAGGGTATGTAAACCTTTGATCAAGCCCATTTGGGTGATTTCAGTTATCATTATGATTTAAAAAGGGCACACAACATTATGTGATAATGAATTGCCTGAGCACACTCCCTAATTTAAAGTAAAGCTTTCTGCATGATTATTTATATTTTCCAGACAATAGCCAATATTTCACAAATTCTGCCAGAGTATGAAAACTTATGAGCATGACTGTATATGTGTTTATAAATAAATATATATACACAATGACCCAAGGCATACAGCCAATGGAACACTGGGGTGGCTTTAAGAAGAGACTCTTACTAGGCTTAAACCTCAAAGAACGTCTGTGGAGAGACCAAAAGGTGGTACTTTACAGACACTCCCAATCCAATCCAACAGAACATAGACGAATAGGATAAACTGCCCAAATTCAGGTATGCAAAGCTTGCAGACTTATCCAGGAGGACCTGTGGTTGTGACTCCTGTTCTATTTTGTGGTATTAAGTTTTGAGTATGACGTTATTTAGTGATTAGAGTGTTCTGTCATGTCATTTCGTCGAACAGTTTCAGTATCCCACAGCTGACAATCAGCATGGCCTGTGATTGTGGTTTATGTAGTTGTCTGCGGCCATGGTGCTATGCCTTTCCAATTGTTGCTTGGTACGTCAGCCATGGTGCATATCTGCTTTTTTCCTGTTACCTATGTCGTGAGTCTGTGTGCCTGTTCTGCTACTGTCTGCCATGGCTCATAACCATGTTGCAGCTGCTTTTTGCATCAGCAATGATGCACGCTGGCACAACTGTTCCTTTTCTGTCTGCCAGTATGCACGCCATAGCCGCAGCTTGCCATCAGTAACACCCTAGGCCTGATTATGTTAGCAACGTAGCAAGCTCTTCCAATTTTTTTTTTTGCCACTGCATGTGTCAACATCATAAGCTCTTGATTAAGACTAAGATGAAGATTCAAGGCCCAGTGGTTTGTGAGTTTTTGTGTGACCCATTTTATATATATATATATATATATATATATATATATATATATATATATATATATATATAGTAATATATACATATATATATTGTAACAGATAGCCCAGCCACAGACAGACATGACACCACAATGTCCACCACACACATGTTTATTTACAACACACTATATACAATATTTACAACTTGCTCAGTCCTAGTTCCTTCGGCCACCTCCACTCCTGTCTCGCAAGTTCTGTCCTCTTCCACCCTACTCTGGCTCTCCAATTGGAGTGAGGCGGCCCCTTTTATCCTGCGCCAGATGTGCTCCTGGTACACGATGACGAACTTCCAGCAGCACTCCCCAGTGTGGCGGAATTGCTGCCCTTGCACCCAGAAGCACTCCGGGCATACACCATCCTTGATCCGGCAGCACTTCCTGGTGTGGCAGAAGTGCTGTCCTCCAGGGCCCTAGGACTGTCCAGGCGCCCAGGGAAGAGAAATGCCACTCTCCCGGTCCGACCTTCCTTCAGGTGTCCCGGCAGAGCAGGGTTCCTGGCTGTCTATCACTATATATATATATATATATATATATATATATATATATATATATATATATATATATATATATATATATATATATATATATATATGCATACACACACACAAACATATTTAATTATTTATTTATTTATATATTTATATATATATATATATACTGTACAGCATATGTCAATAAGATCTACTGCATCTCCTCCAACCTGACATCCCTATATCAGAATACGTATTGCTGTATTCCTAGACCTATAAACCACATACAAAATTTTCATACTACAGCACTTTGGTGATATCCTAAATGCTTTTTATAGAGTTACTGTCTCCTGAAGCCCCATAGGCAACAGCATTTGAATAAAATTTCTCAGTTTTCCTAAGATTGTCTCTAACCTGGCTTCTCCTGAGCCCTGCATCATTAGACTGAGACCTCTTCTAGCCCTCTGGGATCCTCTGGTGCCAACTACTCACCCTATTGTAATATCTATACCGCATTGTCTCTAATACTATTGATAATAACATAAAAAGGAGACAGCTACTGCCCACAAAGCAGCTTTCTGAATTAATATTTTAATAAGGTAAAGCAGATTCAGAAGTGGATGGATAAGGTGATTTAAAACATTGACTATTTAGATGATGTAAGTCCCTTTTTGGTAGTACAAGACAAACAGTACCTTGATTTTTATTATTTTTCAGCCCCCTCACACTAGAGAGCAATAAATCAGCTTCTGCTTAGGATAAAATTTGTCTGCCAGTAACAAAGTGCAAATGTCAGAATTAACTACCAAAAACCTTCTGTTTGTGGTCAGAACACAAACACTCAGAATAGTTGGTCAAATCTTTTTCCCTCCATATATCATCTATATGCTTTTTTATTTCATTCTTACAAATGTACATTAAATTTTGATGTGGACTAGGATGCCCTCCATTTTATTAATTATCTCAGATACTAGAACTGAATCTTGCTTAACTTAAGTACAAACTAGTCAACAATATTAAGTACAATCCAAAATAACA
Organism: Erpetoichthys calabaricus; assembly: GCF_900747795.2. Taxonomy (NCBI): domain Eukaryota; kingdom Metazoa; phylum Chordata; class Cladistia; order Polypteriformes; family Polypteridae; genus Erpetoichthys; species Erpetoichthys calabaricus. The sequence continues at coordinate 60,926,296 of NC_041403.2, forward strand.
ATAAGAGCATAATGATCCTTACCTTTGAAATTAGGCTTTTAATTTTTTTCACTCCATTTAAAGTATGCAGACTTTCTTACATTCACTGTTAAATGAGGGATAGTTCCTCACAGCTCCAGTACACTGTGTTCCAGTCCCAGCCCAGTTTCTGCCTGTATGGACTTTGCACATTCTCCTTTTCTCTGCATGGGATTTTCTCCAGGTAGTCCAGTTTGCATCCCACATCTCAAAGAAATGCATGTTGGACTGACTGCCAACTCTAAACTGGCACTGTATAAGTATTGGCAAGTGAAGAAAAATTTTGCCATCCATCATTTGTTCCTTTCTTGATCCCAGTGTTTCCAAGATAGGCACTGGCTCCACTCAATTCCAAAACTGTGTGCTCAGTAAAGATACCAGTATATGGATGGAAATTTTAAAAGTAAAGTTTTAGAATCTCCATCTTCCTTCTCGGCAGCCTTCTAATGAAAACATTCTGTGAATAATAGCATTATAAAACTAAAATTATTCTCACGTAACATGGTCAAACTCAGTTATTCCAATTTAGGGTGGTAGGAGGCTGGTACGTACACCAGCTTCAATGACTGCAAAGCCGGAATCAACCATAGATGTTGGCAAAACAGAACTGTGGAAGTTTGGATGAGAACTACAGTTAGAATATTTATGTCAGGGGATGGCATGACAAAATAACAATATTCACTTAAAATAACGTGGAATTCTTGAAGAATACTTCATTTATGCTTTAGCTCAGTTTAAAAAAGCTGTTTATCCATACATTTTGTAAATCAGCTCTATTCAGAGTGTCATAGTGAGCTGTAGCCATTCGTGACATCATTGAACCGATAGCACCAAATGACCCTAGTGCAGCTGCTAGTCCACCACCAGGGTACACTAAAAAAATAAACACCTTCATAACACACTAAGTTTATCCCAAAAACTGTGAGTGAAAGGCGACAACCAACATAGAGGGGAAAGCCAGGGTAGACTCAAGTACGTATCCTAAGTCAACCACAAAGAGGCAGTGGTGCTGTAAGAATTATGTTTCTAGACTTCTCTAGCGCCTTCAACACAATCCAACCTCTGCTCCTTAGGGACAAGCTGACAGAGATGGGATTAGATTCATACCTAGTAGCATGGATCGTGGACTATCTTAAAGACAGACCTCAGTATGTGCGTCTTGGAAACTGCATGTCTGACATTGTGGTCAGCAACACAGGAGCGCCACAGGGGACTGTACTTTTTCCGGTCCTGTTCAGCCTATATACATCGGACTTCCAATACAACTCGGAGTCCTGCCACGTGCAAAAGTTCGCTGATGATACTGCTATCGTGGGCTGCATCAGGAATGGGCAGGAGGAGGAGTATAGGAACCTAATCAAGGACTTTGTTAAATGGTGCGACTCAAACCACCTACACCTGAACACCAGCAAAACCAAGGAGCTGGTGGTGGATTTTAGGAGGCCCAGACCCCTCATAGACCCAGTGATCATCAAAGGTGACTGTGTGCAGATGGTGCAGACCTATAAATATCTGGGAGTGCAGCTGGATGATAAATTAGACTGGACTGCCAATACTGATGCGCTGTGCAAGAAAGGACAGAGCCGGTTATACTACCTTAGAAGGCTGGCATCCTTCAACATCTGCAATAAGATGCTGCAGATGTTCTATCAGACAGTTGTGGCGAGCGCCCTCTTCTACGCAGTGGTGTGCTGGGGAGGCAGCATTAAGAGGAAAGACGCCTCACACCTGGACAAACTGGTGAGGAAGGCAAGCTCTGTTGTTGGCATGGAGCTGGACAGTTTAACATCTGTGGCAGAGCGAAGGGCGCTCAGCAGGCTCCTATCAATTATGGAGAATCCACTGCATCCACTAAATAGTATCATCTCCAGACAGAAGAGCAGCTTCAGCGACAGACTGCTGTCACTGTCCTGCTCCACTGACAGATTGAGGAGATCGTTCCTCCCCCAAACTATGCGACTCTTTAATTCCACCCGGGGGGGTAAACGTTAGCATTTAACATTATACATAGTTATTGTCTGTTTTTCACCTGCATTATTATCATTCTTTAATTTAATATTATTTATTGTATCAGTATGCTGCTGCTGAAGAATGTGAATTTCCCATTGGGATTAATAAAGTATCTATCTATCTATCTATGGGCAATTTTAAACAAGATTAAAAGAAAGAATTACATTTGTATAACAATAATTAATAACAAAAAGCATAGAAGTTAAGGCTTCTACTTCAGAAATTCAACCCTTTTTTGTTCCATTGGGAAATCTCATGTCATCGATCAAACAAAGGCTTTTTTAAGGTTACTGATTTTTGCTAACTTTTCCAACCTCTGCCGGTTGAACATTTTAGCTAACAACATGTATTTTTCATGTAAAGACACGTTCTCTGGTCACAGTAATTGATATTGTGTTGTGGGCAGCTGGACAAGCCAAAACACCTAGTACGCAAGGATCAACACCTGTGGAAGTAGGCCATGAAAAGGCTTATATGTTTTATTGTTTTCACTGCTAACTTTTTCACTTTGTTTTAATCCTTTACATCCTGCCCTCATGTGTTATTGTGTATTAAGCACAACATTTTGCTATATTTTGTCCTTCTTGGACTAACTTCTATGAAGGAAGGTTGCCAAATTAGCACTTTCTTTTGTTCACAATGTTAAATCTTACTGTATTTGAATACCATTCAAGTAAATACAACAACACTTTGTAGTGGACACCTTTTCATCCGGCGGAACTTCATGAGCTGCATGTCTCAAACTAAGACATTTATGTCATCTGTCAGACTTGGCACAAACTGTCTACTGTTGTTAGGTGACATCAATTCCTTGGCCAAATCTTGTATCTTTTTTTAATGGTTTGAAGCTTTCTTATTTAAACAGCCTTGGAGCATTCAATCAGTCGTCTTTCATTTAACTTTCTCTCTAAATTTTCCATATCCCTGGCCTCTCCTCTTTTTCATTTTACCTTTTGTATTGACACTGCATTAGACAATGGTTGAGTATTTTATTAATTACACGTGCATTTTGAATGTGGGATTATTTTTACAGATTAAAAATGAAAACTTTAAATCTGCTATGTTTTTAGAAATTTGAAAGGCGTGGAGATGAGAATTGGAATGGCACAGTTGTCTGTAATGTCTTTATATATACCGTGTCATTAACAGCATCCACCGGAACCTGGTCTGTCCACCAGACTGCCAGATGATAAAGTGTGATTTATTTCTCCAGACAACATGCTTCCACTGTTACCAGAGTCCAATGGTTGTGTGATTTACCCCACTTCAGCCAACACTTGGCATTGTATGTAGTGATCTTAGGCTTGTAGGTAGCATCTCAGTCATGCAAACCTATTTCAAGATGCTCCCAATGCATAGTTTTTGTGCTGATGCTGCTTCTAGAGGAAGTCTGAAACACTGGTGTGGGGGATGCACCAGTGGACAGGCAATTTTGATGTTTTTTCTCCTAGTAACTTTACAATAATAGCACTTACAGTTGATAGGGACAGAAGTAGCAGAGCAGAAATTTCAGATACTGATTTGTGGCATAGATGACATCCTATAGCAGTGCTACAACTAAAGTCACTAAGCTCTGAAGTATGCCACATTCTGCAGATGTTTGTCAATGGAGATTGCATGGCTATGTGCTTGATTTTATGCACCTGTTAACAATACAGCAGGTGTAACCAAAATACCTGAACTCGATCATTTTTATACTAAGATCAAATGGTCTGCAGTTCAGAGAGCATAAAAAGAACCAGATTATTAAAAAGGAACTGGAGATTTCTAAGCCAGTGCAAACTTGACTATAACAGTGCTAATGGAGAAAAGCCTCCATGGTATAAATGTAAGATGGAGAGCTGAGGGGTCCAGGAAGAGAACAATTTACAGTAAGAAAGAAAGATCAAGGAAACAGAATCAGAGATGAAGAAAAAGAAAAGGCAATGGCAGCAGAACAAAAAGATAAAGGGAAAAAGTGCAGTGGTATATGGAGAGCAGCAATGGCAACAGAGTTCAGTATCCAATGCCATTACATTAAGCTTTTTTAAATATCTCCAAGGAATAGGATGGAGTTTCTACTAATTTGAAGGACCTTGTTGTTAAAGTCTGTCTTGCAGGAATACCAACCTGGACAGGAGCTTAGATGCCCTTCAACCCAAAGGCATATCCTGAGAGCATAAGAAATAACAGGACCAAAAGGAGCTTTTGGAAAGCATGACTTCAGTTTTAGAAACGTGAAGGGGAGGATATCAGGAAGACATGAGGAGACCAAATAACATTCATTAGCAAGCCAAGTCAGTGGATTAGCTGGTGGATCAATCTAACTTCATATTGGACAGAGGATGTATGCCCAATGATCCATCCATGCATCTTCAAAGTCCACTTATCCAGAGCAGGATCACATTGCAAAGTAACCACACAAACACACACACACACATATCAGGGGCCAATTTAGCATCACCACCCCACCTAACCTACTTGTCTTTGTACTGTGGGAGGAAACTGGAATGTCAAAACTGAAATCCATGCGGACAAAGGGAGAACATGCAAACTCCATGCATTAAGCACCTGGGATATGAACCCCAGTCTCTTTGGTGCAAGGCAGCAGTGCTACCATTGTACCACCCCATTCCTAATGATATTTTTTAATTAGGTAAAAACATCTCTCCATCTTCGCTATCATGGCTTATTGGCTTAATGTAGGGTGTTTGATAGCTGGTCTTTTAACTTTCCATATAAAGCAGGAAACAGAGATTTGATCTCAGGCCAGCATCTGAAAAGAGTGGAGATGAGAAACATGGTATTGAGAAACTGTCTCAAGATTTTTATTAAATAAATTGACATGCCCCATGAATTTGCAAGCTCACCTATGAATATGAACTAGACATTCCACTGTCAGACAACATCTCCTGTTCCCCTAAAGAGAACTAAGATGTTGACTGGAAACCTCACTTACTATCCCATGAAGTTTCATGTACTTCCTACAGCTGGTTTTATTTGGAAGTGTAACTGACAATAAAAAAGGTAAGTGATCCCAGTTTTACTTTAGGATCCAAATCTTCTTCATAGTTATATCTTTGCCTTGGGCAGTGGGGAAAGAGAATTCGGCAATTCACTAGAGAAGTGGTTTTATGAGAAGAAAGAGGTCAAGCACCTTATAAATATGTGGATTTCTAAATTAAAGTAAAGCAAAAATCAGGAAATTAACAACAACAACAACAACAACAACAACAACAACAACAACAATAATAATAATAATAATGAAGAAGAATTTCCAGTCCATCATAATAAGTTTTTCATGAATCCAAAATGTGTCTCATCATCATATGTTTCATTTAATACCAAAACTCTTTTTATTTATATATGCTTTTTTATACTTGGAGCTTTTTAAACTTTTGTAAAACTATATAGTGAAACAGTAGACATATTTATATGAAAAGTGGAGGATAGCCTTTATATTAATGTTAGTATTTAACTCTTGGTTCACATATGTGCAGTCATCAAGGCTGTAACCAGGCCTGCATCAAGCTTTCTGGTGTAAAATCATGTGTTAGTATTACAAGTATATAAGAAAATAACTAACGCAATATTTTCAATTTTTTTTTTATTCCGGCAGGGTCAGAGTGGTCCTACCAGGAAAAAGAGAAAGCTGATTTTATGCTATGGTTCAGTCCAGAATGATGTCCAAATATCTTGATAAAGAAGAACACAAACTTCCCTAGTACTTTTCTATGATTTACTTTGGAACTCGATGTATTAGCAATTTTTAAAAAGTCAGATTTGTTTTTCTTTTTTCTTTGTGCAGAGTCTGATCCGTCAGCATTGGGGATTCTTTGAAAATGTGTCTTTCAATAAATTTTATTCTGTGTTCCCCTTCCATTAGAAACTGCTTCCTGCAATGCACATCTACAAACATTTCTCCATGCAAGGCAATCTTTTTTATTCTCTCTTTTTTAGTGATTGCTCAAATGTGTTAAATGGTCTTCTCACGCCTTTCCCCTTACTTCTTTTGACATGTGGCTCACACTGTGCTTTGCTCCTTCAAGTATTAATTATTTCAGATCAGAATAAAGAGCTGAATGTTCTTTCTCATTGAAACCCATATAGTACATCCATATCCAGTGCATAAGATAATATACTAATTTCATTACTAAAACTACATGAATTTTAATTCGGCATATTTGGATTGGATGTGAACATTAATTTCCAACTCTGTTTTTCTACACTAAATTTTTATTTTCCATAATGTAATGTTTTTCTCATGTCTTTATAAATGAGTAGAGTATAATTTCAGGTGACCTTTTCATTTTAATGAGATTTTGCTACAGGCAGAATAACAAAACTATCTTTTCTCGAACATTTGTTTGCAGCAAACTGTTTTGTGAAGCTTTTTTAACATCCAGATGGCAAATTTGGGACTCAGAATAAAATTATCATATCAAGGTAAGAGTCAAATATAGAGAAAAACTAAATCTGAACCATATTAATGCGAAACTCTGATTCATTAACATTGTCGTATCTGTTTGTAGAGGAAAGATGTGAAAAGGCAGAGGGTTACTGTGAGATAAGACAATGTAAAGCTTTTCTTGTGAACCCTGACTGACTCCTCCATTGGAGTGTTAAGATAAGGGGCAAAATGAGCTCTTGAGTTCCGGCTCTCACCCTCATTCATCCCTGCTTTTAGTGTATCTGTTAATAATACATGAATACACCATCTTTGCCATCTGAATCATTTATATCTTTCGCAGCATGCAGGAGGATACCCCTCCGGGACAGATGTTGATGTAATAAATACGAGTACACATCTAATGCTGCAGCTGTCGGCTGGGGTTGTTTACAGTGAGGTGTTTCATAAATTAGCTGATGTATTAGTCTGGAGCCCTGCATGCCAGCTAAATATGAAACAAACTAACATTTTTCCGAGTATCAGTAAGTAACCTTTGTGAAACAATCTCCCCAGCTAACTTGTATATGCCGTAGAAATACAGGCAAAAATGTTTCTCAATCTTAAGAACATGTGAAAGTGGATTTCTATCAGCAGTCATGACACACAGAAACAGAACCAAATCCTGAAGCAGTACAATTTTTTGCATTTTTCACTGCTTAGCTTTCTTTAACCCAAAGCATGGGAGCTTATTGCACTTAGAGCTGGGAAGAGGCAAGACTATACCCAAAAGGGATTCTCTTCTCTTCCTGGGCATGAACACAAGTATAAATTAAACAAAAAAAATAGCTATTTTTGGTGTCTATAAAGCTGCCTAGCTTAATACGTTCCATGGAAGGCTTCTGATCCTAGCTAGACTGAAATTCACATTTTAAGTTGACTCTGCTGCTTTATTTATTTAAACTTTTACAGTTAAACTAAGTTTAAATGTTTATTGATCAAGAGATAATTATCCATTCAGGCTCTTGGTCAGGCCTCTTACCGACTGTTGCTCAGCAGCTGCAATTGCTTCCAAGTAAGTAGCTGTGCCCAGTAAAATTATGGACCAGTTCAGTTCAAAGAACCACCTTGGTTCTATGATCGTGTTATTTCCAAAGTCCTCACTAGAACCTCATTTAGATTTTAATGAAAATAGATTTTTAATTTTTAACCTATTTCAATCATTTTTTTATTAAAATGTAATTGTTAGTATCAGTTTTAGCTTGTAAAAGTGTTTACTGTTATGAACTGGGGGTTTCTAAAAAGTAACAAAAGGGCAAACACATAATCTTTATAAATAACGAGATTTTTTTTTTACAAAAATACTCTGTAATATTTAAAGTTTCATAGAGCACAAAAGGCAAAGAAGGTGTTGCCTAAAATAGTCAATCCCATAGCAAACTATATCCCAAAGCACAAATCAAAAAAATAGACAAAAACAGAGCACAGAAATCAAAAATACAGTACTTCACAAAGCCACAGACTAATAACAACAGAAACTCACCAACACCACAAGTGCATTTAATGAACTGCAAGGGAGTGTGGGTTTTTCTCAACCTTTACAGGGCTAAGGGCTGTCCTTTGATGGTGATGGGCAGATGGCTCTGACTCTGGGAGACCAGCCATAAAATACATGACACTTAAAAATGAGACATCAACATATAGAAACTAAGTAATCAACAATGTTAACATTAAACATTGTAACACTAGAGGGTGCTGCCGCTCCTCAAACCCGATAGACAAATGCCCAAGACACCAGGTAAAAGCACCAAAAGGATCTTTTATTCCTTCTCTTCTAATAGTGGTGCCTTGAAGCACCTCCGCCACCATACAAAACAATAATAATAACACAATAATTCTCCTCCTCTCCTCCCAGCAGCTCTGTCACACTCCCTCCCAACTCCGGCTCTCCTGCTGGGTTTCTACTAGTCCATTATATAGTCCTTGACCCGGAAGTGCTTCTGTCCTTCCGACCACGTGACTGGCTGGCACTTCCGGGTCTAATACAGAACATGGATTTTCTTCAGCTCGTAAGTACTTCGGGGCTTCCATCCTCATGATTACTTCGTACTTCTGGGCTATACTGAAATAATATGTCCCCAGGTCCTTTGACAGCTCCTCCTGGTGGCACCCATACACCCTCCTGTGTATCCAAACTCCATGTCCCATAGTGGCCTGCAGGAATCAGGGGTACCACTGCACTCCAGGGAAGCTGCCAACTAGAGTCTTGGGGAAAGCAGTGTCGGCAAGTAGCTGCCTTCCCCCATCCTTCTATTCCATGGGCGTCCCAGCTGGGTTGAGCTGCCAGCCATCCATCACAACATAAATAAGAAATGTGAACCCCAGCTGGGGTGGGGGTGAAATCTGGCTGAAATATAAAATTTACTTTTTCTACAGCAAAGAAGACAATCTATTTGGAATGTGGGCAACAAGTAATAGAGACGTTTTAAGGAAATAAGTAATAAATAAGCAAGTGATTGGCAACCAAAACAAAAGGGCAAAACAAGCTCATAATCAAAAAGCAAAAATATAAAATTTTAATGAAATTCTTTGAGAAACAAGCTTTTCTCTTTATGATGAGTCTTTCTATTATTTAGACCAATGTGCAAACAATTATTAAGCCTGATGACTACCCTTAATTAAAACAGTGGCTTGATTTATTGCCCAAAAAACAAGGATAAAACCGACAAAAACCTATGCTACACAAATCTTTCAGTTATTAAGTACATTTTGTATTAAATAAACAAAAGGATTCAAAGCTCAAAGACAAGGAAAATAACAGAAAGCAGCAAAAAATTAAGAAGAAAGAAAAGACAACTATACTAATAAGCCAATAATGCACTATTCAGAAAGTTCAAAAATCCAAAATTGCAGTGAGAAGTCAAGCAAAATGACACCTTTTATTGGCTAACTAAAAAGATTACAATATGCAAGCTTTCGATGCAACTCAGGCCCCTTCTTCAGGCAAGATGTAATTGGGGCCTGAGTTGCATCGAAAGCTTGCATATTGTAATCTTTTTAGTTAACCAATAAAAGATGTCATTCTGCTTGACTTATCACTACATTCATAATAGCTAACATGGTACAACACCCTAGTACTACAAAATCCTAAATTCAAAAGCAAAGGTCAAATCCTGAAAATGAAAAACCAAATGGCCAGAAGACAGTAAACTAAATAATACAGAGGCACAGAAAAAGAGCCAATGAGCACAGTTTCTAGAACTAATGTCACAGGAATGCAGCTGAGGAAGTACTGTAAGTGTGACCCAGTTGACCATAGCACTAAATTGGTGATCAGACCTTATCCTTTTAGACAGTAGACATAACTGAGCCTAAGAAACTAGGGTAAAATTTCCAACACATGACAAAACATAAAAGAACAGCAGCAAGGGCACAAGGGAAAATGAAAAACACCAACAAACAAAAATCTGAGCAAGGTGAAGCAGTGATGCAAGCATGTATGACATGTCTCATAGTAACACAAAGAATTATTACCAGTTCTAAAATAGAAATGATTGATGATGTCACTAACATGTGACTAAATGACAGTAAAAAATCCATCCATCCATTATCCAACCCGCTATATTCTAACTACAGGGTCATGGGGGTCTGCTGGAGCCAATCCCAGCCAACACAAGGCGCAAGGCAGGAAACAAACCCCGGACAGGGCGCCAGCCCACCGCAGGGCACACACACACACACGCACACACACACACACACACACACTGTGGGAGGAAATTGGAGCACCCGGAGAAAACCCATGCAGGCACGGGGAGAACATGTAAACTCCATGCAGGGATGACCCAGGAAACAAACCCAGGTCTCCTAACTGCAACGCAGCAGCGCTACCCACTGCGCCACCTTGCCGCCCCACAGTAAAAAATGAAACAAAAAAACAAAGCATTATGATTTACAAAATGTGACATATGTTAGCACTGATTATGGCTTTTGGCATTTCAGTTAAAATATTTTCATCCAGTCATTTTACCATTTAAAGTAAATAATTTCTGTCACCAGTGTTGATGGCCTTATTCTCTGAGGTCATCCTTGCCCGTTGCTCTTCCTTAATAATACACAACTTACTTGAGTCTAAATAAGTGAAATAATAAACAATGAAATAAATGTATAATGAAGTGACTGAACATAAGCCTATGAATTAAACCTTGCAAAATCTGCTAATATATCCAAGAAAAGACACTTTTTACAATGTCAGCACTTCTGAGATCAATAAATAAATACATTCATACATACCAATACATACATAAATAATCAAACTAAGGAACAAGTTCAATCACAGACATAAACGCTAGATATGTGAACAAAAGAATTAATCATAATTTACCATCTGCACTCTGGATATTCAATTCTTTGCTGCACTTAAAATTCTTCTGATAATTACAGTGACATTATCTTATTTCAGGAAGCATATCCTAAAAAAGTTGTAAAAAGCAGAGTACTAAACAAAATCCTGTAAAGAAGTCTTATTGCAAACATGTAATGAAAAGTAATATGAAACATTTTAAGACATGAAACATCTAATCTTTGAAATATTTTGCTTCCTAAAATAAGCACAACAAATTGTAAAACACAATTTAATCAAAACCAAAATAAACTTGTGGCAATACTTTTACATTATACACTACAATATATTCAGCAGAGAATGCTTATATCTTTCTATTTTCCTTGTTTCTATTTTTTGTTTTTTTGTCAATAAAAAAGGGGGAGGGTTACTTGTGATGGCTCAATATAAATGTAAAAAACTACACAATATTACACAGGTAGTTTAAATCTTGTGGCTAATTGGTGTTAAGTGGCATAGTAGATAGGTGCTAGACCCCTATCCCCGAGGGTGATGGATTGTAACTGATGTCTGATACTCTATTGGTGGCCAGGGTTTGTACTGACTAAGGATCTGAGCTCAGTTACACAAAATTGTCAATTCAATTCCTCCTTTCGAGTCACCTGTGTGAACTCTGAGCAATTCACTTAATCTCTCTATGGTCCAACTGTAAAAATCCATGAAAACAGTTTTACTATAGATCTGTACTTGTGAAGTAAATTGAGATTATATTGTTTATAGGCAAGTGCTAGAAAATGTAAAATTGTTTGTTTGCTTACAGTGCACAATACTTTGTATTAAAAATAAATCCAAGGATAAAAAGCAGCTTAAAGCAGTGCTGACAGCAGTCAGATTTAGTAGTAACCAATATGCTTACAACTGATTATCGTCAATTCTTCTTGTAATAAATATATTAACACATTTCTTGAAACATCATTTAGCTTTTTAACATTATTATGTCAACTGAAAACTGAAATCATGGCCCATTAAACTGGCTCATCAAATCTAGGCAAGGTCATCAGGGACATTGATATATTGCAAGACATCAGTGCATTAGAAGTAAATAAATATTTTACCATCAATTGTACAGGCTCTTCTTGAACAACTACCTCATTGAGCACAAACTGTAGAAAGATTCCAAAAGTTACAGCAAATTGCATAGATGTCCTGGAAGCCTCCCAGTAACGCTTTTAAACATAGATGAACCACTCAAATTTTTGTCTCCCCTGTCAAAGAAAACCAATGTGATTTCCCAAACAGAAGCACAATGATGAGTTATAGGACTGGCACCACTATATCCCAGTCACTGAATTATGCATCACATCAGGTCTCTTATGTATAGAATTCGGGAAATGCAAGGATTTCTACTTTTATGTTGTTTATTTTTTAATTTTTAAAGTAAAACCACAAATTGTACAATATAATAGCTTCTGGCATTGCTGTAAGGTACGAATTTTAAGTTTAGTTTTGCAGTTCTATCCTTTTACGTTTTCAAGAGTCAAATGCAGAGTAGCATTCTGTGGGCCAGTTGATAGACACTTCAAAGCACTTTATGAGTTTAGATTGAAAATAATTTTGTTACTTAAACATGAATAAACGAGTGTCTTGCTTGCAGATAGATAGATAGATAGATAGATAGATAGATAGATAGATAGATAGATAGATAGATAGATAGATAGATAGATAGATAGATAGATAGATAGATAGATAGATAGATAGATAGATAGATAGATTTTGATTCATGTGTTAATAAAAGAGAAGCAAAATGAAGTTCCTTGCTTATAAAATGTTAGGACTTGATTAAAATGTTTATTTTAAATCAGCACCCCCAGTCTTGAAATTTTGTGCAGAGCAGTTCTGTTTCATTTTTTACTTTATTTTTAGGTTGTCATTAAAACAGCAGAACGTTCAAAAGCTATTGGAAACAGGCTACCTCAATTTCGGTGGCTAAAAGCAAAAACCCGAAAAACTTCAATGATTACAGACCAGTGGCTGTGACATCACTGACAATGAAATCATTTGCTTCATCTATGACATAATCACTTGGAGGGCATCAAGATTCACATGAGGCTCTTATTTAGACTTCTGTTCAGCTTCACGTTCTTCCAGAGAGTTTTATAAAACATTTTAAATTGGAATTCAGCTTGGTAGGGTGGCTGAATGACTTTTTAACAAACAGTTCTCAAACAGTGAAACAGTCAATGGTTGTCTTTCTGACATGCTGTCCTCTTCCACAGGGCTGTGTTCTTTTATCTCTTTTGTACATCCTCTACAATAATGGGTGTCCCAATAAATTTGAAAACAGGTTCACATGAACAAGAAACTGGACTGATGTGACAACCCAGTGGCGCTGTACAAGAAGGGCCAGAGCGAACTGTACTTCTTAAGGAGACTCAGGATGTATGCACGGTGCTGGATATGTTCTACCAGTCCATAGTAGCTGGATTATGTGAATTTCCTATCTATCTATCTATCTATCTATCTATCTATCTATCTATCTATCTATCTATCTATCTATCTATCTATCTATCTATTTATCTATCTATCTATCTAGCCAGTATATTGATCTACCCCTCAGTCTCCTGGGGAAACAACCTGAGCTTAAAAGAAGCACAATGCAAAAACAAAATGTATCAGGAAATCCTGCTCCATCTCAAGGCAAACCCTGGACACACCGGAAAGCTGTTGTGAAAAACGATGATGGTGGCAAAATTGGATGCCATCATGGAAAATCCCCTCCATCCCCTACAGAAGGTGTTTTCTTGGAGCACTTTTAGCATCAGGCTCATCTGGCCATGGTTGTCAGACAATTCAGTGCTTTTACCCAGTGTGCTTTTTAAGCTTATTTTTATAGTATGTATTTACTGAGAATTGACTGATTGATTGGCTGTATTATCTGTCCTGTGAGTCTGCATCCTTGTTTTATATGTTTCTGTATCAGCATGCATCTGAATTTCCCCATGGGATTAATACAGTTTATCTAATATAATTTTAAAGGATAAGCTTGGTATTTCACATATATACAGTATTCACATGGTATACGGTATAACCATTTGACACACAAAATTTTGTTCCGAAGTCCAGCCATTTCTATAAATTCTTAAAAATATCTTGTTCACACGTGTTTTACATAGAAATTAATGGGTGCAGCGAGAAAACAAAAACCTGAAACCGTACAGAATACATCCATTTTTTAAGTCAAGACAGTTGTCAATATTGACAATATTGACAACTCATCTTGCGATTACACACACATTGTAAAATAGCCTACACGTGTCATTTTTGAACAAATAAAAAACAATATTACAACATTCAGTCCTTTTAAAAGAAAGCCAAAACACTAACTCAGCACTTGTAGTCTTCTTCAATAACCTTTAACTTTCCCTGGGGAGTGGTTTCCTCTTGAAATATAAAATCACAGTAAACTTTTTATAACTCCTGGTTGGTTTTGTTTTTATGTTTTATGCTTTTTTGTTTTATGTTGGTTCTGTATTTATGTGAGATCTCACACAAACAAATAGATAATGTATCTTTACTTCGAGAAAATTGTACCAGGAATATGTGATAAATTGATTATTTCCAAATTCCAAGATTTTTTGGGCCGATTGGCCTGTTCTGGTCTAGATTTTTCTAATGTTCTGATATCATTCGTCAGTCAGTGAAGTGCAGATACAGATTTGTTTAAGCACACAATAAAATGCAGTTCCAAACTAAGCAATATAAATAGAACATAACAATATCTATCCATTAATGTTATCATTGAACTATAGCCAGTTGATAATGCAGGAGAGTAAACAAAAACTCCAGTCAGCATCATTCCTGGAAAAAATAAACCTCCGGGGTCCCCGCAGTCAGTTATAATCCAAAGTGAAAAGACAAAGTCAGACCCAGTCACGGTCCTGTAAACCTCTGCCAACTGGCCACCTAACCCCTTCTTAGCATTCTACAGTATAAGTACTGGGTTGTCTAATATGATGACAGAATCATTATATCCAGTAATTCCAAGACTCCAAGTATCTCAAGTGGCCTTTTAGTAAATAGGAAAATAGCTTTGAAGTAGAACAGGGCACCAAGTGGGCCAAGCTTTTAAGTGGGCCAAGATTTCCCGGCCTCCACGATACTCGGGACGCCCCCTGGCGGCGGCCACGGGCCCCATTGGGTTTGAGCCTCCTGGCTCTGTCCCCATGGTCCCCTCATTATCCAGGGCAGTTGCCCCCTCATGCCCCGGGGGACGTAAAAACTGCCTCCTGGTCCTTCCAGGTGTCCCGGCTGGGTCTGCCCCCCAGCCTCCTGCCACAGTCTGTAATTTTTAAGCATATTTTAGCATAGCACTGTGTTTTTCAATAGCAGACAGATAACTGACACCTTCAGTGCACCTTTTCTGTGTAGCTATCCCACCATTGAACTGGCACGTTACCTATGACATAGGATTAAATTTCACTGGTGGGATCCACATTAAACACCTCCCAATGAATTTTAATAACCAATGGGTCCAATGAAACAATTATTATTTATCCCTAATTGTTACATTATTTCAAAGTAATGATTTGTAAACACTCACTCCTTTTATTAATTATTTGAATGCAACCACCATGTAAGCACTTCACACAATCATGGATAGAAAACAACAAACAAACAAAAAAAAACATAAAACACATTTATTTAAACACACTGCTCATGGGATATTATTGCAGTTCAACTTAACTCAATTTGTCTGAGTTATAGCACAGGTAAGGTTCACACATAGAAATCAACAATAAATAGGCCTATATATGTGTATATATATCTATAAAAAAAATCGTTGGCGCGCTTAGTTGGAACTCATATGCAGTACATAACTTCACATGTACTCACGGTGTCCTTCCAGAACTTTCGCCGCACTTCTCATTTTCCTCCGTGGTTAAACACAGGAATCTCACAGCTCCGTCTGGGATGACGCCAGCAGCTTCGTCTTGATGCGGGATTTATTTGCGTTCCCTTTTTATATAACAAATTTATCTAAAGTAGGCGTCCGACTCTTCGTTTGTCTGTCCGTTTTTCTTTAAAAAACCGAGCTCCCTTCTTTTTCCGCGTTCCCATGAGCCAAACCCGCTCAATGCCTCTCACGTTTAACATTCACCACAAAAAAAAAAAACTTTTCGTCTTTAATTTCCCGCTCTCCACAACCTTGGTACCAGCTTTCTCTTTTCTTTTTTTTCCTTTCTTACATACTCGTTCAACACTCTCCTCCACCTAGCTCTGTCTCCACACGCTCTTCCTCACACCTCTTCTGTCTCCACACACTCTTCCCCTCAAAACCCCAAGAAAAACAAAAATCATTTGAGTACTAAAGGCGCGCTATACCTTGATTGGTAGTAAATAGCACCAATCACATCTCTGTTCCTGTTTTCCCCAAAGCAAAAAAAAAAGAAACAAAAAAATTGTGTCACTAAGGCTTACTTCTGAGTTTACTATTATACCCAACTAGGAGGGTGCTACAGGAATCACTATATAAATACTTGACAATATGGTTGGAATGAAAATTTGCACATGGCGACTGTGACATATTTTCCTAAAAAGAATCAAATAAGTGGGGTAGGGTTAAGGAGTAGATTAGAGATCATTTCAGATAATCAGTTGCATCTCACTATACTGTATATGCATGCCACAATATTATTAACTGAAGCTCTCGATTATATTTGGCATTTCATGTCATCCACATAAAGATTAATAAATTATCACCACCAACATACAGTAAGTGTGGCTGTGGCAACCCCTAACGGGAGCAGCCGAAAGAAGAAGAACATATTGTAAGTGGAAGAGCAACATCTATATTATCCAGTAGCAGATAATTTACAGAGGCTAAGGGTGGGATGGTAGAGCAGTAGTTAATGCTACTGCCTCACGGCTTAAGGAGAAGGGTCTGAATCTGGGCCCAGTCACATTGTGTGTGGAGATCTAAATCTTCTCCCATGATTGTGTGATTTTGTTGGGTATTCAGCTTTCTCCAGCTCATTAAATACATGTAGACTTGGTTGTGTGGTCACTGTAATCTGTCCTAATGTGTCCCATTGCCAAAAAAAGTTGGATTAAGATGTTTCATAAAATAATGAATAATTTGAACTCACCTTGAGCTACTTAAACTAGTTGAGCGTATTTTGAAGGGGATGAGAGTTAGGCTGCAGTGCACCCAAGAGCTTCAAGTGCAAGGTGGTAACCAACCATGGATGGGGGCACTAACCCATAACATTATAAAATCTGAAGGTTACATACAGTATGAAAAAGGAAAGATAATAGCTGTAAGTAAACAGCTCTGTATAGGAAACAAAAGGTATACTGTATGTGACTCTATTCCTTATTTATCACTATTCATTCTTATATACTGTAAAAGCTATAAACAGCCAAATAAGAAACAGGAAGTCAAGTAAACAACAGGTATTTTACTAACATTTCATATTGTCTGCTTTAATTTCATTTAACGATTTCATCATGATCCAGACCTCGATTCAAGAACCTTACAATAACTGAAACTTTGATTTTCTTTATGAAAAGTTCAAATACAATCAAAATAAATTTAAACAGAAAAAAAAAGTTTTTTAAATGGATACCTGTCATAATTATCGACATGTCAAAAAGCAATGCATATAGGAAACATCAAAGAGTAACTTTACTTACAGTATGTGTGCTTTAGCTGGTATTGCAATATTTCACTGGTGATCATGTTAAGTTCAAGTTTATACTCACTTATAGAGAACTACACTAAATTGTTACTCGAGTGTCTGAACAACATGCAACATTTAGCCACACTCTACAGTAGTGCCATGATTAGTTAGTATTACTCTTCAAACATGGATCTTAGCTCAGAATTTTTCCTTTCTCAAAAGTTATCTGTTCAAAAAAATAAATTCCAGAAACAACAGATGATTGCTGCAACTCATACAACACTAAATTCAGCATTTAAATGCACACAGAACTGTTTTTCATGACATGAAAATGTCTTACCTTTAGTTCTATTTGCCAACATACATAAAAAAATTACTTTTTGTACAATAAATGCATATATTAACCAGTATTCTTATTGTAGAATTAGTTTTCACTTTTTAATTGTAATATGTTGATATTCTTTGTAAGTGATAAAAGAATAAAGAAAATATGAATTAATCAGTATTTTATTTTAGACTAATGTTGGCTGTCCGAATGGTAAACTGCCTAGGGTTGTTTTCTGCCTTGCACCTGATGTTTTCAGAATAAGCTACTGCACACGTACTCTTCAACTGGATCAAGTACTGTATGTAGATTTTTAAATGCCAACTTAACTTCCAAGTTTAAAAAAATGTTTCTTTCTTTATTGTTCTACTGAGTACTTAAAGAGTAATTTAAAAATATACTGTAATTTATTATAAAAAAATATCCTAATTCAAAAGTTTAATTTACTTTTACAAGTAATATAATTTTTAAACCAAAATATTTATTTTTAAATATCCTAGTTACACTGTGGCTTCTTAACAGTATAACATGCTGGCAAACAAAAATATAAAATAAGGGTACAGTATAAAAAAACTGTCCTTTTGCCCCCTCTGGATGTTGCTACAGGCCATTAAAATCTTTGATGCTTTAATCAGGTCTGGTATATGAATCAGTCTGAGCTCTCCCTTTTACATCTTAGCAATAAATGGACAAACTGCTGTTTTGTGACCATAATAGTTGTTTTTATTTGATCTCAGGGAAAATCCGCTCCAGCATGCATAACCGTTTTCAATTAAACGTATGTGTGACTGTGTGTTACTAGAAATTTTTAATGTTTGTCCTTCAACAGGAGAAATGCAATCACAGAAATAAGTGATATTTGTTTCTGAATGGTGCACACATTAACAATACAGTATCTTAAAGTGTATATACAGCACATACAAATTTTGGGCTTATATATTGCATGATACACAGAAACTAATTACATTTCATTTGTTCAACATCTGTTGCAGAACACACCATAGAAAAAGATGCTTTACAAAAGAAGTGTCTAATTCAAAGGAAGAAGATTCTATAAAATTTTAAGCCTCAAAATATGATAATGCAGAGGACCATAAACCTTGGGAAGTACCTATAAAACAAAACGGGATAATGCACTGATGGATAATAACAGCTTTAGAAGCATGACAAAATAAATTAAACACAAGTGTAATTAATCTAAAATAATGACTTTTTGGACACAACTTGCACATTACCAATGACAGTGCATCACAAAGAGAGATCCAGAGTATAGGAACCACGACGCAAAGTGAGCATTCACAGAGGACTGCAAAACAAGACTTTAAAATAGAAAGATGATTAGGGTCAAATGATAAAGAAAAATTTAGGCTGATGTGGACAGGGCAATCATGACAGAAAGGCTGGAAGATTAGAATGAACAGCGTTGTGAGGATCCAGAAAAAGACAGAGGATGAGTTGATGTCAGATGTTTGGTTGACTATATCTGTGCATTGACATGGCATATTAATGATAGCTTGATTATTTTTATATGTAGTCAAAACATGATTAACTTCAATATGCTGTCAACAATGCCACTAAGACTGGCGATTAGGAGGCAGGCTTCTTCATTTGATGTGGCAACCCCAAAAGAAACCACCCCACTTTGTTCATTTTCATTTATTGGTGGTTCTCAGGTATCTATGCACTGATCTTTTTAGGGCAGGAAGGAACATAGTTTATGGCCAAGAAAGATTTGTGAATAAAAATGTCTATCATTAACTTATGAGGGTAACAATGCGTCAACACATTGGAATAGTAAAGCAAACACCAGATTTCAAGGGCAGCCCAAGATCTGCAATATATAAAATACAAACATATATGCGTAAAAACATAATACCTGCATATAGGGTCTACAAGTTATATGTTAAAAACAAGTTACAGTTACTTGTGTTAGTCATAAAGATGGAATTTTCGAGACAATCTAAGAATGTTTTAATTGGTATTAGCAATAATATGAAACAAGAAATGTGCTTGTGCGACCAATTACAAAAGCAATGATTGAAATCTTTGCTACTGCCTGTCACACCTAGTGACTCCTATCAATTTCCATCAAGTAAAAAACAGTAAAAGGAATCATAATTATAAATAATGCTAATTACTACAATTAATAATGTTTTATGAAAGAGAGCTTGAATGCATCAAAACAATGAAATGTGAAAGACAGTGTCATGACCACAACCTGAGGTAGCCCTCCAGTTTCATTTATGGGAAAAAGGCAAGACACAGAGCTGTATTGGCTTCTTAATAATCATTGGATTTCAAAGAATAATTAGGCACTTGCTTTATTTAGGATTAATTGGAATTAGGCAGAAGTTGCCATATCTTCTAATTATCCCATTAAATGGGCCATTGGTGAGAGTTTGGAGGTGGGGCCTGGGAAGCTGTCATCCCTGGTTTTTAAAGCATTTTGATAAAAGCAGAATGTTTTGCATACAAACTGATCGGTCTGGCGTGGAATTCTTGCCTCCTGCTGCTAAAAACCTTTACCCCTGAAGGGGCCCCCGCCTTTACTGCCAGCCATTCTTATTTGTACTGCTCACAATTTGTGCAGGGGAGAAAAAAAATGTGGGATTAAATCAGTTGAGTGGCTGCAGTAGAAATTTGTTTAGTTTTGAAGAATTGCTTGGAAGAATTGTGATTAAAAATCAAGTCAAAGCCCACCAATACTTTCTGCATTAACACATTTTGATTGCTTTTATTCTTTGTTGTATTTTTTCTAGGTTGATCATAGCCTCAACTACATCACTACTAATTTGTAAAATAATGATAGAATAAATTTATTGAGCTTGGGCAAAATATTAGAAACTAAAACTATGCAGTCCTCCATGTTTTTGAAAATAATACAGTATTTAAGTTTTAGGAGAATAGATGTGATGAAATATTTTACAAGAACAAACTTCAAGTTGACTCATTCATTACATTGGCCTGATGTAAGGAAGTTGAGTGCACCCTAAGATAAAGTGATATTTTTTTGCCAGTTTTTATTCCTACACCCAATGTTGTTTGCGTATGCACCTAGTCTTCATTAATTTATACTTGACTTTCTTTAGGCAGGTCAGGAAACACCTCAGTATTTCTTAGAAGATGATGGCTCATTTATTAAAAAAAACACGTTTTGATGAAAGTTTAGTTAAATCAAATGCATATCTAGTATATTGATTTTTACCCATTTTCCTCTAGATTTACTGTAAATCAATAGGATACTGAAGAATATGTATCTTGGATTACCAGTTTTCTTCCTGGTTTCAATTTTTTGACAAGCTTGTTAATTAGATTTATTTTTGTGATGGAAATATTTCAATGGTTCCTTCATTGCTCCTGATGTTACTGGGAAAAGCATTGGCTTACTGGAATGTTAAACTAGAAAAGCAAGTTAGAAAATGGATAGACAAAATGGAATATGAATCATTCTTATTGATTTAATAACATCTCTAATCTGGTGAAAAGCACACCTCTTTTACTTTCTCCACATGTTATTTTACTTTTCCAATTAGTTCTCAACATTCTTAACTTTCTTGATATTTGACTTTATCTTAGTCGATATGCAAAGGTTTGACTTCACAGACTGAAATGGCTTGCAGGAGAAAAACAAAAAACATCTAAATTTGGGACATGAGAATAAAATTTTACAATCACTGCAAACATCACAGAAATACATTACAATATTTGAATTTTAATCTTGTTTCATTTTTATAGATTACACAAGACTAAATCTAATTTCAGGCAGTGTATAATAAGTAACAGGAAAACATTTCCATGTTTAATCAATAGGTAAAGCAATAAGCTTTTAGGAGGTGGATCTTTTTCATTTGGGTGTATTGAGTTAACTGCTTCAGGACAGCATACTTAATCACAAAAACAGCATTCCAGCAATCTCAATTACCAAAGATAAGGTTACAGTTTGTATCTGTTTGATGATTAATAACATCTAGGGTCAAAACCAAATCATCACGCAGATAATGTAGAAAGTCTGTGCAGACAGTGCAAGGTTTGAACAAAGAATGCTGGGAACATTTGGCAGCACCGCTAGCCACTGCACCACTCCACACCAAAATAATTCAAAATGCCAAAAAACACAGAAAAGATCTAAACTTGCATGGAAATATCTACAAAATTAGATTAAACCTTAAACTCTGACATGCATTCCCACTGAGTTTCTTGAGAAAGGAAAGCTGTTGATATCCCCATTCATTTGTGCTGCGAACTCAACCATTTCAAACCTTCTGTTTTGGCTCAAGATGTTGAATCGCCTGAAAAATTCAAACCAGGTGAAAACAATGATGGAGTTCCTCAAATTTGACAGAGCCTATTACTTCAAGGGAAAACATTCAATTCCTTTTGTTCCTTTTCTCTTTCCTTGGATGAACCACTTCAGTTACTGTTTTCCTTATTTTTAGATACCACAGATATCAAACACAAAGTGCAAATTAATTACTTTCATTATTGTTTCCTGGTCTGAGAAAATTAAACTGTTGATTATTGTACTTTGACTTATCCACTAGGCTATACTCCTTGGACACGGACCGCACAAGTTAACATACCTAAATTAAAACAACTTGTTTAAAAAAGAAAATGGCATACTGTATCTAATGAGTTCTAGGTTTAGTAGATCTGTTTTTATAATAAAGTAATGGGTTTAGACTTATGATACCCTGTGCTTGTATAGACTGACGTAACTCATTCTACTTCTAGTAAGCAGGAAGATACTTCTCTGGATATGAGAATAATCAAAACTGTACTGCAGTCTTAATTGCAATTATTTGAATGGATAGAATTCTTCTTTAACTGTGAATGAAACCTGGCACAAGGTGTTGGATAGAGATGCACACCCATGTTAGTTTTAACAGATTTTGCAACTTCAGATGCTGAAGTTCATACCCACCTCCTAGTCAGACTAAAATGATTAATCATTCTATCCTTAAACCTACACATCAAATTTCAGTTCCTTATCATAATAATAATCTGTTTTATTATTAGACACAGTATCAATAACATAATAAAAAATTCAGTATGGTATTGATTCATATACAGTATCTATCTATCTATCTATCTATCTATCTATCTATCTATCTATCTAAATACAGTATATATACAGTATCTATATATATATATATATTTGTTGTATTTTCAATTAATCATGAACTTAATATTTCATATTCAATTGCAGTATTATAAGTTTGCAATGAAGATGAAAACTATATACAGAGATTACCTATAGAACACAGTGTAGATGCAACAGTTGGAATAAGGTAACAGGAGTATCGTGGGATACTCGTATCGAAGAATTAAGGCGAAGATTAAAGGTAAGGTTTTTAAGAAAGTGGTAAGATCAGTAATAATGTAGCTGAGACACAGGAAGTAAAGAGAGTGCAGGAAAAGAAGTTAGATGTGTCAGAAATGAGAATTTTGAGATGAATGTGTGGTGTTACAAAAAAGGGCAGAGTAAGAAACGATGGCAGAAACAAAAGTGGGAGAGATATTTAAGAAAGTACAGGAAAGTAAGTTGAAGTGGTATGAATATGTAATGTGGAAAGTCAATGAGTATGTGGGCAAAAGAGTGATAGGAATGAAAGTCAGGGGAAGAGAAAGCAAGGGAAGACCAAGTGAAGTTAAATAGATAAAGTAAAAGAAGACCTCAAAGAAAAGGGCTTGACTGGTGTGGAGATGCAGGACTGAGCTGTTTGGAGAAGGTTGATCAAGCACATCGACCCCACTTAGATGTGGGAAATGATGTAGAGGAAGAAGAAGAATAAAAGCAACTGACAATATCTTTTTGTGTAGATACTCAAGTAAACAAATTTACAATCTTAGTGCATTCCAATATTTTCTATCATCTACATGTTTCAGAATACATATACAGTTAATTCTTAAGGTGTAATAGTGATTTTTGAATTATAGACAGCTTTTTAAAGTAATATCCTATTTTTATGCCCTCATTATATAAACAGCACAGGATATCAAACTAAATTCAGTAAATTAGAAAGAAATTAAATGCAGCTTTGCTTCCTTCAAGGACTGATTTGCTGTCTGTATACACTGGTGAAGGATTGGACTGACTGTAGTAAAAGTGCTGAAGGAATGTAAACTGAAAAAAGTGCAAAGAGAAAAAATTGCAGTATATTACCAGATCAAAAAGAAATCTCTGTTTAGATATTTCGAACATTCATTCAATTGTATAAAAGTAATTTTAGATTTAGTACAATATTAGGACGGCACGGTGGTGCGTGGAGTTTGCATATTCTCCCCATTTCTGCGTGGGTTTCCTCCGGGTACTCATGTTTCCTCCCACAGTCCAAAGCCATGCAGGTTAGGTGCATTGGTGATTCTAAATTGTCCCTAGTGTGTGCTTGGTGTGTGTGTGTGTGTGTGTGTGCGTGTGTGTGCGTGTGTGTGTGTGTGTGCCCTGCAGTGGGCTGGCACCCTGCCCGGGGTTTGTTTCCTGCCTTACGCACTGTGTTAGCTGGGATTGGCTCCAGCAGACCCCCGTGACCCTATAGTTAGGATATAGCGGGTTGGATAATGGATGGATGGATGGATGGATGGTACAATATTAAATAAATGTCAGGATAACGATAATTGTAGAGTGCAATTATTTCAATTGGGATGGGAATTAGAAAACAATGTAACAGACATGTATAAAAAAATCTAGAATAACAGTCTTCTTGTTGAGAGACAGTCCCAATGATATCAACAGTCTAACACAGAGGCCAGTCCATCACAAGGCACAATTACACACAGTCCCAAAAAGAAGCAGTTATGACATGCCAGATTTCATGCTTTGGACTGCTAATGGATATGAAAACTGTCTAAATACAAGAATATACATATTCTGCACAGAAAAGACACCCTGGACCAATACAAATAATTTCCTAAGGATCTATAGCTATTACCATGAACAAAAAATCTTAGGCATATTGGGTAACAGTTTCTTAAACAACTGTTAAGCAGTGTAATATAATACAGTATAAGATATGGGTGCCTCAATTAGCTTACTTACACTTTGTGTTAAAGAAATCAAATATGGTTATTTGAAACAAAAAATCTCATTTTATCTCACACACTTAAAACCAGTCACAATTCCATTGGACCCAGTTTAGAGTCACCATTTACCTCACTTGTGTGTCTTCGGGAATATGGGAGAAAAACTGGAGCACCCATAAGGAAAAACTATACAGACACAGGAAGAGTATAGAAACTCTGCAACCAGGAAGCTGGATTCATGAAGCAACAGTGCCATCACGCTACCCAATTTCAAGTCTAAAAAGTTAATAAACATTGAAAGGAAAGTGAACATTTACAGCATAAAATCAGTTTCTATAAAATGCAGCTTTCTCTGCTTTTAAAAAGAAATTGCAACACAATTAATTGTCATATTGTCATTCTGGATGTCCACCTCCATTTTAAAGCAGTGTTTCATTGGGTGTAGACAAATTAAATTAACACATCAATTCTTAAACATTTCATGCGTTATTGGTTGTTTTAGTCAATATTTGCTTTTTTCTTTTTCAAAAAATATGCTCATATATTACTCACACAAATGATTCCAATAATTGGATTAGACTTGCAATCTATTTTGCTGCTTTAAATACAACTTATTTGCTTATACCTGTATATACATTAAAAATAAGACATTTTTATAAATGCTCTAAAATATTACCATTTTCAGTCCTCTGGTAACCATTGCATGCATTTTGTTCATATCTATCATAGGGACTTTTGCTGTATTTTTTCCTATAACCATCATTATGAACAAGAGGTTGGTCATTTACTTATCTACACCAGGTATTTTGTCATCGGTTTACCACCACCTGCATTTACTGAATCCTGCAGAATTTGACTTATTACTACAATCAAGAAAAGCTTTAAAATGTAGTCAAAATGTAACAAAGAATATTTAAAAATAAACTGATGTTTAATTACATATGCATATAAAGTGATAAAAGAAATAAACTAAACTAACACAACTATGCTAATTAAAGATTATTTCATTCTTTAAAATGTTCTATAATATATCTTGAAAACTAAATTAATAGTATCTATCTCAATCTTCATGATTCTGAAAATGATGCTCAGCTAACTCTGGTCTTGGTCATAATTCGTGTATGTAAAATTCACCAAATGTATTTACAATATCTGTCCATTAGTTTTATGTTCTTAGTTTTGTCATTATTGGGTTTTCAGCAGCTAACCTTTTGGCAGAATCAGAAACCAGCTTGAACTAACTTCATTCCTGATTGCCTTTATTGTCTACAAAGTGACAACATTGAACACGTATCATGGATCGCCAGTAGGGCAACATTCCTACATTTCTATCACTTGTTACAGAATATCACATTTTCTTTTAAGCATTCTGCAGTTACATACTTTCATTCAGTCTATTACAAGCAGTGCGGAGCACACAGCTGCCTCACAATTACTACTAGTGCTGGTTATTAAGCAACACTCTGGAGCTTCAAATTGTGATTCTCTTTCACAACATGCTGTATCCCATGGAACTTCACCCTCCTTTTCCTGATCACATCAAAAGGATCCGACTTTTATACAGGAATAATTTTCATGCGCATATATAGTATATACAGTCATGCATGGGGTCTGGGGACCACCTTCTTCATTCTGACAAGTTAAGCAATACCACCCGGGACAAGAGACGGAGCTGACACTAACACTATCTTCTCCTTGTCATCCCCGCTTTCAAGAAAAAATGGCCAAGAGGGACAACTGATCACATTGCCTGCCCAAGGAGTTCTGCCCTTTCCGGTCTGAAGAGAATAAGAACGGCTCATTTTCAGAAGATTGTGTCTTTCAGCTGGCTATCAGGATGGCACCAAAACCATTTTTCTGTGTCTCTGCCATGCCTACCTACCCAGCTACCTCTTACTATGTATATATACTATATAGTCACACTTTATTGCTGATCAGGCAGGAACACTCTCAAGACATTATTCAAAAAAGGAGTTTTTCTTCAACACACAATCGTCCTTACTCTAGCTCCATTCTTCAGGTTAAAAGAACAAAAAGTCTTCTTCAATGAGCAGGTTCAGCAGCTTGGAAGCAGTGGCTGGGGCAGATGCAGTCTGGAGGAGAGAGGACAGAAGAGTGAGCAATTGGGCTCATTGAGGCTCAGTCTTTAAAATGTTCTAAACATTGTGCAACAAGTACATTACGCAGTAAGACTGCAAACAGTTAGAAGGACAGTTAAGAGTGTGCTTGTTTTCCTTTGACATACTGTTTAACAGGGAGTTCCTCAAAAGGCAGCTGTGTTTCTTTGTAATTGGTTTACTGTTTAATAGAGTGTCAGTGCGCAGCTGCCAGCGTTAAGCATTAGGAATGAGCAGCAGGCCAGCTACCGAACTGTCTTGGCGTAACTGCTGCTGCTGTCATAGACAGTGAATCCATGGCAGCATCAGTGGTCACAACATCCATCCATCCATTATCCAACCCACTGAATCCGAACACAGGGTCACAGGGGTCTGCTGGAGCCAATCCCAGCCAACACAGGGCACAAGGCAGGAACCAATCCTGGGCAGGGTGCCAACCCACCACAGGACACACACAAACACACCCACACAGCAAGCACACACTAGGGACAATGTAGAATCGCCAGTCCACCTAACCTGCATGTCTTTGGACTGTGGGAGGAAACCGGAGTGCCCGGAGGAAACCCACGCAGACACGGGGAGAACATGCAAACTCCACACAGGGAGGACCCGGGAAGTGAACCCAGGTCCCCAGGTCTTCCAACTGCGAGGCAGCAGCGCTACCCACTGCGCCACCGTGCCGCCCTGGTCACAACATATATGTATATATTTTTTTTATTAGCCAGTATGAATGTCTTTGTACTAATAGATTTAGATTGGAATTACAGTGGCAAAATAATTATAATATGTTTGTAACTGTTAAACTGTAAGGTTGAGTACAGGGAGGAGGTAAGACAGGCACTGGATGGCAGTGAAGAGTTACCAGATAGCTAGGTAACTACAGCAGAAGTGGTAAGGGAGACAGCTAGAGGGGACTTGTTGTGACATCCGGACAAAGATGAGGACAAAGAAACCTGGTGGTGGAATGAGGAAGTACAGGAGGGTATACAGAGGAAGAAGTTGGTGAAGAAGATGTGGGATAGTCAGAGAGATACAGGAATTAGACAGGAGTACAAGGAGACAAGGTATAAGGTGAAGCGAGAGGTGGTGAAGGCTAAAGAAAAGGCATATGATGAGTTTTATGAGAGGTTGGACACTAAGGAAGGAGAATTGGAACTGAACCGATTTGCTAGACAGAGGAACTGAGCTGGGAAAGATGTGCAGAAAGTTAGGGTGATAAAAGAAAAAGATGGAAATGAACTCACAAGCGAGGAGAGTGTGTTGAGCAGATGGAAAGAGTACTTTGAGAGGCTGAAGAATGAAGAGAATGAAAGAGGGAGAAGGTTGGATGATGTGAAGATAATGAATCAGGAAGTGAAACAGATTAGAAAGGAGTAAGTTAGGACAACTATGAAGAGGGTGAAGAATGGAAAGGCTGTTGGTCCAGATGACATACCTGTGGAAACATGGAGGTGTTTAGGAGAGATGTTAGTGTAGGTTTTAACCAGATTGTTTAATGTAATCTTGGAAAGTGAAAGGGTGCCTAAGGATTGCAGGAGAAGTGCACTGGTACTGATTTTTAAGAAAAAGGGGATGTGCAAAACTAAAGTAACTACAGAGGGATAAAATTGATGAGCCACAGAATGAAGTTATGGGAAAGAGTAGTGGAAGCTAGGTTAAGAAGGGAGGTAATGATTAAAGAACAGCAGTATGGTTTCATGCTGGGAAAGAGCACTATACAGTAGATGTGATGTTTGCTCTGAGGGTGTTGATGGAGAAGTATTGAGAAGGACAGAAGGAGTTGTATTGTGTCTTTGTGGACTTAGAGAAAGCATGTGAAAGAGTGCCTAGAGAGGAGTTGTGGTATTGTATAGAGAATGCTCTAGAGAGGAGAGGTATGAAGATCAGTAGGAACAAGACAGAATAAATGTGTGTGAATGAGAGGGAGGTCAGTGGAATGGTGAGGATACAGGGAGTAGAGTTGGCAAACGTGGATGAGTTTAAATACTTGGGATCAACAGTGCAGGATAATGGGCAGTGTGGAGGTAAAGAAGAGAGTGCAGGAAGGGTGTAGTGGGTAGAGAAGAGTGTCAAAAGTGATTTGTGACAGATGGGTACCAACAAGAGTGAAAGGGAAGGTCTATAAGACAGTAGTGAGACCTGCAATGTTATATGGGTTGGAGACGGTGGCACTGACCAAAAAACAGGAGACAGAGCTGGAGATGGCAGAGTTAAAGATGTTAAGGTTTGCATTGGGTGTGACGATGGACAGGATTAGAAATGAGTACATTGGAGGGTCAGCTCAGGTTGGATGGTTGGAGAACAAAGTCAGAGAGGCGAGATTGTGTTGGTTTGGACATGTGCAGGGCAGAGATCCTGGGTATATTGGCAGAAGGATGTTAAAGATGGAACTGCCAGGTAAGTGGGAAAGAGGAAAGCCTAAGAGAAGATTTATGGATGTGGTGAGAGAGGACATACAGGTGATGGGTGAAACAGAACAAGATGGAGAGGACAGAAAGATATGGAAAAAGATAATCCACTGTGGCAACCCCTAACGGAAGCAGTTGAAAGATAAAGAAGACCAAGAAGAAGAAGGTATGTAATACCCCTTGCGTACTCCTTTTCTGCTTGCATGACCACAAATATCTCAAACTTACATGCTTATTGTAGACAAAAATGCATTTTAGAATGAAGAAATTAGATGTAACTTTGGGGTTAATTCTTAATATTGTTTAGTATCAAATAAATATACTGTTTATCTATTTTTTTCTAATAGTACTATTGGTCTCTGTCAAACCCGTTTAATTTTCTGTGAACCTGTGTAAACAAAGGGGAACAATTCATGAAGGGTATCTCAGAATTAAATAAATGTGTGTTTTATGTTTGGATAAAATATGTGGTTAAATGTGAACACCAAATAATGAATTGTATCTGGGATATAACAGTAGTCAACTGTTTGTCATAACTGAATGTGGAGCAAGTCAAAACTGATCTGTGTTCCTATTCTGGATTTATTCAATGGTACTGATGAGTAAGAGCATAAAGGACTCACGTGGAAATATAAAGGTGCAAGAACAAGGGATTAAACATTTTGAGTACCGCAACAGTTACAACATTAAAGACAGAGGATGTGAAAATTAAAATTAGTAATGACCTACAAATGAAACCTTCAGCAGAAGGTAAAAATATGCTGATGTATATCTTTGGCACAAATTTAAACAAGAAATTATAAACATAATGGTATGGGAGTGTAAAAGCTTTCCTGGAAGCAATAAAAAATTTGGCTGTGGGAATTTCTGGCAAAAGTTAATTGGAAGGACAACGCGACAAATGGAAAAACTGGACTGGTCACACTGTAGGAGGAAACAATGTGATAAAAGAAGTGTTAGAAGTTAGAACAGAAGAAGGAAGACAAAGATATACTGAGAGCCTTGTAATCCAAGGTTGAAAAGATTCAGTCATCTCATTAAATGCCCACCCAGCATTATATAATACTGTAGAATACCCTGAAGGTAGTGGGTGGCCAGTTCTCCCTAGGTCTCCAGGACTATGACTGTATCTGACATTCTCTTTTGAGTTTGCATTATAATTGACAGTGGGCTCCCCCAGAGGTTTATTTTCTTCACAGATGCTACTGACTGGAGTTTTTGTTTTCATTTCTCCTTTTGTTAACTGGTCATATCTCAATGACAGTGTTAAAGGACCTTTCACATCATTCAGATTGAAATTGCTCTGTGTTACTTCACATTTTAACTAATCTATATCCTTGTGTGTATGCATTTTGTAATACAACTGTAAAGTTTGTAATTGTATTTTACCTGTAAACTTATTAATGTTCTCTAGGCCTGGACTCAGTAAAGAGTGCTATAAAAAATAAACTGAAAAAGGAGAGAAAGGATAAAAGACAGATCACAAAGATGAATTGAAAAACTAGAACATTGTTGTCTATGTGACACTTGAGTGCTGATAATCTTCTCATATGCGCTATACCAAGTAGTGGAAGACTTCAGAAGTAAGGCACCTAATATCAAAGAGTATACATTTTGGATTTCCTTTTCAAACGAATAAGTAATAATGTTCTGTGTTTTACATATTTGGATGTATTGATCTGTATAGATATTGAAACAAGTTTAAGGATATTCAAAATCAGAAACTTGCTGTTCTGATCACTACTACTTCAATAACAAACAGTACTGAAATTCAAAAAGAAGTAATGAATGCTTCAAAATAGTAAATACAGTCTTTTTTCATACAAACCTATTTTATTTCAAAAATAATTTTAATTGAGAAATACTATCACTACAAATTTTACCAGAATTATACAATTCTTGCTATATTTCTACATCTGGAGTTCTGTTAAGAAGTTTGGTCAGTCTTACAGTGAGTCAGTAGGAGCTTTAGCCATTAGTTTTGTACTTTACAATTCAGGAATTAGGCACATTGTATTATATTTCAGCAAACCGTATACATTTAATTCTATTTAATCTCTTTAATCAAAATGCATGCATTTTGTCCCTGCATAGTATTATATTATCTAAAAAAATCCTCCAAGAAATGTTTTCTATGTGTACATAAAGGTGTATGAGTGCGATATCAAGCTTATAGAAAAACTAGAATTAAAGCAAACAAGTAGAACTTACCTCCAAAGCCAAATGTACTAATTAATTTCTAAATTATTCTCTCTCTCTCTCTCTGTCTGTCTGTCTGTCTGTCTGTCTGTCTGTCTGTCTGTATATATAATATATATATATATATATATATATATATATATATATATATATATATATATATATATATATATATATATATATATATATATATATATATATATATATATATATATATATATATATATATTAAATTAACTATTTATACACAGATACTGATTACAATCAAAGAGGTTACATGTATGAACACTCTCCCTTAATTACTCTTACTTTGAACCTCTGTTTGTAAAATTGTGTGTATATTTTCAGCCCCAACATTCAAGGGTATGTAAACTTTTAATCAGGCCCATTTGGGTGATTTCAGTTATCATTATAATTTAAAAAGGGCACACACTATTATGTGATAATAAATTGCCTGAGCACACTCACTAATTAAAAGTAAAGCTCTCTGCATGATTATTTATATTTTCCAGACACTCGCCAAAATTTCACAAATTCTGCCAGGGTATCTAAACTTACTGTATAAGCATGACTGTATATATATATATATATATATATATATATATGTATATATATATATATATATATAGAGAGAGAGAGAGAGAGGGAGATGTATCTCCAGACTGTAAAATCCTGATCTGTTCCTACGATACCTACGTGTTACATCATTAATATTTTCATCACTCCCTTTCTCTCTACATTCTCTTTCTTTCTGCATGTGATCAGTTCTTTACTTCAAAAAGGATCAGGTGATCAAGTTTGAAATGTTGCACCAAATTAGTTATGGCTACCATCTGTATCTAACCACCACTATACACAATATAAAGAATTGCTCTCCCGGACTCTTAAAACTTTGCACTGTCCTACAGTGGGTCTCTGGATGCATCTGGAAAAACACACAGTACTTTGTTAACTTCTTGCCATCTGGTGCTGTCCGTGACCAAAACACATTGAAATATTTACAGTAGCCCTTTGAAGGCTTTGCTTTTTTGAGGTGGGATTCCTGTATTGTGGGGTCTCTTGTGGAGGTGCTTACATCTACCAGAATACCACTATTTGAGTGGAACCACTGGGTTATACTCCCACTCCTTTGTGGGTTGCAGCTTCAACTGTTGTCTATTATCAGAGCATAATTTAACTCATACTCTTAACAGTAAGCAGAGCTGTCCAATAGCATTGGAGTGTTGTTTGCTCTAAATACATCTTGAAATTGCCAATAGAATTGCTAGAGAACTGCTGTTCTATAAGTAACATATTACACATTTACAGTTGAAAAATGATTACCCAGTGTCCTGTGTGCACTGTGAGAGCCTTTCTCTCTCATCTCTTTATCTGTTTCTCTCTTTATATATGTGTCAGCACATGCAAGTGTGTATGCGTGTGTGTGTGTGTGTGTATACATATTTTAGCGAAACAAGACAAGGTCAATAGCTTGAATGGATACATAAAGACATACACAATTAATATAATATGCATTATACTTAATGGCAACTTTATTGACTCAGCATATCCAGGACCAAGTAGGACTCACATTTCCTTTTGGAACAGCCTAAATTCTTTAAAGCATGGATTCATCCTTACAGATTTTGATCCTTGCTGATTTGGCAGTATCACACCATTCCTGTCACATGTTTAAGCATCTTAAAACCAACTAAGCACCGTTTAAATGTCACTGAATATCTGGCATAATTGCTAATGATATGCACACACTTATGATTACCATTTTTTAAATTATAATGCTCCATGTCACAGAGTACACATCATTTCAGTCTTCAGCATACTCCAATGGCCCGCACCATCCCCAAATCTCCATCTAATAAATCAACTTTGGGATGAAGTGGAACTGGAAGTTTACAGAATGAATGTGTGGCTAAATAAATCTGTATACAGTAAAGTGGCCACTGAGTGCACACACAAACAGTACAAACATACAGTGGACAGTAGAGGGCACTCTCTGGTAGTCCCATACTCCAAGGAGGCCAAAATAGTACATAGGGTGTTTTTAAAATAAAATAAAGCACATAAGGAAAGGAAAACATAACCACAAAGATAACATTGTAATTAAAAAATTGAAAAACAGATAATCTCCACCCCCTTTGAGGCCTACTTTAAAAAGATTTAAAACTACCTGCCATTTAGTATGATGGGTTCCATCTGTACTTTCCCACCAAAAGTACCACATCAAGCATTCCTTTCACCTTGCTACCTTTTGCATAATTTGGTCCTCTCTCTTACATCAACTCAGAATTTCTTTGTCCTTCTTATTCTACCCTCACACAAGGTCTGACTGGAAGGAACCTTTCTGTTCCAACCAGGAAACAGTACCAATGAAAATTGCCTAATCATTTCCTGGACCTCTGGAATAAATGGGATCATCCTTGTAGAATTCCACATACCTGGATTAAAAGGTGTGCTAGAGAACTAACACAACACAGGAGAATTACTTTAAATACAATCTCTTACCTTTTATTTTCTTTTCTCTCATTTTCCTTCCTTCACCTCAACTCCAGGTCAGCTTTGCCTCACTCAGCTCCCGACTCTGACTCACTTGGTTGCGGAGGATGGACTTCTTATAAAGTGGGGCCCAGGGGTACTGTTATGTGAGCAGTACACCATGGAACCACTTCTGGTTCAGACAGGTGGGGACAACAACATTTATTTATATAGCACATTTTCATACAAAAAGTAGCTCAAAGTGCTTTACATAATGAAGAAAAGAAGAATAAAAGACAAATAAGAAATTAAAATAAGACAACCTTAGTTAACATAAGAAGGAGTAAGGTCCGATGGCCAGAGTGGACAGAAAAAACAAAAAAAAACTCCAGAAGGCTGGAGAAAAAAAATAAAATCTGTAGGGGTTCCAGGCCACGAGACCGCCCAGTCCCCAGGGACGAGAAAGATGCCCCCCAAGAGCTCACCCTAGCAGCCCCAGGGGTTATTCCAACTACAATTCCCATCAGCCCTGTGGGAATCCAGACTGGAGCAACACCAGAGGCATACTGCAACCCAGCATACTAGGAGAACATATTAGCATGGCAGGTAATCCAGGAAAGCTTTCACCAACCATTCTGGCTGGATCCCCCATTCATCCATCCATGACTCCTTCACAATTCATATATTAGAGCTGTCAAAGTTAAAATGTTAATGCATACAATTAATTTAAAAGGTGTAACACAGTTTTTTTCCTTCATTGCAGTTAGTGAATGAGTTGTTTTCATTGCTATCTAAGTCTATGGTTTTCAGTTTAGGGGGCTGCATCTCTAGCGGGGTTTACATATTTAAAAAAAGTACATTCTAATTCTAATTAACTTTAAATTTCCTAGCTTTTCAAAAAACATATAGGTAGCTAAAAATGTGCTTTAATTGTTTCAGAAATGTTCTGTGCCACCACACCTTGATCAAAGTCCTGTGCAGCCACCTGCAATGTTTGAATTTTGAATGTAAGTGGATAATCCAACCTACCATGAGACCCACTGTGTCAAATACTCTAAGATAAAGCCTTTAAAAAAATAAACAAATAAAGAACAACTTAAGAACATTCATGATAGGCAGAATACCCAGTGGGGCCTGGGTGGTCTTTTTGCCTGGAACCCCTAAAGATTTTATTTTTTTCCAACTTAACCGGAGTTTATTTATTTATTTTACATTTTTTGTCCAACCTGGCCAACTGACCTTATCATTTAGAGACTTAAAAAACAATTCTATATTTAAGGACTCTATTTCTCTTAATTCAATTTTTGTATACTATTTATCCATTGTTTTCTTATCTAATTTTATTTTTTTTTCTCTGCATGCAACATTGATAACTTGCAAAATTTTAAGCTACAGCCTTTGTATGAAAGTATGCTATAGAAATAAATGTTGCTATGGTTATTGTTGAATATCAATGTAATTATACAGAAGAGCACCTCTAAGTCCTATGATGTCCCTACTATGAAACTCCACTCCTATGTCACCCACACCAGTTGTTCTCCTCTCTGATCATTGCCCATGCCAAACCAAAATCTTCCACTGCTCAGACTGGCTCTGAAGGAACATCTCCCTTTCACTTCCACACTTCTTTGAGCCTATCCATGGCAGGATAAAGACTGCTTGGGAACCATTCACCAAGACCAAAAGATTTCTGTGAAAGAGAATGTCTCAGGTGAGTGCTCTATTTTTCACCTTCTTCACTCACATGTAAACTGTCAAACAAAGATTAGTTTAAAAAATTATTAACAACCAGTAGCGGTGCACTGCACGAATACACTTGACTTATAGTTTTCATTCTCTTTTGCTGTATGTTTAGCATTCATTTGCTCAGAGGTTGATGCACTTGCTGCTTCCTGAGCAGCTCTTCATTTTTCCACCCCAGCGGCCCGCTTCTCTCTTCTTTTCGCATTAAAACTGATTAAGTCAGTGTTTGTGTTGCAATTACTTAGTATGTTTTCCTTAATTTTTCACTTAAGCTGCCACTTAAGTCTTCAATCTGCCTCAAGAATGATTTAAGATATGAAGAGGTAGGGGAAGTGATGGCGAAGGTGGTAGGAATGAGAACAGTGAAGGTACACATGTGTCGCACGGCCGCCCTGCTGATTGCTGCCGAGAATTGATTCTACAATAAAATAAAATAAAAAGAGGAATAACCTTGGAGGTCATCCATCACCCCCAAAAATGGATAGTAGAGGTCACATAGTATATGTGTACCAAATTTCAGGTCAATAGGTCAAACGGTTTGCGAGCTACAGGTGATTTAAAATCCTGAACAGACTAACGAACAGCCATGGTAGTGTATTATGGAAGAAGATAAAACACATGTATCTAAAATTAATGGATATTAATCAACAGTAGAATGCTACTGAAACAGAGAGAGACACAAATATTTGATAACCTTCACCCTTCCTGTAAAAACAAATACAGGAATAGACTGCAGTTAGAAGCAGAACTGTGTTTAAAGTATCAAAAGTTGAACCCAGCAATGAGCCTCTAAAACATAAAGACATTCATTGACTTTCAGTTATTTTCCTCCTTTTTCATCTGAAGTCACATGTAAGTTGAGTTATTTGTCAGCTTCTTTTGATCATGCTACTGCTCTTACGTTTAAAATAATTCATTAAAAAAGAAAAGCTGAAAGATAAACACAAAAATGCAAAAACTCAGTAATGACTTGTTAAAATCCACAAATGTAATATTATAGGGAGAGGTGGAAGTTAAGAAATCCCACTTTTAATTGTGCCTAGTAAGAATTGGAGAATGATGCTACTTCAAAATATTTTAAATCTTGGGGTGCTACTTCAAGAAAAAAGGTACAAAACTCCTGGCTTAGAGATATCATGTGACATCTAATCAATATATGTGTCAATAGTCTGTTGTAGTTAAGTATTGCTTCAATTAACAGGTCTGATATATTATACAGAAATATTCCATTAGTCTGCTGTTAGCAGTAACCAAGATCAAAATCATGCTCATTTGCAGCTTTGGCTTTATATTACTAGAAGCCCTGACTAGAAGGTACAACATTTTGGGAGGTCTTGACTTAAAGTTGGCTGAAAAAGATAAAATTTACGATGGTTGCTTTTGATTTAAAATTCTCCCACACGGTTCAAAGTACAAAATTGTTGATCTTTGTAAAATTAGCGCAGGCAAATTTAAATACACAGCAGTACCACATCCTTGGCTTAAGAGGAAAACATGTATGAGCTACTGTTAAAAACTCAAATGTTAAGCAGTAAAATCTGTATCAGACTACAATCCAAAAATATACAACTCAATGTTTGTCCATTCATGAAACAATATCTAAAACATTAGGTACCACTATATATTGCAAAATGGACCACATCAGATTGCAGACCTCTAAATATACCTGAAGATACAGAGCTGAGAGATGTCATTCAGTGAGTGAGGTCTGACAGTTCATATTCATTACCTTCACGTGGAACAAATGTGTCACGTATCAAGGATTTATTTAAAAGGCACAAGTCTTTGCAGTTTGAAGAAGTACAGCAGGCACATTCACAGGAAGCTATTGGGCCTTGCTGAAGTCAATCAAGTAACATTTTGCAATTTATTGCAATTAAAAATTGTAATTGTTTGACATCATTTGACACACACACACACGTATATATACAGCTAGAAATCCACGAAAGAAGAAAATGGATCATGTAGCTTAAAAAAGTATTTTATTCCTCTGCTTTCATCATCACAGGAAAATGATTAGGCATACAGGAATCAAAGGCAATATATATCAAATGAGGAGGGGGTTAGGTGAGTGTAGGAGGGGTAGATTAGTAAGGAGGGGTTCAGAGGCCATTGGTCTTAAAGACTTTTTTTATTTGGATGTTCTTCTTTTCATACAATGCTTACGTAGAAGATGCCACAGACTTCGGTAAACAACTGGAAACCAACCCAATCTCCCATTCTACCTGGTACAGTCTTCTTTATCACTGTTGCATATCAGAAACCATAGCACACATCCTGTCCAGATCGGGTATTAAAGTAGCACATAAACCAGGAAACACTCTGTGGACAGTTCTGCAGCTGAGACATGAAATGCAGTGCACAGTATACCATGCAGTGCATGCCCAGCTGTATATGTGGAACAAACTTGTAAAACACTTGCAACACATATACAAGAATATTGCAATGCTGTCAGAAGAAAGGATCGAGAGTCTCTAATATATGCACATACCAATTCAACAAGGCACTCCTTCAACTCAGACACAGTGCAAGTAAGATTTAGGGGAAATACTAAATTGCCAGAGAGCTAGCTGAATCGTGGATATCAAATGAAAATGCCATTAACAGACACTTGGACATGAAACCAGTACATGTACGCTTAAAAAGAAGCACATCCAAAAAAGATTTTAAAACGAATACCCTCCAAACCCCACCTTACTAATCCACCCCTCTGACACCCACCTCCCCCACTTCATCATTTGCTATATATTGCCTTTGATTCCTGTCTGTCTAATCATTCTCCTCTGAATGACACCTGATAGGTGTTGAAAGTACAGGAATAAAAGACTATTTTAAGATACACGAGTCATTGATTTTTTTTGTGGATTTCTAGCTATAAATATGCAAACCATATCATATATATATGCAATATATATACACATACAAATACACGTATATATTGTGACCACTATGAGATGTTGCAGCACCCTAAACCCCAGACAACACAGACACAAGTTTCAGGTTCACCTAATTTTTTTTGATTAAAAACATCTGTAACAGGATTCTCAACATATGCACAAGCACAATATACTTTTTTTCCTCTCTTTTCTTCCTCCACACATCCCAGGTAAACCTTGTCTGTCCTCCACTCCTGACTGCCTGGATGAGGTTGAGTGGCTTTTTTTATCTATGACCCTTCTGGTGGTAAGGCTTAGCCTGCTGGAAGCACTTCTGGATCAGAGAGAAGCCCCTAAAAGTAGGGATTACTAATCTTAGCAACTCCCTCTGGAGGCCCCCACGGAACCCAACAGGGCTGCCCCACAGGATTAAAGGTCCTGGCATGCTCTGTGGGTGTCCATTTGGGAATCCTATCCCAGGGATTCTGCCATCTAACAAACCAGGAAAGCAAATAGTCCAAGCAGGTTAACCACCCCCCAATTTTACCATTATATTGCCCTCATGGCCAGGTAAAAAACCTGCACCTGTCCTGGTATGGATGCCAGCATAAGTAGATGTCCGACAGAGTACATCCTTCCTTTCTGCCTGCTTTTGCCTTCCCGGGCCTCTCTCTCTCTCTCTCTCTATCTATCTATCTATCTATCTATATATATATATATAAATATATAAATATAAATATATATATATATATATATATATATATATATAGTCATGCTTATACAGTAAGTTTAGATACCCTGGCAGAATTTGTGAAATATTGGCGATTGTCTGGAAAATATAAGTAATCATGCAGAGAGCTTTACTTTTAATTAGGGAGTGTGTATATATATAGTATACTGTATATGCACAGTACTGTGGCACTGTGAGAAAAGCAATATTTTCATAAAACACAATTTTGATAGTTAAATATGAACTATACATATTATATGAATATCAAGTGCCTAATTTATATGCTGCCTTTAGAAATTGTAAGAAATATTTTTATTTTAAAAGTTTCTCAAAGCTATAATTCACACCTTTTTGGCAAAATGTGAGCTTCCGTGATTCAAAAATGGTATATGTGTGCTTCAAAATTTCACATTTCTCAATTGTCATATGTTATATTTTGTATATATTTCCTGAAATTTAGTCAAATTTGTTTCATTTCTGGGATGTTATAAATGTATCAATCACAGTTAAAATGACTATTTAATGTCTTTTAATTTTGCACCATGCATATTTGTTTAAAGTGAAGGCACTTTTAGCTGCAGTTTTGAAGCTACCAAGGTATTTTGAGAAACATGCAAGGTATATGAAACAGCAGAGTTTAGTTTTGCATTCAATTCAGCAATCTTAGTACTCTCTAAAAAATATATTTGGTCAAATAGAAGTTATACTCTTTTATTTTTTGAATGCCTACTTTATGTGTTTTATTCATTTAAACTTGATCCTTTTTTTTTTTTTTACAAATTTAATATTTATAATATTGTCTGATCCTCCAAGGATGTACTGTAATGGGAGTAGTGTACTATGATGGCAGTATTGCAATGTGTATCGTATGCACATTATGTGTATCAGCTCATGCCTAGTAAAGATACAATGGGCAGCAAATGCCTCAGGCAC
Organism: Erpetoichthys calabaricus; assembly: GCF_900747795.2. NCBI lineage: Eukaryota > Metazoa > Chordata > Cladistia > Polypteriformes > Polypteridae > Erpetoichthys > Erpetoichthys calabaricus. The sequence goes on from NC_041403.2 coordinate 60,966,532, forward strand.
CATTATGTAACGTGCCGGCCCTGTATGTCTATTTTTATTTATATCTATATATTTACACACACACACACACACACACATATGCATGCATGAACAAAAAATATATTTTTCAGTTCATTGCAGGGTCCATTTGTGCATACTCACAGTCACGTAAGGGTTAATATGGATGGAAAGCTCCACATGGACAATGACACCAGATTTGAGCCCAAAATGATGGATCTGTGGTGCAGCAACACTATATAGTATGTATATATACTATACACTGCATGTGTAAAAGCAGATTGTTTTACAAATATATATATATTGCATTTATATATGTATATATGTGTATATATATATATATATATATATACAGTATATATATATATACAGTATTAATATATATACTGTATATATATATATATATATACATACAGTATATTACATTTGAAAAAACATTTTAAATAACTGAAATGAAATTTGAAGTTAGCCTGCTTTTAAACATAAACAGCATGGTACTGAAATAAGTCGCAGTCCTTATGGGTTAATCAGTTTGGTAAGGTGAATCTTCCATGCAAAATCAGGAACACACACTGTGGCAAAGCATAGCTAAATATTTGCAAACAGACCACATGTCCCTGTAAATTTTAGCATAAAACATTGTAGCATAGATATTTCATTTACATTACTTGTGCATTATTAAAAAATGCTATACAATACTATACCATATAGTGCAATACTGTATATTTTTAAAAGTTGCATTACAACATTTGCAAGTGCATTTTCCTGCAAAAGAAGACTTAAATTTACCATATGGACAGTAAAACAAGTTCAAAGGGCTTACGATAAGTTCAAAAGGTTGAATAGTTCATTTCAAATACTTGCTTCAGTTGCTCTTCAGATAAAATCATATCAATTGCAATGCATTTAAGAAGTTAGTGCAAATTCAGTTTTCACTTGTTTTTTCATTAAAGAGTTTAAAGTGTCCACAGCGTTGCAAACTGCAATGTAAATAGAACTGCTGCTTCAGTGGCCTTTAGGATCAGATCATCAGTATAAAGTGTGAAGCTGAGTCCTCAGCGTATGGGAATAATTGTTTGACAGATTTGTAAATTTAGTTTTCAGGATAGTCCTTTATTTTGATGGATGATCTTTTTTTACTACACCTTTTTGCACATGTCAAGCAGATGTGATTTTCTTTATGGCAGTAAGATACTGTAGCGAAAGAGGGAAAGGGGGACCCGGCCTGGCTGCAGAACACACTGCAGGTTTCCAAAGACAGAGAGAGAGAGAGAGAGAGAGAGAGAGAGAGAGAGAGAGAGAGAGAGAGAGAGAGAGAGAGAGAAAAGCGAGGGGGAGTGAGAAGTGGGAGGGGGTATCTCATGTAGAGAGTGAGAGAGGGAAGAAAAAGGGGAGACCTTCTTGTATTTAAATTTAAGAAGACATATTTGCAAGAATAGAGGCTGGATCGGTGATGTCAACGTATGAAGAAGGAGAGAGGGAGGAAAAAAAGAGCAAAACGGCGCAATGTTCTTGGATCTCTAAAAAGGGGGCGGGCTAGGGAAGAGTCTGATTTGGAAACAAGTGGAGAGTTTTCTTTTTCTTTTTTCACTATCTATAGCCGCATGTTTGGCAGTTTACTGTAATTTTTTTTTGTATTGATGTTATCAGTTTCGGTTAAATTTATTATGCTTATCAAAGTGGATGTCTGTTATAATTAATAAATTTAATCATACAATACTTTGATGATAAGTACGTAACATAATTGCTGCAGGTTTAAACGACCCCAAAATGTGACGTTTGGTTTAATTAATCTAGTAATGCTTTTCCATTTACCTGCTTTGGCGCAGAAGCTGTTAGAGCTCAATAGAACTTGAAGGGCACTGAAAAGCGCGAATGGCAGAGAGCAATTGAATCCTTGAATGAACTTTTTACTCGTGTGTGTGTGTGTGTGTGTGTGTGCGTGTGTGTGTCACTGTGTGGCAAAGGGAGGAGGGGGTGTTGAACTTTAAATTAGGGACCTTTTTTCTCTTTCTTCCCCCACCCCCGATGAAGTGATTTTTTTTTTTGGTTTCATCTTTATAAGAGTTGTAATGTAACCACAACAATCTGGGGACCTTGATGTGCATACGTATAGATATTTAAATAAGCACACCCCTAGCCGCACGCAGGACAGGAGACGTGCTGATTGATTTAACCATAAAGGCGCACCTAAGAAGTAGCCTTTTGATTGATCCGCTTAGCCAAAAGGGGGAGGGCGAGGAGGACCTGGATGTCTTATTGATTGCTTTTGCCGGCTCAAAGGAGGAGAAGCTGTTTACATCTCAGAGAAGCTGAACATCAGCAGGTTTCCTCTGAGGAGCGCGAAGCAGGAGGAGGTGATGTGATGTGATGCTCTCTCGAGAAACAGAAGGCACCAGTTGAAGTTATTCTCGCTTTCAGCAGATGCTTGTTCGGTTTGACTGTTCTTTTTAATTTTTTTTGGTCAATGTGGGACTAGTGTTGTACTGATAATAACAAGAGTACGTTAAACACTTTATGGATGGGACTTTCTGAGCTGGTTAATGCACTGCTTTTAACATAGTGAAAAGAAGCAAGGAAGAACTAACTTCTGCGGGAAATTACTTTTTTTTTCCTTTACACTGAATACAAATAAATACATATTTTGACTGTGTTCTCCTCATCCTTAGGAGAGAAAGCTTGGTAAAATATAGATCTGCTCGAGGAAATTGGCAAGGAGAAGTTCGTTTTCGTTATAACAATGAAAACCCGTTATTAAGATTGTGTTTATTAGTATTTATTTCGATACGTTCGCGCACCCTTTCTTCTGTTAATTTGTGCTCTGATGAAACTCAGGTATGTAAACCGAGCGACTCTGCATGCCAGTCAGAACGATGACCGGACAGCTTTGGCTAAGTGAAACCAGGGAGTTGGGCTGGATGCTGTCTTTGCCAGTACCACAAGTCGCCTGTACTTATTAATTTCTTCTAGCTGTATTCATCTCCCACCCCTGCTCGGTTCCGTTAACTTGTAGGTAATGGCAGGCACTGCGAGCGCAGGGAGATCACGATAAATACACAACGCGCTTGAGACAAGTGG